>NC_091978.1:12168508-12507083 GCF_044704955.1 Pristiophorus japonicus
ACTAACACTAAACTTAACCCTAACCCGAACACGAACACCAACCCTAACACTAACACTAACCCCAACTCTAACACTAACCCTAACCCTAACACTAACACTAACATGAACCCTAACCCTAACCCTAACTCTAAAACTAACTCAAACACTAACCCTAATCCTAACCCTAACACTAACCCTAACACTAACCCTAACCCTAACCCTAACACTAACTCTAACACTAACCCGAACCCTAACACTAACACGAACCCTAATCCTAACACTAACACAAACATGAACCCTAACCCTAACCCTAACCCGAACTCTAAAACTAACTCTAACACTAACCCTAACCCTAACACTAACTCTAACACTAACCCTAACGCTAACACTAACACTAACACGAACCCTAACACTAACATGAACCCGAACCCTAACACTAACCCTAACCCTAACCTTAACTTTAACACTAACACTAACCCTAACCCTAACCCGAACACTAACACTAACTCTAACACTAATCCTAACTCTAACACCAACCCTAACACTAACACTAACCCTAACCCTAACCCTAACTCTAACACCAACACTAACACTAACTCTAACACTAACCCTAACTCTAACACGAACCCTAACTCTAACACTAACACTAACCCTAACCCTAATTCTAACACTAATACTAACCTTAACTCTAACACTAACCCTAACCCTAACACTAACTCTAACCCTAACACTAACACTAACACTAACCCTAACCCTAACACCAACACCAACACCAACACCAACACTAACACTAACACCAACACTAACACGAACCCTAACCCTAACACTAACCCTAACCCTAACCCTAATCCTAACCCTAACCCTAACCCTAACTCTAACCCTAACCCTAACCCTAACCCTAACCCTAACCTTAACTTTAACACTAACACTAACCCTAACCCTAACCCGAACCCTTACCCTAACCCTAACCCAAACCCGAACACTAACTCTAACACTAACCCTAACCCGAACTCTAAAACTAACACTAACACTAACCCTAACCCTAACACCAACACTAACACCAACACTAACACCAACCCTAACCCTAACACTAACGCTAACCCCAACACGAACACGAACACTAACCCTAACACTAACACTAACAATAACCCTAACCCTAACCCTTACCCTAACCCTAACCCAAACCCGAACACTAACTCTAACACTAACCCTAACCCGAACTCTAACACTAACACTAACTCTAACACTAACACTAACCCTAACACTAACGCTAACACTAACCCTAACAACTAACTCTAACACTAACCCTAACCGTAACACTAACACTAACACTAACACGAACCCTAACCCTAACCCTAACCCTAACGCTAACACTAACTCTAACACTAACCCGAACCCTAACCCTAACACCAATTCTAACACGAACCCTAACACTAACACTAATTCTAACACTAACCCTAACCCTAACACTAACACGAACCCGAACCCTAACCCTAAACCTAACAATAACACTAACCCTAACACGAACACGAACACTAACACGAACCCTAACCCTAGTAAGGAAGAGGAACTGAGGGAAATCTTTATTAGTCGGGAAATTGTGTTGGGGAAATTGATGGGATTGAAGGCAGATAAATCCCCAGGGCCTGATGGCCTGCATCCTAGAGTACTTAAGGAGGTGGCCTTGGAAATAGCGGATGCATTGACAGTCATTTTCCAACATTCCATTGACTCTGGATCAGTTCCTATGGAGTGGAGGGTAGCCAATGTAACCCCACTTTTTAAAAAAGGAGGGAGAGAGAAAACAGGGAATTATAGACCGGTCAGCCTGACCTCAGTAGTGGGTAAAATGATGGAATCAATTATTAAGGATGTCATAGCAGTGCATCTGGAAAATGGTGACATGATAGGTCCAAGTCAGCATGGATTTGTGAAAGGGAAATCATGCTTGACAAATCTTCTGGAATTTTTTGAGGATGTTTCCAGTAAAGTGGACAAAGGAGAACCAGTTGATGTGGTATATTTGGACTTTCAGAAGGCTTTCGACAAGGTCCCACACAAGAGATTAATGTGCAAAGTTAAAGCACATGGGATTGGGGGTAGTGTGCTGACGTGGATTGAGAACTGGTTGTCAGACAGGAAGCAAAGAGTAGGAGTAAACGGGTACTTTTCAGAATGGCAGGCAGTGACTAGTGGAGTGCCGCAAGGTTCTGTGCTGGGGCCCCAGCTGTTTACATTGTACATTAATGATTTAGACGAGGGGATTAAATGCAGTATCTCCAAATTTGCGGATGATACTAAGTTGGGTGGCAGTGTGAGCTGCGAGGAGGATGCTATTAGGCTGCAGAGTGACTTGGATAGGTTAGGTGAGTGGGCAAATGCATGGCAGATGAAGTATAATGTGGATAAATGTGAGGTTATCCACTTTGGTGGTAAAAACAGAGAGACAGACTATTATCTGAATGGTGACAGATTAGGAAAAGGGAAGGTGCAACGAGACCTGGGTGTCATGGTACATCAGTCATTGAAGGTTGGCATGCAGGTACAGCAGGCGGTTAAGAAAGCAAATGGCATGTTGGCCTTCATAGCGAGGGGATTTGAATACAGGGGCAGGGAGGTGTTGCTACAGTTGTACAGGGCCTTGGTGAGGCCACACCTGGAGTATTGTGTACAGTTTTGGTCTCCTAACTTGAGGAAGGACATTCTTGCTATTGAGGGAGTGCAGCGAAGGTTCACCAGACTGATTCCCGGGATGGCGGGACTGACCTATCAAGAAAGATTGGATCAATTGGGCTTGTATTCACTGGAGTTCAGAAGAATGAGAGGGGACCTCATAGAAACGTTTAAAATTCTGACGGGTTTAGACAGGTTAGATGCAGAAAGAATGTTCCCAATGTTGGGGAAGTCCAGAACCAGGGGTCACAGTCTGAGGATAAGGGGTAAGCCATTTAGGACCGAGATGAGGAGAAACTTCTTCACCCAGAGAGTGGTGAACCTGTGGAATTCTCTACCACAGAAAGTAGTTGAGGCCAATTCACTAAATATATTCAAAAGGGAGTTAGATGAAGTCCTTACTACTCGGGGGATCAAGGGTTATGGCGAGAAAGCAGGAAGGGGGTACTGAAGTTTCATGTTCAGCCATGAACTCATTGAATGGCGGTGCAGGCTAGAAGGGCTGAATGGCCTGCTCCTGCACCTATTTTCTATGTTTCTATGTTTCTATGTTTCTAACACTAACACTAACCCTAATCCTAACGTTAACACTAACATTAACCCTAACCCTAACTCGAACACTAACACTAACACTAATACTAACCCTAACCCTAACACTAACCCTAACCCTAACTCTAACACTAATACTAACACTAACTCTAACACTAACCTTAACACTAACACTAACACTAACCCTAACCCTAACACTAACCCTAACCCTAACTCTAACACTAACACTAACCCTAACCCTAACTCTAACACTAATATTAACACTAACCCTAACCCTAACACTACCACTAACCCTAACTCTAACCCTAACTCTAACACTAACACTAACACTAACCCTAACCATAACCCTAACACTAACTCTAACACTAACCCTAACCCTAACACTAACACTAACACTAACCCTAACACTAACACTAACACTAACACGAAACCTAACATAGAAACATAGAAACATAGAAAATAGGTGCAGGAGTAGGCCATTCGGCCCTTCTAGCCTGCACCGCCATTCAATGAGTTCATGGCTGAACATTCAACTTCAGTACCCCATTCCTGCTTTCTCGCCATACCCCTTGATCCCCCTAGCAGTAAGGACCTCATCTAACTCCTTTTTGAATATATTTAGTGAATTGGCCTCAACAACTTTCTGTGGTAGAGAATTCCACAGGTTCACCACTCTCTGGGTGAAGAAGTTCCTCCGCATCTCGGTCCTAAATGGCTTACCCCTTATCCTTAGACTGTGACCCCTGGTTCTGGACTTCCCCAACATTGGGAACATTCTTCCTGCATCTAACCTGTCTAACCCCGTCAGAATTTTATATGTTTCTATGAGGTCCCCTCTCATTCTTCTGAACTCCAGTGAATACAAGCCCAGTTGATCCAGTCTTTCTTGATAGGTCAGTCCCGCCATCCCGGGAATCAGTCTGGTGAACCTTCGCTGCACTCCCTCAATAGCAAGAATGTCCTTCCTCAGGTTAGGAGACCAAAACTGTACACAATACTCCAGGTGTGGCCTCACCAATGCCCTGTACAACTGTAGCAACACCTCCCTGCCCCTGTACTCAAATCCCCTTGCTATGAAGGCCAACATGCCATTTGCTTTCTTAACCGCCTGCTGCACCTGCATGCCAACCTTCAATGACTGATGTACCATGACACCCAGGTCTCTTTGCACCTCCCCTTTTCCTAATCTGTCACCATTCAGATAATAGTCTGTCTCTCTGTTTTTACCACCAAAGTGGATAACCTCACATTTATCCACATTATACTTCATCTGCCATGCATTTGCCCACTCACCTAACCTATCCAAGTCGCTCTGCAGCCTCACAGCATCCTCCTCGCAGCTCACACTGCCACCCAACTTAGTGTCATCCGCAAACTTGGAGATACTACACTCAATCCCCTCATCTAAATCATTAATGTACAGTGTAAACAGCTGGGGCCCCAGCACAGAACCCTGCGGTACCCCACTAGTCACTGCCTGCCATTCTGAAAAGTACCCATTTACTCCTACTCTTTGCTTCCTGTCTGACAACCAGTTCTCAATCCATGTCAGTACACTACCCCCAATCCCATGTGCTCTAACTTTGCACATCAATCTCTTGTGTGGGACCTTGTCGAACGCCTTCTGAAAGTCCAAATATACCACATCAACTGGTTCTCCCTTATCCACTCTACTGGAAACATCCTCAAAAAATTCCAGAAGATTTGTCAAGCATGATTTCCCTTTCACAAATCCATGCTGACTTGGACCTATCATGTCACCTCTTTCCAAATGCACTGCTATGACATCCTTAATAATTGATTCCATCATTTTACCCACTACCGATGTCAGGCTGACCGGTCTATAATTCCCTGTTTTCTCTCTCCCTCCTTTTTTAAAAAGTGGGGTTACATTGGCTACCCTCCACTCCATAGGAACTGATCCAGAGTCAATGGAATGTTGGAAAATGACTGTCAACGCATCCACTATTTCCAAGGCCACCTCCTTAAGTACTCTGGGATGCAGTCCATCAGGCCCTGGGGATTTATCGGCCTTCAATCCCATCAATTTCCCCAACACAATTTCCCGGCTAATAAGGATTTCCCTCAGTTCCTCCTCCTTACTAGACCCCCCGACCCCTTTTATAACCGGAAGGTTGTTCGTGTCCTCCTTCGTGAATACCGAACCAAAGTACTTGTTCAATTGGTCCGCCATTTCTTTGTTCCCCGTTATGACTTCCCCTGATTCTGACTGCAGGGGACCTACGTTTGTCTTTACTAACCTTTTTCTCTTTACATATCTATAGAAACTTTTGCAATCCGTCTTAATGTTCCCTGCAAGCTTCTTCTCATACTCCATTTTCCCTGCCCTAATCAAACCCTTTGTCCTCCTCTGCTGAGTTCTAAATTTCTCCCAGTCCCCAGGTTCGCTGCTATTTCTGGCCAATTTGTATGCCACTTCCTTGGCTTTAATACTATCCCTGATTTCCCTTGATAGCCACGGTTGAGCCACCTTCCCTTTTTTATTTCTATGCCAGACAGGAATGTACAATTGTTGTAGTTCATCCATGCGGTCTCTAAATGTCTGCCATTGCCCATCCACAGTCAACCCCTTAAGTATCATTCGCCAATCCATCTCAGCCAATTCACGCCTCATACCTTCAAAGTTAGCCTTCTTTAAGTTCTGGACCATGGTCTCTGAATTAACTGTTTCATTCTCCATCCTAATGCAGAATTCCACCATATTATGGTCACTCTTCCCCAAGGGGCCTCGCACAACGAGATTGCTAATTAATCCTTTCTCATTACATAACACCCAGTCTAAGATGGCCTCCCCCCTAGTTGGTTCCTCGACATATTGGTCTAAAAAACCATCCCTTATGCACTCCAGAAAATCCTCCTCCACCGTATTGCTTCCAGTTTGGTTAGCCCAATCTATGTGCATATTAAAGTCACCCATTATAACTGCTGCACCTTTATTGCACGCACCCCTAATTTCCTGTTTGATGCCCTCCCCAACATCACTACTACTGTTTGGAGGTCTGTACACAACTCCCACTAACGTTTTTTGCCCTTTGGTGTTCTGCAGCTCTACCCATATAGATTCCACATCATCCAAGCTAATGTCCTTCCTAACTATTGCCTTAATCTCCTCCTTAACCAGCAATGCTACCCCACCTCCTTTTCCTTTTATTCTATCCTTCCTGAATGTTGAATACCCCTGGATGTTGAGTTCCCAGCCCTGCTCATCCTGGAGCCACGTCTCCGTAATCCCAATCACATCATATTTGTTAACATCTATTTGCACAGTTAATTCATCCACTTTATTGCGGATACTCCTTGCATTAAGACACAAAGCCTTTAGGCTTGTTTTTTTAACACCCTCTGTCCTTTTAGAATTTTGCTGTACAATGGCCCTTTTTGTTCTTTGCCTTGGGTTTCTCTGCCCTCCACATTTCCTCATCTCCTTTCTGTCTTTTGTTTTTGCCTCCTTTTTGTTTCCCTCTATCTCCCTGCATTGGTTCCCATCCCCCTGCCATATTAGTTTAACTCCTCCCCAACAGCACTAGCAAACACTCCCCCGAGGACATTGGTTCCGATTCTGCCCAGGTGCAGACCGTCCGGATTGTACTGGTCCCACCTCCCCCAGAACCGGTTCCAATGCCCCAGGAATTTGAATCCCTCCCTGCTGCACCATTGCTCAAGCCACGTATTCATCTGAGCTATCCTGCGATTCCTACTCTGACTAGCACGTGGCACTGGTAGCAATCCCGAGATTACTACTTTTGAGGTCCTACTTTTTAATTTAGCTCCTAGCTCCTTAAATTCATTTCGCAGGAACTCATCCCTTTTTTTACCTATGTCATTGGTACCAACGTGCACCACGACAACTGGCTGTTCTCCCTCCCTTTTTAGAATGTCCTCCACCCGCTCCGAGACATCCTTGACCCTTGCACCAGGGAGGCAACATACCATCCTGGAGTCTCGGTTGCGGCCGCAGAAACGCCTATCTATTCCCCTTACAATTGAATCCCCTATCACTATCGCTCTTCCACTCTTTTTCCTGCCCTCCTGTGCAACAGAGCCAGCCACGGTGCCATGAACTTGGCTGCTGCTGCCCTCCCCTGATGAGTCATCCCCCTCAACAGTACTCAAAGCGGTGTATCTGTTTTGCAGGGGGATGACCACAGGGGACCCCTGCACTACCTTCCTTGCACTACTCTTCCTGCTGGTCTTCCATTCCCTCGCTGGCTGTGGACCCTTCTCCTGCAGTAAGACCAACTCGCTACACGTGATACTCACGTCATTCTCAGCATCGTGGATGCTCCAGAGTGAATCCACCTTCAGCTCCAACTCCGCAACGCGGACCGTCAGTAGCCGGAGGTGGACACACTTCCCGCACATGTAGTCGTCAGGGACACTGGTGTTGTCCCCGTGTTCCCACATGGTACAGGAGGAGCATATCACGTGACCGAGCTGTCCTGCCATGACTTAACCCTTAGATACACTTAAATTGCCGACAACAATGTTAAAAGTTACTGACTAATAAAGAAAAAGAAAAACTACTCACCAATCAGCAGCCAATCACTTAACACTAACATGAACCCGAACCCTAACACTAACCCTAACCCTAACCTTAACTTTAACACTAACACTAACCCTAACCCTAACCCGAACACTAACCCTAACTCTAACACTAATACTAACCTTAACTCTAACACTAACCCTAACACTAACTCTAACCCTAACCCTAACACTAACACTAACACTAATACTAACACCAACACTAACACGAACCCTAACCCTAACACTAACCCTAACCCTAACCCTAACCCTAACCCTAACCCTAACACTAACACGAACCCAAACCCTAACCCTAAACCTAACAATAACACTAACCCTAACACGAACACGAACACTAACACGAACCCTAACCCTAACACTAACCCTAATCCTAACGTTAACACTAACATTAACCCTAACCCTAACTCGAACACTAACACTAACACTAATACTAACCCTAACCCTAACACTAACCCTAACCCTAACTCTAACACTAATACTAACACTAACTCTAACACTAACCTTAACACTAACACTAACCCTAACTCTAACCCTAACTCTAACACTAACACTAACACTAACACTAACCCTAACCCTAACACTAACCCTAACCCTAACTCTAACACTAATACTAACCCTAACCCTAACCCTAACCCTAACCCTAACACTAACTCTAACCCTAACACTAACACTAACACTAACACTAACCCTAACCCTAACTCTAACACTAATATTAACACTAACCCAAACCCTAACACTAACACTAACCCTAACTCTAACCCTAACTCTAACACTAACACTAACACTAACCCTAACCCTAACCCTAACACTAACTCTAACACTAACCCGAACCCTAACACTAACACTAACACTAACCCTAACACTAACACTAACACTAACACGAACCCTAACACTAACATGAACCCGAATCCTAACACTAACCCTAACCCTAACCTTAACTTTAACACTAACACTAACCCTAACCCTAACCCGAACACTAACACTAACTCTAACACTAATCCTAACTCTAACACCAACCCTATCACTAACACTAACCCTAACCCTAACACTAACTCTAACACCAACACTAACACGAACTCTAACACTAACCCTAACTCTAACACTAACCCTAACACTAACACTAACCCTAACTCTAACTCGAACCCTAACTCTAACACTAACACTAACACTAACCCTAACCCTAACTCTAACACTAATACTAACCTTAACTCTAACACTAACTCTAACCCTAACACTAACTCTAATCCTAACCCTAACACTAACACTAACACTAACCCTAACCCTAACACCAACACTAACACTAACACTAACACGAACCCTAACCCTAACACTAACGCTAACCCCAACATGAACACGAACACTAACCCTAACACCTACACTAACAATAACCCTAACCCTAACCCTTACCCTCACCCTAACCCAAACCCGAACACTAACTCTAACACTAACCCGAACCCGAACTCTAACACTAACACGAACTCTAACACTAACACTAACCCGAACACTAACGCTAACACTAACCCTAATAACTAACTCTAACACTAACCCGAACGCTAACACTAACACTAACACGAACCCTAAACCTAACCCTAACCCGAACGCTAACACTAACTCTAACACTAACCCGAACCCTAACCCTAACACCAACTCTAACACTAACCCTAACCCTAACCCAAACACTAATTCTAGCACTAACCCTAACCCTAACTCTAACACGAACCCTAACCCTAACACTAACCCTAACACTAACTATAACACTAACCCTAACCCTAACTATAACACTAACACTAACCCTAACACAAATCCTAACCCTAACACTAACACGAACACTAACACGAACCCTAACCCTAACACTAACACTAACCCTAATCCTAACGTTAACACTAACATTAACCCTAACCCTAACTCTAACACTAACACTAACCCTAACTCTAACCCTAACTCTAACCCTAACTCTAACCCTAACTCGAACACTAACACCAACACTAACCCTAACCCTAACACTAAGCCTAACCCTAACTCTAACACTAATACTAACACTAACTCTAACACTAACCTTAACACTAACACTAACCCTAACTCTAACCCTAACTCTAACACTAACACTAACACTAACCCTAACCCTATCACTAACCCTAACCCTAACTCTAACACTAATACTAACCCTAACCCTAACCCTAACCCTAACCCTAACCCTAACACTAACTCGAACCCTAACACTAACACTAACACTAACACTAACCCTAACCCTAACTCTAACACTAATATTAACACTAACCCTAACCCGAACACTAACAATAACTCTAACCCTAACTCTAACCCTAACCCAAACTCGAACACTAATCCGAACACTAACTTTAACCCTAACCCTAACCCGAACCCTAAACCTAACAATAACACGAACACTAACACTAACACTAACACTAAGACTAACCCGAACACTAACACGAACCCGAACCCTAACTCTAACACTAACACTAACATTAACACTAATACTAACACTAATACTAACACTAATACTAACACGAACCCGAACTCTAACTCTAACACTAACACGAACACTAACACTAACCCTAACTCTAACACTAATACTAACACTAACTCTAACACTAACCTTAACACTAACACTAACCCTAACTCTAACCCTAACTCTAACACTAACACCAACACTAACCCTAACTCTAACACTAACACTAACCCGAACCCGAACACTAACCCTAATACTAACAGTAACAATAACCCTAACCCTAATACTTACCCTAACCCTAACCCTAACCCTAACACTAACTCTAACACTAACCCTAAACCTAACCCTAACTCTAACACTAACACGAACTCTAACACTAACACTAACCCTAACACTAACGCTAACCCTAACCCGAACACTAACGCTAACACTAACCCTAACACTAACCCTAACCCTAACCCTAACACTAACACTAACACGAACCCTAACCCTAACCCTAACCCTAACCCTAACACTAACTCGAACCCTAACCCTAACACTAACTTTAACACTAACCCTAACCCTAACCCTAACCCTAACACTAACACGAACCCTAACACTAACACTAACAATAACCCTAACCCTAACCCTTACCCTAACCCTAACCCAAACCCGAACACTAACTCGAACACTAACCCTAACTCGAACTCTAACACTAACACTAACCCTAACAGTAACGCTAACACTAACCCTAACACTAACTCTAACACTAACCCTAACACTAACACTAACCCTAACACTAACACAAACACGAACACGAAACCTAACCCGAACACTAACACGAACACTAACATGAACTCTAACCCTAACACTAACTCTAACCCTAACACCAACACTAACACGAACCCTAACCCTAACCCTAACACTAACACGACCCCTAACACTAACTCTAACATTAACCCTAACCCTAACTCTAACACGAACACTAACCCTAACACTAACACTAACAATAACACGAACCCAAACCCTAACACTAACGCTAACCCCAACATGAACATAAACACTAACCCTAACACTAACACTAACAATAACCCTAACCCTAACCCTTACCCTAAACCTAACCCAAACCCGAACACTAACTCTAACCCTAACCCGAACTCTAACACTAACACTAACCCTAACAGTAACGCTAACACTAACCCGAACAACTAACTCGAACACTAACCCTAACCCTAACACTAACCCTAACCCTAACCTAACCCTAACCTAACCCTAACCCTAACCCTAACCCTAACCCTAACCTAACCCTAACCCTAACACGAACTCTAACACTAACCCTAACCCTAACCCTAACACCAACTCTAACACTAACCCTAACCCTAACCCGAACACTAACTCTAACACTAACCCTAACCCTAACACTAACACGAACCCTAACCCTAACACTAACCCGAACACTAACTATAACACTAACACTAACCCTAACGCTAACACTAACACAAATCCTAACCCTAACACTAACACGAACACTAACACGAACCCTAACCCTAACACTAACACTAACCCTAATCCTAACTTTAACACTAACATTAACCCTAACCCTAACTCTAACACTAACCCTAACCCTAACACTAACACTAACTCTAACCCTAATCCTAACACTAACCCTAACTCTAACACTAACCCTAACTCTACTACTAAAACTAACTCTAACCCTAATCCTAACACTAACCCTAACTCTAACACTAACCCTAACTCTACTACTAAAACTAACCCTAACTCTAACACTAACCCTAACTCTACTACTAAAACTAACCCTAACACTAACCCTAACCCTAACCCTAACTCTAACACTAACACTAACAGTAACACAAACCCTAACACTAACCCTAACACTAACACGAACCCTAACCCTAACACTAACACTAACCCGAACCCTAACACTAACCCTAACCCTAACTCTAACACTAACACTAACCCTAACACTAACACTAACACTAACACTAACCCTAACCCTAACACTAACTCTAACACTAACCCTAACACTAACACTAACACTAACCCTAACACTAACACTAACCCGAACCCTAACACTAACCCTAACACGAACACTAACACTAACCCTAACACTAACACTAACACTAACACTAACCCTAACGCTAACTCTAACACTAACCCTAACACTAACACTAACACTAACCCTAACACTAACACTAACACTAAACTTAACCCTAACCCTAACCCTAACTCTAACACTAACACCAACCCTAACACTAACACTAACCCTAACACTAACCCTGACCATAACTCTAACACTAACCCTAACACTAACACTAACCCTAACCCGAACACTAACACTAACACTAACACTAACCCTAACACTAACACTAACACTAACCCTACCCCTAACTCTAACCCTAACTCTAACACTAACACTAACCCTAACACGAACACTAACCCTAACCCTAACTCTAACCCTAACTTTAACACTAACATTAACACTAACACTAACCCTAACCCTGACCCTAACTCTAACCCTAACACTCACCCTAACACTAACACTAACACGAACACGAACCCTAACACTAACCCAAATGCTGATATTCTGGACTCACAATTGCCCTCTAAAATGGCCTAGCCAGCCACTCATTTGAATAAGGCCCAGCATAGGGCATAGAAAACATAGAAAACACAGAAAATAGGAGCAGGTGTAGGCCATTTGGCCATTTGAGCCTGCACCACAATTCAATATGTTCATGGCTGATCAGACAACTTCAGTACCCCATTCCTGCTTTCTCCCCATGCCTCTTGATCCCTTTAGCCGTAAGGGTCACACCTAACTCCCTTTTGAATATATCTAATGAACTGGCCTCAATACCTTTCTGTGACAGAGAATTCCACAGGTTCACCACTCTCTGAGTGAAGAAGTTTCTCCTCATCTCGGTCCTAAATGCCTTACTCCTTATCCTTAGACTGTGGCCCCTGGTTCTGGACTTCCCCAATATCGGGAACATTCTTCCTGCATCTAACCTGTCCAATCCCGTCAGAATTTTATATGTTTCTATGAGATCCCCTCTCATTCTTCTAAATTCCAGTGAATATAAGCCTAGTCGATCCAATCTTTCTTCATATGTCAGTCCTGCCATCCCAGGAATCAGTCTGGTGAACCTTTGCTGCACTCCCTCAATAGCAAGAATGTCCTTCCTCAGAGTAGGAGACCAAAACTGTACATAATATTCAAGCTGTGGCCTTACCAATGCTCTGTACAACTGCAGCAAGACCTCCCTGCTCCTATACTCAAATCCTCTCGCTATGAAGGCCAACATGCCATTTGCCTTCTTCATGGCCTGCTGTACCTGTATGCCAACTTTCAATGACTGATGAACCATGACCCAGGTTTCGTTGCACCTCCCCTTTTCCTAATCTGTCACCATTCAGATAATATTCTGCCTTCGTGTTTTTGCCACCAAAGTGGATAACCTCACATATATCCACATTATACTGCATCTGCCATGCATTTGCCCACTCACCTAACCTGTCCAAGTCACCCTGCAGCCTCTTAGCGTCCTCCTCACAGCTCACACCGCCACCCAGCTTAGTGTCATCTGCAAACTTGGAGATATTACATTTAATTCCTTCATCTAAATCATAAGTGGAGTCCCAGCACTGAACCTTGCGGGAGCCCACTACTCACTGCCTGTCATTCTGAAAAAGACCGACTTATTCCGACTCTTTGCTTCCTGTCTTGTCAACCAGTTCTCTATCCACATCAATACATTACCCCCAATACCATGTGCTTTAATTTTGCACACTAATCTCTTGTGTGGGACCTTGTCAAAACATAGAAGCATAGAAACATAGAAAATAGGTGCAGGAGTAGGCCATTCGGCCCTTCTAGCCTGCACCGCCATTCAATGAGTTCATGGCTGAACATGCAACTTCAGTACCCCAATCCTGCTTTCTCGCCATACCCCTTGATCCCCCAAGTAGTAAGGACTACATATAACACCTTTTTGAATATATTTAGTGAATTGGCCTCAACAACTTTCTGTGGTAGAGAATTCCACAGGTTCACCACTCTCTGGGTGAAGAAGTTTCTCCTCATCTCGGTCCTAAATGGCTTACCCCTTATCCTTAGACTGTGACCCCTGGTTCCGGACTTCCCCAACATTGGGAACATTCTTCCTGCATCTAACCTGTCTAAACCCATCAGAATTTTAAATGTTTCTATGAGATCCCCTCTCATTCTTCTGAACTCCAGTGAATACAAGCCCAGTTGATCCAGTCTTTCTTGATATGTCAGTCCCGCCATCCCGGGAATCAGTCTGGTGAACCTTCGCTGCACTCCCTCAATAGCAAGAATGTCCTTCCTCAAGTTAGGAGACCAAAACTGTGCACAATACTCCAGGTGTGGCCTCACCAAGGCCCTGTACAACTGTAGCAACACCTCCCTGCCCCTGTACTCAAATCCTCTCGCTATGAAGGCCAACATGCCATTTGCTTTCTTAACCGCCTGCTGTACCTGCATGCCAACCTTCAATGACTGATGTACCATGACACCCAGGTCTCGTTGCACCTCCCCTTTTCCTAATCTGTCACCATTCAGATAATAGTCTGTCTCTGTGTTTTTACCACCAAAGTGGATAACCTCACATTTATCCACATTATACTTCATCTGCCATGCATTTGCCCACTCACCTAACCTATCCAAGTCGCTCTGCAGCCTCATAGCATCCTCCTCGCAGCTCACACTGCCACCCAACTTTGTGTCATCCGCAAATTTGGAGATACTACATTTAATCCCCTCATCTAAATCATTAATGTACAATGTAAACAGCTGGGGCCCCAGCACAGAACCTTGCGGTACCCCACTAGTCACTGCCTGCCATTCTGAAAAGTACCCATTTACTCCTACCAGTTCTCAATCCATGTCAGCACACTACCCCCAATCCCATGTGCTTTAACTTTGCACATTAATCTCTTGTGTGGGACCTTGTCGAAAGCCTTCTGAAAGTCTAAATACACCACATCAACTGGATCTCCCTTGTCCACTCTACTGGAAACAGCCTCAAAAAATTCCAGAAGATTTGTCAAGCATGATGTCCCTTTCACAAATCCATGCTGACTTGGACCTATCATGTCACCTCTTTCCAAATGCGCTGCTATGACATCATTAATAATTGATTCCATCATTTTACCCACTACCGATGTCAGGCTGACCGGTCTATAATTCCCTGTTTTCTCTCTCCATCCTTTTTTAAAAAGTGGGGTTACATTGGCTACCCTCCACTCCATAGGAACTGATCCAGAGTCAATGGAATGTTGGAAAATGACTGTCAATGCATCCGCTATTTCCAAGGCCACCTCCTTAAGTGCTCTGGGATGCAGTCCATAAGGCCCTGGGGATTTATCGGCCTTCAATCCCATCAATTTCCCCAACACAATTTCCCGACTATTAAGGATTTCCCTCAGTACCTCCTGCTTACTAGACCCTCTGACCCCTTTTATATCCGGAAGGTTGTTTGTTGGTGAATACCGAACCAAAGTACTTGTTCAATTGGTCTGCCATTTCTTTGTTCCCCATTATGACTTCCCCTGATTCTGACTGCAGAGGACCATTCTGACTGCAGAATGCCTTTTGAAAGTCCAAATACACCACATCCACTGGTTCTCCCTTGTCCACTCCAATAGTTACATCCTCAAAAAATTCTAGAAGATTTGTCAAGCATGATTTCCCTTTCATAAATCCATGCTGACTTGGACCGATCCTGTCACTGCTTTCCAAATGCGCTGCTATTTTATGTTTAATAATTGATTCCAACATTTTCCCAACTTCCTTAGTGAAGACAGAACCAAAGTATTTGCTCAATTGGTCTGCCATTTCCTTGTTCCCCATTATGAATTCACCCTAACACTATCACATCAAGGGATGGCGATAAATGCCAGCTTTGCTAGCAACGACCACACCCTGAGAACATTGCTTTCATTTTAAAATGAGTGCCACCTTTCATGTTTGAGCCGAAATACAGAAGGGGTGATTCTGGCCCTCGGCTGTTTCACAAGTCGGACGGAATCGAATCGTCAGTCCGTGTTTGTCCCTCTGGCCGATTGCCTTTTCCACTGGCTACCGATTGGCTAGCGACCATTTGGCGCCACCACCATTTTCACCCCCAGGATATTGGCACTCTGTTAGGCCGCGTGGTGCACATCACAGTCTAGCTCGATTCTGGATAGCAAGCGTAGTGAGCCCAGTTATCGCTCATCCACTAGGGGTGCTCAGCTGACTCAGCTGATGAACCAATCTCCCCAGCCCACACAGCCAGCGGGGAGCCCCGAGGAACTGAGAGAAAGAACCTGCATTTCTATAGCGCCTTTCAGGGCCCTGGTCAGACTGCACCTGGAGTTTTGTGTACAGTTCTGGTCTCCTTACCAAAGGAAGGATATACTTGCCACATAGGGAGTGCAACAAAGATTTACCAGACTGATTCCTGGGATAGGGGGATAGTCCTATGAGGAGAGATTGAGTAGACTAGGCCTATATTCTCTCGAGTTTAGAAGAATGAGAGGTGATCTCATTGAAAGATACAAAATTCTTACAGGATTTGACAGGGTAGATGCAGGGAGGATGTTTTCCCTGGCTGGGGAGTCTAGAACCAGGGGTCACAGTCTCAGAATAAGGGGTCGGCCATTTAGGACTGAGATGAGGAGAAACTATTTCACTCAGAGGGTGGTGAATCTTTGGAATTCTCTACCCCAGAGGGCTGCGGAGGCTCAGTTGTTGAGTATATTCAAGACAGTGATCGATAGATTTTCGGATATTAAGGGACCCAAGGGATATGGTGAAAGGGCGGGATCGTGGAGTTGAGGTAGAAGATCAGTCATGATCTTATTGAATGGTGGAGCAGGCTCGAGGCCGACTCCTGCTCGGCCAATGAAGTGTAGTGCCGTAGTAATGTAGGAAACGCGGCATCCAATTTGTGCACAGCAAGCTCCCAGAATACAGCAATGTAATGGTGTTTCAGTGATGTTGGTTGAGGGCTAACTATTGGCCAGGTCACTGGGGAGAGCTCTCTCTGCTCTTTTTTGAATAGAGCCCTGAGATCTTTCACATCCACCCAAAGGGGCCTCGGTTTAACGGCTCGTACGAAAGGCTGCAAATTGAAGGTGTGCACTGCATGTTGTGTACGCGTAAATAACTGACAAACTGAGCCAGGAGTAATGTAACTTAACTTAACTGTGCTTTTATACAACGCAAAATGGTGTCCCCAAACCAGCATGAACCAGCATGAGGAAAGCAACTGGGAATAGCTTCCGCAGGGTCCTAATGCCCGTCCGGTGAGCTGTGACAAATAAATAGAGCATGAACACAGCATATTTCCCCCCTTTTTAAAACCAGTCTATGTACAGCCAAAGGGCTAGACTTTCCCTAAAGGCCCTCAACTCCCGATTGCCCGCTGAGAACAACCGCTAACGTTTGGTGAGTAACGCTGGCGAGAATTGTTTAAAGTAATTAAAACTAATCGCCCGGCGAGAAAATGGGCGTTGCACACTCATTGTTGGCGATTTTCTTGGCAGTTAAGTGGAAACTTAGTAACGTGGGCAGTCATTACCGGAACAGATGGTAAGTATTTAAAATTTAGTCCGAGGCTGCGGTTGGGCCGAGGGGGGGGAAACTTAAAAAAAAAAATGGCAATAAAAAAAAATGTACAAAGCATTCCCAAGACAGTTTTAAACCTAATCTCCCTTTTAAAGTTTAAGAAAAATAATTAAAGAACCTTTAACTGACCTTTCTTTGCAGGGCCCCCCCCACTTACCGCCCGGTTTAAGCAGCTTTTAACAAGGTGGGTCTCTCGGCGATCTGGATGTTGGCGGTTGAAGCCAAACTTACGCCCTGGCGATTGTTCTCGGCATTGCACGTGGGCGGTTTGGTCCTGGCGGGCGAGTTCAGATGTGGGCGATGCCATGAAAAAACTTAAGGGGAAACATTCGCCAGGCACAAAAACAGCTGTACCACCGAGAACATCGCTGAGAAACGAGAGGTAAATCGAGCCCAAAGCCCTTGAGATAGCCAGGCCGTGTTCTGATACTCTGAGACCGGGAGTGGAGCTTGCGGTGTTTGCTCTAGGTTTTGGTTGGGAAACGGAACGGTGTCTCTGTTCCATCCTGCTGGTCTCTTCGCGCTAGGTTTGGCTGAGGGGTTTCGAGAATGTCCAGTAGCCAGCGAAGATTCCGCCCAACCATGAGCTCAGCGGGTGTCTTCCCCGTTAGCGAGTGCTTTGTCGAACGGTATGTGCGGAGAATGGTTTCAACCACTTTGTCGAATGTTTGGCCTGCTGCGAGGTTGGCTTTTAAACCCTCTTTGATGATGCGGTTAAATCGCTCAACACCTCCGTTGCTTTGAGGATTGTACCGAGCAGTAAGGCGATGCTCGATAGTATGACAAGTGAGGAAATCCGCGAACTGGTCGGACACAAACTACGGTCCATTGTCAGTGATTATGACCTCTGGGAGGCCCCACTTTGTGAACACACGCTGCAGAATAGTGACGATTGTTGATGAGGTCACTGAACTTGTTGTTGCGATTTCTGGCCATTTGGAATGCAGGTCATGTACAACAAGGAAACGCTGACACTGTGGAGCTGCTTCAACTGGACCGAAGATATCCAACTGAAGTTGTTGCCATGGTCTTTGTGGCCATGGAATGGGCTACATTGGCGCTGGTCGGATGTTTGTGGCCTTTTCGCTCAGTCTACATGCTTCACTGTGTGAGACAACCTCCTCGATGTGAGTGTCAATCCCAGGCCACCACACAGAATCGCGACATCTCTGCTTCATGCGGACAATGCCAGGGTCTCCATCGTGTGCCAATGAGAGAACGCGCTGTTGAAGCGACTTGGGAATTACTGCTCTGTCACCACGAACTTGGAGCCATCGTTCCAAACGGAAAATTCATCGTGAAGTCTGTGGAATGTTTTCAGCTCTTCTGGAATTTGCTTAGGCCACTCCGTCTGGAGGAAGTGGCTCACGTACTGGAGCGTAGCATCACGCTGTGATTCGGTGTTGGGTTTGTCGCAGGAGACAAGGTTTCTGATGGACCGAGTGATGATCGGCGTGACATATGTGTCGTCATCTGTGAACAAGTCAGCACCAGAGTCCGAAGCAGGTGTCGAGCGGCTGAGCATGTCAGCTACGTGGTTGTGACTGGCAGCGGTGTACTGTACATCAAAGTTCTACTGATGAAGGCGATCTGACCATCGGCGGATTCGTAGTGGTCTGTGCCCAGATCCCGTTGTGGCGAGAAGTGTAGTTAGTGTTGGTGATCCGTACAGAAGGTAGCTTTCCTGCCATAGAGGTAGATGTGTCAGCGTTCACATGTGTAGATGCAAGCGAGTGCTTCGCGTTCCCCTGTAGAATATTTACATTCTGCAGACGAGAGCGTGCGAGAGGCGAAGGCTACTGGGCAGTCCAGGCCGTCAATCCATTGCAAGAGCACAGCACCCATTGTGGTGCCTGATGCATCCGTGGTGACTTATGTCGTGGTATTCGGATCAAAGTGCGCGAGGATAGGAGGGAATGTGATTTTCTCCTTAAGCGTGGTGAATGCCTGAGCCTGGGAATCTGTCCATTCCCAAGAGACGTCCTTGCGCAGCAACCTGCGAAGTGGTTCGGCAATGTGCGCGTGGTGCGGGACAAACTTCAGATAGAAGTTGCAAATGCCGAGGAATGACGAAAGTTCTTTGACGTTGGTAGCCTCCGACACTGTAGCCCAGAAAGTTTATTTCTCCAGCAGCGAATGTACACTTACCGGCATTAAGTGTAATGTTATGTGTAGCAAGTCTAGCCATAACTGCGTGAAGTCACTGGTCATGTTCTTCCATTGTCCAGCAGATTGAGGGCTCCCTCTATGCCTGCTAGCATGGTAGTGACAATCTTCTGAAATACACTTGGTGCAGAAAATAGTCTGTAGGGCATGCATCGATACTGATACAGACCATCATGCGTCGTGAATGCTGTGAGCGGTTTGCTGTCCTCTGCTCGGGGTATTTGCAGGTAACTGTGGCGCATTTCGAGTTTCGTAAAGACTATTGAGCCGTGGAAGTCTGAAGACAATTCGTCAATGGTAGGAAGAAGTTACTGGTCGGGGATGATGGCCTTGTTGACCTCTTTCAGGTCGATGCATAGACGGATCTCCCCATTTTTACGCCAAGCAATGACTAAGTTCGAGATCCAGGGTGAGGAGTCGATGCTCTCAAATGATTCCCTGAGGTTCGAGTCGCGTTAATTCTGCGGATACTTGGTCTCGAACCGTGAATGGGAGACGGCAAAGTCGCTGCGTGACTAGTTTGACGGAAGGGTCAACGCAGGGACAATGCGGGGAATTTTGTCGTCACTCCAAACCCTGTGACAATTGAGGAATGCTGCTTGTCAAAGTCCACCGTGTTCACAGGTGTGCCGGTTGGGTCATAAACTTTGAACCCAAGCTTGTCAAAAAGGTCAAAACCCATGAGGCTTCAGGCTAGAACCTCCACTTTTGTGGTTATCGCCTAAAAATGGGCGTTATTTCCAGCGTGGGCGGTAAAAAAAGGGTGTTAAGTCCTGACTCTAATGCACTGACTTACACGAGACACAAGCTGAAGTCGAGGTCACTCAGGACCTGCACCTTTAATTCCAGCTCTCCAGTGCTGCACTTGCCTGAGACCTCCCTTTATATACCTCAGTGGGACAGGTATGGAGTGTCTCCTGCAAGTGCACCCCTGGTGGTAAGGTATGCTTATTGTTACAGGTTATATCCAGTTACAGTCATGTATAGCATGGTAAGGTACAGTTATATACAGTAATGTGAGATACATGACAAAAGATTTTCAGATCGCCGGCTTCTCGCCCATTCTCAAAGCACCTAGTCTCCATTTTTGAAAATGGGCGTTACCACGAGCGATATGAAAAGGGCAGTAGCGTGTACATGGCAATGCTCGATTCCCGTGATTCAGGAGGTCAAGGGTCATCATGACATGCGCAGAAGAGGAGACAGAGAGAGAGGGAGCTCAGAGGGACTGAAGGCGTGTCTGGGTGTGGTGTGGCTGCTTTGGGAGGATGGAGGGAGACTTTAGAGCTTTACAGCAAGTAGGCAAACAAAAAGTAGCTGTTACCAGCCACATATTTGCCCGAATTTGGCCTATAATGGAGAGAAAGGAGGAGGCATCACAGCACACTGTGGAGACTGATGCTGGAGAGAGCAGTGAGGTGGAGAGGAGCACATTGGAGGGCTCAAAAGAGCCAGGAGGTTCTCGAACGAGGCAAATGCCTCCCTCCTGCAGGTGGTTGAGTTGCGCTGGGGTGATTTGACACAGGGAGGGCGTGGGAAGCCCACCCCAAAGGCATACCAGAGGATATGGACCGAGATAGCAGAGGTGGTCTCATCGGTGACCAACGAGGTTCGTGAGGGTAACCAATGCCGCAAACGATGGAACGACCTTGTGCAATCTGCAAGAGTAAGTATTACATTGATTTACATGTACTTACGTATTTATATAATTTGATTTGTAACAGTCATGAATAACTATCAGCAGATGTGAGGTCTTTCACTTTTACCGGGAATGTTTTACTCAAAGCCTGTGGTCACAGTGCATGTCTTTAGGTAAAGAATGATAATTTTCATAATAATCATGATTACATCTGTCGGTTATGTGTTGTATCAATCTCTGTGACAGTACCTAGCAATGATATCACACAATGATCTCATGCCATGTCGTCCTGTCACCTTTTACAGAAGAAGCTATCGACGATGAGGTCCGTGCAGAGGTGAATGGGTGGGGGGGCCACCAGTCACCAGCGACATCACTGAGATGGAGGAGCGAGTGCTCGCACTCGTGGGGAAGCACCCCCGGACAGCCACGGATGCAACTGCAGACCCTGAAGTGAGGCCACGTGAGTAAAGCTTACACCATTGCATCATGTAAAGTCAATAGATGCCACACCCACTCATCTCCGAACAATCATATATGATAGATGATTTCTAAAATTGTCATAGAAATAATGATAGCCTAATGAAAATCATTGCAATGCAAATGTGTTGATGGTCATGAAATGTGATGTCTGCGATGATTTTGAGAGTGGTGGTGCTTTTGCCGTGCATATGCTGTGTGTAGCGCTGGACTCACCTTGTGACCCTAGCACCCCCTTCTCCTCTAATAACCTCATTTGTGTTTTGCAGCTCAGCCAGCAGCACGGCCCCAGGCAAGGCCACAGAGGCCAGAAGGTGGGGGCGCGGGGCCCGACTCTCCGGACGATCCAACATCTGGTGCTGAGGAGCTCCAATTGTCGCCCGTCAATCCGCTGGGTCTGTTCTCCATGGATGAGAGCGCAAACTTCGAAGAACCTGCATCACCACGCTCCAGAAGCCATTCCACCCTAAGGCCATCTAGTGGTCCTCCGGTCATTCCCGCCTCCACTCTGGAGGTACCGGCCCCAAGCATCTCTCCACAGGGCATCACATTTGTCCCCAGGATGGCACCGACCCTACGGAGGCCTCTTGGACGTGGCAGGTCTGTTCCATGAGTGCTACATGAGAGCGGAGAGATGGTACAGTTGTCCAGGAGGACTGTAGACATTGGTGACCAGCTCATCGAAGCATTGGGGGGCATATCCTGACACCTAGCCACCATGACCAAGTACATTCCACGGAGGGTGGAAGCCTTGGATGCGATAGCCAGGAACACTGCTGCCACAGGCCTCCCAGTGATCCCCGAGCACGGCACTCCACCCCTAGGTGATGAGAGCAAGGACCAAGATCCTGCTTCTACATCAGAGAATGTTGCCCCCTTGGCACTCCCTGCTCCCGTACCCGTGCAACCACCGCATCTGCCTTCACCCCCGCCAGTGAGACACCACCTGAGCAGCTCCTCAGCCAGGCACTGTGGAGCGAGGAGGGGAAGGAGTAGAGGTGGGGAGAAGAAGGGGAGGGGGGAAGGAAAGTGAGGTGCATGTCCACAGGTGATGGCTGTGTTATATCTCCATCTGGGTATATGCAATTTGTTGTAATGTATGGGGGCTGGGGACCACGCTCCTGCTTTGCCTTTGTATTCTGTGTTGCTGGACATGTTGAACATTTGATTGATGTCAATGGTGGAAAAATTGGGGTGTGGGTGGGGATTGGGTGTTATTGGCTGTGATACTTATGATTTCAGACCAAAGTTGATATAACATTTTTTATTGAACATAACCTTGTTGCGCATTGTCTCAGATAACTGGACCATTACACACTGGTGATTCCTTAACATGAAAGGGTTAAATACAACTTAATATCAATCAACGTAAACTTTAACTGGCACCAAGCTGATGGGCACCATTGATGTCTGAGCTGCACTCACACAGCTCACATCAACGCTCTTTCAGGCAAATCGTTCAGATCTCAGCTCCTCGCGTAAGAGTCTTGCAGCTATGTAGCCACCACGGGCCCTTTCCTGTGGTCTGGAGGGAGTCGTGGGCATGTTTACATAGCCAGCCTGATTGTCTGGCCCTAGGTCAGTGTCCAGCCCCTTGTCGTCCTCTTCCTCTCTCTCCTGAGGTGGAGCATCAGTGCCTTCTGGCAATTCTTGGCCCCTCCTGATAGCCAGATTGTGCAGCATGGAGCACACGACCACAAATGTACCTACTTACTCAGGGTTGTATTGTAGCTCCCCTCCTGAGTGCTCCAGGCATCTGAAGCGCTGCTTAAGCACAGTTATTGTTTGGTGGCCCCATTGCATTGAAAGTATAATAGCGATTGATCAGAAGCAATGATTCCCTCACTAAAATATACCTGGAGTAAAGCCCCAATAGTCCAGAGTCTGAGAATATGTCTGTTGAGATGTTCACTTCACCTGAGAAGAACTCCAGAGTCAATGCAAACTCCCCCGAAGTTGAGGCAGCCTTTTGAAAGAAGCGACCTGCGATTTTAAAAATGCCAGCCAATCGTTGCCGTTTGTTCAGAACAGTTACACTTTTTCTGAGCGTTTTTTTGGGCGAGCACTATTGTGGGCAATATCTGTGCGAGGTGGTGAAAGTAACGGTGGGCGATCTCCTGGGTGTTAGTTTCACCAAATGTACTCTTTATGACAAAAAAAAGTGGGCGGGCGGTATTATTGAATCTCGGCGTTAATTCCATGCGGAAAGTAACGCTGGGTGATATTATGGGCGTTGATTTCGCCCATTCTGATGAGTCCACCCAAAAAAAGTGGGCAGGCGTTAATATTTTTTCCCGGTGTTAAGTACATGGGGAAAGTAACGCTCGCCGATAAGTTTCCTAAAAATGCTCGTCAGTTTCCATTTTGTGGCAAAATGGGCGATATCTGCGTGTTATATGTCATTTCAGCGGTAAAATGGGCGTTAAGCATGCAAAACAAGTGGAGGTTCTCGTCCCTTCGCGACATGAAAGGAAAAGTTTTCCAATGTTAAGTTCTTGTAGTGTATCGGGACAGATATGACCCCAAGTACCTCAATTTTGGAGTCGGAGAACGAATGTAGAGTGGAAGTTGCGGGTTGCAGTTGACAGTGCGTGAAGTGGGACTTGTACACAGCCTCGCTCAATATGGAGACTTTGGCTCCAAGGTCAATGAGAAGGCAGATGGGCATGCCATCAATGTTTACATCACAGTCCTTGAATTTCCTGAACCGATGTACGAAATGTCACTAACGGTATAAACCATACTGGGTTCATCACTATCAGGGTTGTCTACATGTCGAATATGCTGCGATGAGCGACAGACACTAGCAAAATGGTTCATTTTACCACATGCAGAGATTTCTTCCCACGTACAGGGCAGTTAGGACTCTTTGCTGAATGTGATTTGTCCCCACAGTTAAAGCAGTGGAAGTTAGGTCCACGATCGTAGCGGGTGGCTTATTACTAGCCCTGGGTCTCTGCTGTGATTTCTGCTTTGGACGAATGCCTTGAACATGGGCCGTAGCTGCAGTCTGCTGCACAGGGGGAGCAGGGGATCTGATCGCTTTTGAATCGGAAAGTGCTGATTAGATTTAAATGGCCAAATTAGTTGCTTTGTCTAATGTCAATTTATCATCCTCCATTAGCAAGCATTCTTCAATGCGGAAAATCGTTGTTTTCTCAATCATTTGATGCCTGATCAGTTCCTCTGTGAGAGCTCCAAAGTTACACATAGCGGCCAGTTTAGTTAATTAAATGATATAGGGCTAGAACCTCCACTTCTTTGCTAATTGCCCAAAAATGGGCGTTATTTCCAGCGTGGGCGTTAAAAAAGGGTTTTCAGATCGCCGGCTTCTCACCGATTCTCAAAACACCTGGTTCCATTTTTGAAAATGGGCGATACCACGAGCAATATCAAATAGGCGGTAGCATTAAATATTTTTGACTTTTGCGGTAAAGTGTGGCGATCCTTAGCAATGGCTTAGCAACGCTCGATTCCCACGATTCATGGGTCAGAGAGAGAGGGAGCTCAGAGGCACTGAAAGCATGTGTGGCTGTGGTGTGTGCTTGTCTGACTGTTGTGGGAGGCACGACGGAGATTCACCAGCAGCAAAAAGTCTACTAAGCACCAAGAACAGAGTTGGCACCGAGTTTTTGTCCAACAAATAAGATATAACATGGAAGGGAGGAGAAGGCCCTGGAGCTGGTAGCCAGGAACACTGGTGGCAGAGGGCTCCCAGTGGTCCTAGAGCACCGCACCCCCATTGCCAACCACACATGAGAGCCAGCAGCAATATCTTGCATCTGGCTCGGAGCGCGTTCCCACCTCGGGACCGTCCTCTCCCGTATCCATCCAAGCAGCACTTCAGCCGTCACCTCCCCGCCGACCCAATGAAGCATCGCCTGAGGAGCACCTCAGCCAGACGGCTTGGAGTCAGGAGGGGAAGGGGCCTTAGTAGAGGTGAAGCGGGGGGATGGGAGCGGGGGTGGGGGGGGGGGCAAGGTTGGTTTGTACAGAAATATTGCTGATTTCAGACAATTAATCAGTTTAAATGTTTTTTATTTAACAAAACCTTGCAGCACATTGACTCAGATAGTTGCACCATTACACGCTGATGATTCCTTAACATCAAAGGGTATAATCACACTTAACATCAATCAACTTAAACGTTAACTGTCATCAAGGTGATGCCCACCATTGATGTGTGACCTGCACACCCAGCAGTGTGTCAGCCTTGTAAACACCACCAACATTCTTTCAGGCAAAGCGATCATTGATGAGCTCCTGACGTAAGGCTCTGGTAGCTATGCCACCACGGGCCCTTTCCTGCGGTCTACAGGGGTGCAGGGGCATGGCTTCAGCTTCAGCCTGATTGTCTGGGCCGATGTCAGCGTCCGCCTCCTCGTCCTCCTCTTCCTCTCTCTGGTGAGGTGGACTGTCAGAATCATCAGGCAATTCTTGTCCCCTCCTGATAGCCAAGTTGTGCAGCATGGAGCACACGTCCACGAATTGAGCTACCTGTTCAGGGTGGTATTGGAGCTCGCCTCCTGAGTGGTCCAGGCATCCAAAGCGCTGCTTCAGCACTCCAATGGTTTTCTCCACGCTATTGCGAGTTGCTCTGTGGCTCTCGTTGTATCGTCTCTCGACTTCGGTGTGAGTGTCACGCAGGGGGGGGTCATCAGCCAGGTGGTGAGGCCATATCCTTTGTCCCCAAGCCTCCAGCTTTGACCTTGTGGCTCATTGTTAAACAAGTCAGATACAGTGTTCTCATGCAGGATGTGAGCATCATGGATGCTGCCCGGAAATTGAGCATTCACTGCCAGTATAATTTGCTGGTGTTCGACAACCAGCTGGACATTCAGGGAGTGGAATCCATTGCGGTTCCTGAAAACCTCTGCATCCTGAAAAGTTGCCGGCATCGCGATGTGCGTAGAGCCTATTGCTCCCTGCACCTTGGGGAAGTTTGCAATTCTGCAGAAACCTAGAACCCTCTCACTCTGTGCCTCCCTCGTCATGGAGAAGCTGTTCAAGTCCCTCCTGCGTGGGTACAGGGCTTCAGTGACCTCTCTAATGCAGCAATCTGTGGCATGCTGAGAAAGTCCGCAAATGTCGCCAGCTATGGCCTGCAAAGAACCCGAGGCATAGAACGACAGTGCTGCGGTGACTTTGACCTCGAAGGATCTGATGGTGCTGGCAGGCTGCAGATCTGCCCTTATCAGCTGGCATACCTCAGTGATAACCTCTTTGTGGAAGCGCAGTCTCCGAAGGCAGGTGGTGTCGGGCAAGTCGAGGTAAGACTGCTTCTCCTTGTACTTGCGGGGGGTGTAATGTCAAGTACTCTTCATCAGTCTGTCACTTCATACATTGGGCAGTGGAGCATTCCTTCGGCGATGTCGAGTCTGCTGCATGTATTTGGTCACCAAGAGAGGGTGAGAAAGGACAGGCCCCATTGCAGTAGTTCTCTGTTTTACACCGATTGGTCACAAACAAGGAATATCCCGACGAACGCACCTCTTCAATTCCAATCGGTCACTGTGTGGTCAAGATGTTTGTAGAAATGTTCACATCAACTCCAACGACCTGCAGAGTACATCCGAACTCCGCCAAGGTTGAAGCACAGCGGCCTATTAACGGACACAACATGTGATCTATAACATGGCGTCCATAACGCTGTGATTCGTCCCGGTTAGTTTCCACTTTTTGTGGACGGTTTTTTGGGTGAGTGATATTGTGGGCGATATGTGTGCGAGGTGGTGAAATTGACGCTGGGCGATCTCCATGGCCGCTAGTTTGGGTAAATATGCTCTTTACGACAAAAAACAGTCACCGGGCGTTAATATTGAATCTCGGCGGTATTTCCGAGTGGAAAGTAACGCTGGGCGATATTATGGGCGCTGATTTCGCCCATTCTGCTGATTCCTCCCCAAAAAAGTGGGCGGGCGGTAATATTTTTTTTCGGCATTAAGCACATGGGGAAAGTAACACTCGGCGATAAGTTTCCAAAAAATGCCCGCCAGTTTCCATTTTGTACCAAATGGGGGATATATGGTCGTTATCTGAACGGTGACAGATTGGGAAAAGGGGAGGTGCAACGAGACCTGGGTGTCATGGTACATCAGTCGTTGAAGGTTGGCATGCAGGTACAGCAGGCGGTTAAGAAAGCAAATGGCATGTTGGCCTTCATAGCGAGGGGATTTGAGTACAGGGGCAGGGAGGTGTTACTACAGTTGTACAGGGCCTTGGTGAGGCCATACCTGGAGTATTGTGTACAGTTTTGGTCTCCTAACTTGAGGGAGGACATTCTTGCTATTGAGGGAGTGCAGCAAAGGTTCACCAGACTGATTCCCAGGATGGCGGGACTGACATATCAAGAAAGACTGGATCAACTGGGCTTGTATTCACTGGAGTTCAGAAGAATGAGAGGGGATCTCATAGAAATGTTTAAAATTCTGACAGGTTTAGATAGGTTAGATGCAGGAAGAATGTTCCCAATGTTGGGGAAGTCCAGAACCAAGGGTCACAGTCTAAGGATAAGGGGTAAGCCATTTAGGACCGAAATGAGGAGAAACTTCTTCACCCAGAGAGTGGTGAACCTGTGGAATTCTCTACCACAGAAAGTTGTTGAGGCCAATTCACTAAATATATTCAAAAAGGAGTTAGATGTAGCCCTTACTACTAGGGAGATCAAGGGGTATGGCAAGAAAGCAGGAATGGGGTACTGAAGTTGCATGTTCAGCCATGAACTCATTGAATGGCGGTGCAGCCCTGAAGGGCCGAATGGCCTACTCCTGCACCTATTTTCTATGTTTCTATATTTCTATGTACCAGCACTCTGGAGGTTAATTAAAGGAGCTAAGGTCACACTTACTCATTACGTACAATATTCAGTTGTATCACTTTATTATGAGCATAACAAATATATTACCCCCATCCCTGTGAACATTTATCTTGTGTAGTAACCTTTTATGTAGCACCTTGTCAAATGCCTTCTGGAAGACCAAATACACCACATCCACTGGTTCCCCTTGATCCACCCTGTTCACTACATCCTCAAAGAATTCTAGAAAATTTGTCAAATATAACTTCTGTTATGTCTTGAATAAAGAACCAGACTAGATACTGCAAGCTCAAAGTAAGGTGTGACCTTAGTCCTTTATTGCAGATCTCAGAGTGCCTCTCCAGCCTGTGAGGCCTCCTTATATACAGGTGCTCCCAAGGGATTGTGGGATCCCTTGGGACACCAGGGGATAAGCCCTCTGGTGGTTAGCCATGGTATTTACAGGTTTACATACATAACAACTTCCCCTACATGAATTCATACTGACTCTGCCTGACCGAATTTTGCTTTTCCAAATGTCCTGCTCTTGTTTCTTTAATAATGGACTCCAACATCTTCCCAATGACAGATGTTAGGCTAACTGGTCTATAGTTTCCTGCTTTTTGTCTGCCTCCTTTTTTAAATAGGGATGTTACATTTGCAGTTTTCCAATCTGCTGGGAGCTCCCCAGAATCCAGGGAATTTTGGTAAATTACAACCAATGCATCCACTATCTCTGCCACTACTTTTCTTAAGACCCTAGATGCATGGCGGAATGCATACTGAAGGAATGCACTGCGTATTGAAGGAATGCATTGCACATTGAAGGAATGCACTGCGTATGGTAGGGATATACTGCACACTGGATTAATTCACTTCACACAGCCAGAATACACTGCAGACTGATAGGAATGCACTGGTCAGTGAAGAAATGCACTCCACACTGAAGGAATGCATTACGCATTGTAGGAATGCACTTGCACATTGACGGAATGCAGTACACACTGACGGAATGCACTGAACGTTGAAGGAATGCTCTGCACATTGAAGGAATGCACTACACACTGAAGGAATGCACTGCACACAGAAGGAATGCACAACAAACAGGCTGAATACAATGCATGCTGAAAGAATACACTGCAGACTGATGGATGGTACTGCAAAAAGAAGGAATGTACCGCGCAGTGAAGGAATGCACTGCAAATTGAAGGAATGCACTGCACATTGAAAGGATCAGTCATGATCATATTGAATGTCGGTGCAGACTCGAAGGGCCAAATGGCCTACTACAGCTCCTATTTTCGATGTTTCTCTGTTTCTATGCACTGCACATTGAAGGAATGAACTGCACACTGAAATAATGCACTGTTCATTGAAGGAATGCATTGCACAATGACTGAATGTACTGATGCTGAATGAATACACTGACGGAATGTATTGCACATTGATGGAATGAACTGCACAATGAACAAATTCACTACACACTGATGGAATATACTACGTCCTGAAGGAATGATTTACAGTCTGTTGGAATGCACTGCACACTGACAGAATGCACTGCACACTGATGGAAGGTACTGCACAAAGCAGGAATGCACTGCACACTGACAGAATGCACTGCACACTGATGGAAGGTACTGCACAAAGCAGGAATGCCCTGCATGCTGGACGAATGCACTGCACGCTGAAGGAATACACTGCACAATGAAGGAATGCGCTGCACATTTAAGGAATGCACCACACAGTGAATGAATGCACTGCAAATTGAAGGTATGCACTGCAAAGTGAGGGATTGCACTTCACATTTAAGGAATGCACTGAACATTGAAGGTATGCACTGCACAGTGAAGGAATGCACTGAACATTGAAGGAATGCACTGCACATTGAAGGAATGCACTGAACATTGAAGGAATGCACTGCACAGTGAAGGGATGCACTCCTTATTGAAGGAATACACTGCACACTTCATGAACACACTGCACACTACATTAATTCATTTTGCACATACAGAATGCGCTACAGACTGATAGGATTGCACTGCACACTGAAGCAATGCATTGCATGCGAAAGGAATGTATTCCACAATTTGGAATGCACTGCATACTGTAGGAATACACTGAACACAATATGAACACATTTCACACAGACAGAATGCACTGCACTAAATACTGATAGAATGCACTGCTCATTGATGGAATGCATTGCACGTTGAAGAAATGCACTGCACATTGAAGGAATGCACTACATACTGACGGAATGCACTGCACACCGAAGGAATGCACTACACAATAAAGAATGCACTGCACAATGAAGAAATGCACTGCATAATAAAGGAATGCACTGTACACCGAAGGAATGCACTACACACTTTCAGAATGTACTGCATGCTGAAGGAATGAATTGCACACTGAGGGAATGCATTCCGCACTGATGGAATGCATTGCACAATGAACGAATGCACTACACACTAACGGAATGTATTGCACACTGACAGAATGCACTGAACAATAATGGAAGGCACTGCACAAAGAAGGAATGTACTACAAATTGAAAGAATGCGTTGCACCCTGAACGAATGCACGGCACATTGAAGGAATGCACTGCACAATAAAGGAATGCACTACACACTGAAAGAATGCACTTCACACTGTAGCAATATATTGCAAAGTGAAAGAGTGCATTACAAATTGAAGGAATGTGCTGCACACTGATGGAGTGCACTGCACACTGACAGAATGTACTGCATGCTGAAGAAATGCATTGCATACTTAGGAATGCACAGCACGCTTTAGGGATTCCATGCACAATGAAGGAATGCATTGCACACTGACAGAATGTACTGAATACTGAAGGAATTCAATGCATAGAAACATAGAAACATAGAAATTTGCAGCGTAGAAGGAGGCCATTTCGGCCCATCGTGTCCGCGCCGGCCGACAAAGAGCCGCACGGCCCTCGGTCAGCAGCCATAAAGGTTACATATAAACCTATGAACAATGAACAATGACGGAAAGGCAAAGAGCACCCAGCCCAACCAGGCTGCCTTACACAACTGCGACACACCTTATACTGAAACATTCTACACTCCTCCCCAACCGGAGCCACGTGATCTCCTGGGAGAGGCAAAAACCCTAAAAAAAAACCGGCCAATTTAGGGAGAAAAAATCTGGGAAAATTCCTCTCTGACCCATCCAGGCGATCGAAACTAGTCCAGGAGATCACCCTGGCCGTATTCTATTCCTTGCAGTACTTACCATTATATCTGTGCCATCCAACCAAAGGTCAACCAGTTGCCAGCTCCAGGTTCGTAACCCTGCAGGTTACGGCACTTTAAGTGCCCATCCAACCATCTCTTAAAAGTGGTGAGGGTTTCTGCATCCACCACTCTTCCAGGCAGCGAGTTCCAGATCCCCACAACCCTCTGCGTAAAGAAGCCCCCCCCTCAAATCCCCTCTAAACCTTCCACTAACCACCTTAAAACTATGCCTCCTCGTAATAGATCCCTCCATCAATGGAAATAGGCCTTTACTATCCACTATGTCCAGGCCACTCAATATTTTGTACACCTCAATGAGGTCTCCTCTCAACCTCCTCTGTTCCAATGAGAACAAACCCAGCCTATCCAATCTGTCCTCACAACTAAGATTCTCCATTACAGGCTGCATCGTAGTAAATCTCCTCTGCACCCTCTCTAGTGCAATCGCGTCCTTCCTATAATATGGCGATCAGAATTGCACGCAGTATTCCAGCAGTGGCCTAACCACAGTATTATACAATTTAAGCATAACCTCCATGCTCTTATATTCTATGCCCCAGCCATTGAAGGCAAGCATTCCGTATGCCTTCTTAACCACCTTATCCATCTGGCCTGCTACTTTCAGGGATCTACGAACAGACACTCCAAGGTCCCTTTGTTATCTACACTATTATGTGGCCTACCGCTTAATGTATATACCCTTTCCTTATTAGCCCTGCCAAAGTGCATCAACTCACACTTCTCTGAATTAAATTCCATTTGCCACTGCTCTGCCCACCTGACCAGTATATTGATATCCTCCTGCAGTCCATGACTTTCCTCTCCATTATCAACCACACAGCCAATTTTAGTGTCATCTGCAAACTTCTTAATCATACTCCCGATATTCAAATCTAAATCGTTGATATATACCATAAAAAGCAAGGAACACAGTACTGAGCCCTGCAGAACCCCAGTGGAAATATCCTTCCAGTCACAAAAACATCCATCAATCATTACCCTTTGCTTCCTACCTCCAAGCCAATTTTGGATCCAACTTGCCACTTTGCCCTGTATCCCATGGGCTTTAACCTTCATGACCAATCTACCATGTGGGACCTAATCAAAAGCCTTGCTAAATTCCATATATACTACATTGTACGCACTACCCTCATCGACCCTCTTGGTTACCTCCTCAAAAAATTCAATCAGGTTAATCAAATGCGATCTTCCCTTAACAAATCCATGCTGACTGTCCCTAATTAATCCTTGCCTTTCCAAATGCAGATTTATCCTGTCTTTCAGGATTTTTTCCAATAATTTTCCCACCACTGAGGTTAGGCTGACAGGCCTGTAATTACTCGGCCTATCCCTTTTAACTTCTTAAACAAGGGTACTACATTAGCAGTCCTCCAATCCTCCAGCACCCTGCCCAAATCCAAAGAGGACTGGAAAATGATGATCATGGCCTCTGCTATTTCCTCTTTCACTTTGCTCAACAGCCTGAGATGCATTTCATCTGGGCCTGGGGACTTAGCTACTTTCAAAGCTGCTAAACCCCTTAATACTTCCTCTCTCACTATATTTATTTCATCCAGAATATCACACTCCTCCTCGATAGCAATATCTGCATTACCTCTTTCCTTTGTGAAAACAGATGCAAAGTGTTCATTAAGAACCCTACCAACATCCTCCACCTTCACACAAAGATTGCTTTTGTGGTCTCTAATAGGCCATACCCTTTCTTTAGTTACCCTCTTACTCTTAATATATTAATGGAACATCTTAGGGTTTTCCTTAATTTTACTGGCCAAGAATTTCTCGTGCTCTCTCTTAGCATTCCTAATATCCTTTTTACTTTTGCCTCTTAACTTTCCATATTCCTCCAAAGATTCGAAAGTATTTAGCCATTGCTATCTGACATAAGCATCCCTTTTTTTCTTAATCCTCCCCTGTAAGTCCCTAGACAAACAAGGGGCCCTAAAATTATTTTTCCCAGTCTTTTTCTTTAAGGGCACATGTTTGGCCCAGACAGAATGCACTGCACATTGAAGGAATGCATTGCACATTGTAGGACTACAATGCAAAGTGAAGGAGTGCACTGCACACTGTAGGAATGCATTTCACACAAACAGATTGCACTGCACATTGTAAGAATGCAGTGCACAGTGACATAATGTGCTGCATGCTGAAAGAATGCATTTCACACTGATGGAATGCACTGCACACCTAGGAATGCACTGCACACTGATAGATGGTTCTGCACAAAGAAGGAATATACTGCACAATGAAGGAATGCACTACACACTGTAGGAATACACTGCACTCTGATGGCATGTATTGCACACTGAAGGAATGTGATACGCACTGAAAAATGTACTGCGTGCTGAAGGAATGTACTGCACATTGAAGGAATAGACTGCACAATGAACAAATGCACTACATACCGAAGGAATGCACTACGCACTTTCAGAATGTACTGCATGATGAAGGAATGCATTGCACACTGAAGAAATGCATGTTGCAATGAATGAATGCACTACACACTGACAGAATGTACTGCACACTGACAGAATGCACTGCACACTGACGGAATGTACTGTACAATAGTGGAAGGTACTGCACAAAGAAGTAATGCACTGCACACTGAAATAATGCACTACACACTGTAGGAATACACTGCAAAGTGAAAGACTGTTTTGCAAATTGAAGTAATGCATTGCACACCGACAGAATGAACTGCACATTGAAGGAATTCACTGCATATTGAAGGAATTCACTGCTCATTGAAGGAATGCGCTGCACACTATAGAAATACATTGCGCACAATATTTTCATTTCACACAGATAGAATGAACTGCACATTCAAGGAATGCACTGCATGTTGAAGGAATGCACTGCAAAATGAAGAAATGCGCTTCAAATTGAAGGAATGCATTGTACACTGTAGGAATACACTGCACACTGTAGGAATGCAATTCACACAGACAGAATGCACTGCACTTTGAATGAATGCACTGCACACTGAATGCATGTACTGCATGCTGAAGGAATGCACCGCAAAACTGACAGAAGGTACTGCACAAAGAAGGAATGCACTCCACAGTGATGGAATGCACTGCATATTGAAGGAATGCACTGAACATTGAAGAAATGCACTGAAAATTGGACAAATTCATTTCACGTGGACAGAATGCACTGCACAATGTAGGAATGCATTGCACACCGATGGAGTGCACTGCACACTGAAGGAATGAATTTCACACTGAAGGAATGCACTGCACAATGATGGAATGCACTGCATATGGAAGGAATGCAATGTACACTGGATGAATTCATTTCACATGGACAGAATGCACTGCACACTGATAGGAATGCACTGGACACTGTAGAAATGCACTGCACATTCAAGGAATGCACTGCAGGTTGAAGGAATGCACTGCATGTTGAAGGAATGCACTGCAAAGTGAAGGAATGCACTGCAGGTTGAAGGAATGCACTGCACACTGCAGGAATGCACTGCAAAGTGAAGAAGTGCACTGCAAATCGAAAAAAATGCACTGAATACTGTAGGAATATGCTGCACACTGTAGGAATGCGTTTCACACAGACAGAGTGCAGTGCACTTTGAGCAAATGCACTGCACATTGAAGGAATGCAGTGCACACTCCAGCAATCAGAGGGAGCAGCGGCAGTGTCGAGGAGGTGGAGCGGCAGTGTGGTGAGGCCTACAAGAGGCCCAGCAGTCGGAGGGAGCAGCGGGGAGGGAAAAAAGAAGTAGAAAGAAATCGAAAGGTGACGTCTAGAAGGGCCGAATGGCCTGCTCCTGCACCTAGTTTCTATGTCACAGCCAAGGGGCTAAGTGATTGGCTGGTGATTGGTGAGTAGTTTTTCTTTTTCTTTTCTATATCAGTAAGTAACATTTAGCATTGCTGTTGCCAATTTAAGTTAATCTAAGGGTTAAGTCATGGCAGGAGAGCTCGGACACGTGTTATGCTCCTCCTGTACTATGTGGGAAGTCAGGGAGGCTTCCGGTGTCCCTGACGACTACGTGTGCGGGAAGTGCCTCCACCTGCAGCTCCTGACAGACCGCATTGTGGCCCTGGAGCTGTGGGTGGATGAACTCTGCAGTATCCATGATGCTGAGAATGATGTGAATAGCACATTTAGTGATTTGGCCACACCGCAGGTAAAGGGTACACAGCCAGATAGGGAATGGGTAACCAACAGGAAGAGCAGTGGAAGGAAGGTAGTGCAGGGGTCCCCTGCGGTCATCCTCCTGCAAAACAGATACACCGCTTTGGGTACTGTTGAGGGAGATGACTCATCAGGGGAGGGCAGCAGCAGCCAAGTTCATGGCACCGTGGCTGGCTCTGCTGCACAGGAGGGCAGGAAAAAGAGTGGGAGAGCGATAGTGATAGGGGATTCAATGGTGAGGGGAATAGATAGGCGTTTCTGCGGCCGCAACCGAGACTCCAGGATGATATGTTGCCTCCCTGGTGCAAGGGTCAAGGATGTCTCGGAGCGGGTGCAGGGCATTCAGAAAAGGGAGGGTGAACAGCCAGTTGTCGTGGTGCATATAGGTACGAATGATATAGGTAAAAAACAGGATGAGGTCCTACAAGACGAATTTAGGGAGCTAGGAGCTAAATTAAAAAGTAGGACCTCAAAAGTAGCAATCTCAGGATTGCTACCAGTGCCATGTGCTAGTCAGAGTAGGAATCGCAGGATAGCTCAGATGAATACGTGGCTTGAGGAGTGGTGCAGAAGGGAGGGATTCAAATTCCTGGGACATTGGAAGCAGTTCTGGGCGAGGTGGGACCAGTACAAACCGGACAGTCTGCACCTGGGCAGGACCGGAACCAATATCCTCGGGGGAGTGTTTGTTAATACTGTTGGGTAGCAGTTAAACTAATGCGGCAGGGGATGGGAACCTATGCAGAGAGACAGAGGGAAGTAGAATGGGGGCAGAAGCAAAAGATAGAAAGAAGAAAAGTAAAAGTGGAGGGCAGAGAAACCTAAGGCAAAAAACAAAAAGGGCCACATTAAGCAAAATTCTAAAGGGGCAAAGTGTGTTAGAAAGACAAGCCTGAAGTCTCTGTGCCTCAATGCGAGGAGTATTCGGAATAAGGTGGATGAATTAACTGCGCAGATAGCAGTTAATGGGTATGATGTAATTGGCATCACGGAGATATGGCTCCAGGGTGACCAAGACTGGGAACTCAACATCCAGGGGTATTCAACATTTAGGAAGGATAGACAGAAAGGAAAAGGAGGCGGGGTGGCATTGCTGGTTAAAGAGGAAATTAATGCAATAGTAAGAAAGGACATTAGCTTGGATGATGTGGAATCGGTATGGGTGAAGCTTCGGAATACCAAGGGATAGAAAACGCTAGTGGGAGTTGTGTACAGACCACCAAACAGTAGTAGTAAGGTTGGGGACAGCATCAAACAAGAAATTAGGGATGCATGCAATAAAGGTACAGCAGTTATTATGGGTGACTTTAATCTACATATTGATTGGGCTAACCAAACTGGTAGCAATGCGGTGGAGGAGGATTTCCTGGAGTGTATTAGGGATGGTTGTCTAGACAAATATGTCGAGGAACCAACTAGGGGTCTGGCCATCCTGGACTGGGTGATGTGTAATGAGAGATGATACGTCCTTACTACACAGTATAAATGCACACGAGGCCCATGCTTGAGAGAAGGTCAGTCTGTGACCTGTCCTTAATTCCTTAGCACTCAAGTGATGAAGGTGGGTGGAGCTTCCCCTTTTATACCTGAAGGTCCAGGTTAGGAGTGTCTCCCACCTAGTGGTCAGTGTTCTCACGGTGTACAACTTAGGTCAGTTTATACATGGGTTACAATGCTGGTTGAATACATGACATCACCTCCCCCCTCAAAGTCTTATTGGGATCACAGGTTGAGTCTCTCTGATGGTTGACGCTCCCTTGTAGAGCGCCTGAGTTGGGGCTCTGGTTGTTGGGCGCTGGCCTGAGTGTCTGCTGTTTGCGGTGCCTCAGGCTTGTCCGGACTGCCCACAGTGACTGGGCTCTCCTCTCTTTGGTTCCGGTGTTCGGTCACCTGTGGTGGAGTGAACTCGATATCGTGTTCTTCCTCTGCTTCTTCTATGGGGTTGCTGAATCTCCTTTTTGTTTGATCCACATGTTTTGTCCATTGGTAAGTTTAACTACCAGAATCCTATTTCCCTCTTTGGCAACCACAGTGCCTGCGAGCCATTTGGGCCCTGCAGCGTAGTTGAGGACAAAAACAGGATCATTTACATCAATACATCGCGTCCTCGCATTCCTGTCATGGTAGTGATATTGTGACTGGCGCCTGCTCTCGACAATTTCTTTCATGGTGGGGTGTATAAGGGATAATCGGGTTTTGAGCGTCCTTTTCATTAGTAGCTCTGCGGGTGGAACCCCTGTGAGCGAGTGTGGTCGGGATCTATAGGCCAACAGGAGGCGTGATAAGCGGGTTTGTAGGGAACCCCCTTGTAATCTGAGCATCCCCTGTTTGATTATCTGCACTGCTCGTTCTGCCTGGCCGTTTGAGGCCGGCTTGAACGGTGCCGTTCTAACATGGTTAATTCCATTGCCTGCCATGAAGTCCTGGAATTCAGTGCTTGTGAAGCACGGGCCATTGTCGCTGACCAAGATGTCTGGTAGACCGTGGGCGGCGAACATTGCCCGTAGACTTTCTACCGTGGCAGAGGATGTGCTTGAATTTAAAATGTCACACTCGATCCATTTGGAGTAGGCGTCTACTACAACCAAAAACATTTTCCCCATGAAAGGACCTGCGTAGTCCACATGGATGCGTGACCAAGGCTTGGCGGGCCATGGCCAGGGGCTAAGGGGGGCTTCCCTGGGCGCATGGCCCAGCTGGGCACACGTGTTGCACCTGCGAACACAAAGTTGGAGATCTGCGTCTATCCCTGGCCACCAAACGTGTGACCTGGCAATTGCGTTCATCGTGACAATGCCCGGGTGCCCATTGTGGAGTTCTCTGATGAACACCTCTCTGCCCATCTGGGGCATGACTACGCGGTTTCCCCACAGTAGGCAATCGGCCTGAATCGAGAGTTCATCCTTGCGCCTGTGAAATGGTTTAAATTTCTCAGGGCATGCCCTGTACGTGGCTGCTCAGTCCCCATTCAGGACACATTTCTTGACTAGAGACAATAGCGGGTCTCTATTTGTCCAGACTTTAATCTGATGGGCTGTCACGGGTGAGCCTTCGCTTCCGAAAGCTTCAACAGCCATGACCATCTCAGCACCATGCTCGGTAGCACCCTCAGTGGTGGCTAGTGGGAGCCTGCTGAGTGCATCGGCGCATTTTTCGGTGCCCGGTCTGTGCCGAATTGTGTAGTCATAGGCAGCTAACGTGAGTGCCCACCTCTGTATGCGGGCCGATGCGTTTGCATTTATGGCCTTGTTGTTGGCCAAAAGGGACGTTAGGGGTTTGTGATCTGTCTCCAGCTCAAATTTCCTGCCAAACAGGTACTGGTGCATTTTCTTTACCGCATATACACAAGCGAGAGCCTCCTTTTCTACCATCCCGTAGCCCCTTTCTGCCTGGGACAGACTCCTGGAGGCAGAAGCTACCGACTGTAACTGGCCCTTGGCATTGACATGCTGCAACAGACACCCGACACCATAGGACGACGCATCGCACGTTAACACAAGTTTCTTACATGGGTCATATAGCGTTAACAGATTGTTGGAACATAACAAATTGCGTGCTCTATTAAAAGCCCTTTCCTGGCTGTCCCCCCCAGACCCATTCGCGACCTTTGCGTAGGAGCACATGTAGTGGCTCTAGCAGCGTGCTCAATTTGGGAAGAAAGTTACCAAAATAGTTCAGGAGCCCCAGGAACGAACGCAGCTCCGTCGTGTTACAGGGTCTGGGTGCTCTCTGGATCGCTTCCGTCTTGGACGCAGTAGGTCTGCTGCTACCCTCATCCCCAGGAATTCTACCTCTGGAGCTAGGAAGACACACTTCGCCTTTTTCAGTCGCAGACCTACCCGGTCCAGTCTGCTTAGCACCTCCTCCAGGTTGTGGAGGTGTTCTTCAGTATCGTAACCCGTAATGAGGATGTCGTCCTGAAAAACCACCGTCACTGGAATCGACTTGAGGAGGCTTTCCATAGTTCGTTGGAAGATCGCGGCGGCCGAGCGAATCCCGAACGGACATCTGTTGTACTCAATCAACCCCTTGTGTGTCGTGATAGTGGTCAGCTTCTTCGACTCACTCGCCAGCTCCTGGGTCATGTAAGCTGAGGTCAGGTCCAATTTTGAAAAAAGTTTGTCACCGGATAGCGTCGCAAAGAGGTCCTCCGCTCTCGGTAGCAGGTACTGGTTTTGGAGTGACACCCGATTGATGGTGGCCTTGTAATCGCCACATATCCTGACCGACCCATCCGCCTTGAGCACCGGCACAATCGGGCTCGCCCAGTCACTGAATTCGACTGGCGAGATGATGCCTTCCCTCAACAGGCGGTCCAATTCGCCTTCTATCTTTTCCCGCATCACGTACGGCACCGCTCTGGCCTTGTGGTGTACTGGTCTGGCGTCCGGGTTTATGTGAATCACTACCTTGGCCCCCATGAAAGTGCCAATGCCGGGTTGAAATAATGAGTCAAATTTGTCCAGGACCTGTGAGCATGATACTCGCTCCACAGAGGAAATTGCATTGACATCGCCTCATTTCCAGTTCATGACAGCAAGCCAACTCCTTCCCAGTAGTGCGGGACCGTCCCCTGGGATAATCCAGAGTGGCAACCTGTTCTCCGAATCTTTGTGGGTCATGACTACCGTGGCGCTGCCTAGTACCGGAATGATCTGCTTTGTGTAAGTCCGTAGCTGTGCGTCAATCGGCGATAATTTTGGCCTCCTGGCCTTGGATGCCCACAACTTTTCGAACTGTTTGATACCCATCAGGGACTGGCTGTCACCCGTGTCTAACTCCATTGATACTGGGATGCCATTGAGGAGCACTTTCATCATTATCGGTGGCGTCCTGTTGTATGAACTGTATACGTGCTCCACATGAACGCGCTGAATTTCAGCTTCCAGCGATTTCCCCCAGTGTCCATTTCTGCAATTTCTGCAGGTATTTTGCTCATCTCTGCAAACTCCAGCTGAATGTATGCCTCCATGCCTCCAGCATGAGTTGCGGTTTGAAACAAAAGATCCCTTGCCAGTCGATCGTCCCTGACTGCCCCTGTTATTGTCCTTGAGTGCACCATTAACAGGTGTTGATGGCCCCATTACTGGCCGCATTGTCCCTTGCAATGGCGTGAATCGCTGTTCAGCTTGCCATTGTCTCTGTCGAACGCCCCCTCTGGGTTCGACCACATGTTGGGGCATGCCTGACTGCCCTTGTCTGCCTGGAGAACTGTGTGCTGCTTTAACAATGTTGAATCTCTGTCCCAACCATTCCTTAACACAGTACCTCTTGTCTGTCTGCTAGTGGCCATGCTCGCGTGGTTTAAATCCCAGTTTCTTGTCGCCATTGATATGTCCTTACGACACAGTATAAATGCACATGAGGCCCATACTTGAGAGAAGGTCAGTCTGTGACCTGTCCTTTATTCCATAGCATTCAAGTGATAAAGGTGGGTGGAGCTTCCCCTTTTATACCTGAAGGTCCAGGTTAGGAGTGTCTCCCACCTAGTGGTCAGTGTTCTCACGGTGTACAACTTAGGTCAGTTTATCCATGGGTTACAATGCTGGTTGAATACATGACAAGAGAGGACTGATTGGCAATCTTGTTGTGCGAGGCCCCTTGGGGAAGAGTGACCATAATATGGTAGAATTATTTATTAAGATGGAGAGTGACACAGTTAATTCAGAAACTAGGGTCCTAAACTTAAGGAAAGGTAACTTCGATGGTTTGAAGCATGAATTGGCTAGAATAGACTGGCAAATGATACTTAAAGGGTTGACGGTGGATAGGCAATGGCAAACATTTATAGATCACATGGATGAACTTCAGCAATTGTACATCCCTGTCTGGAGTAAAAATAAAACGGGGAAGGTGGCTCAACCGTGGCTAACAAGGGAAATTAAGGAGAGTGTTAAATCCAAGGAAGAGGCATATAAATTGGCCAGAAAAAGCAACAAACCTGAGGACTGGGAGAAATTTAGAATTCAGCAGAGGAGGACTAAGGGTTCAATTAAAAAGGGGAAAATAGAGTACGAGAAGAAGCTTGCCAGGACATAAAAACTGACTGCAAAAGCTTCTATAGATATGTGAAGAGAAAAAGATTATTGAAGACAAATGTAGGTCCCTTGCAGTCGAATTCAGGTGAATTTATAATGGGGAACAAAGAAATGGCAGACCAGTTGAACAAATACTTTGGTTCTGTCTTCACGAAGGAAGACACAAATAACCTTCTGGAAGTACTAGGGGACCAAGTGTCTCGTGAGAAGGAGGAACTGAAGGATATCCTTATTAGGCGGGAAATTGTGTTAGGAAATTGATGGGATTGAAGGCCGATAAATCCCCGGGGCCTGATAGTCTGCATCCCAGAGTAGTTAAGGAAGTGGCCCTAGAAATAGTGGATGCATTGGTGATCATTTTCCAACAGTGTATCAACTCTGGATCAGTTCCTATGGACAGGATGGTAGCTAATGTAACACCACTTTTTAACAAGGGAGGGAGAGAGAAAGCGGGTAATTATAGATCGGTTAGCCTGACATCAGTCGTGGGGAAAATGTTGGAATCAATTATTAAGGATGAAATAGTAGCGCATTTGGAAAGCAGTGACAGGATTTATCCAAGTCAGCATGGATTTATGAAAGAGAAATCATGCTTGACAAATCTTCTGGAATTTTTTGAGGATGTAACTAGTAGAGTGGACAAGGGAGAACCAGTGGATGTGGTGTATTTGGACTTTCAAAAGGCTTTTGACAAGCTTCCACACAAGAGATTGGTGTGCAAAATCAAAGCCAATGGTATTGGGGGTAATATACTGACGTGGATAGAGAACTGGTTGGCAGACAGGAAGCAGAGAGTCGGGATAAACGGGTCCTTTTCAAAATGGCAGGCAGTGACTAGTGGAGTGCCACAGGGCTCAGTGCTGGGACCCCAGCTCTTTACAATATACATCAATGATTTGGATGAAGAAATTTGCAGATGACACTAAACTGGGTGGCGGTGTGAGCTGTGAGGGGGATGCTAAGAGGCTGCAGGGTGACTTGGACAGGTTAGGTGAGTGGGCAAATGCATGGCAGATGCAGTATAATGTGGATAATTGTGAGGTTATCCACTTTGGGGGCAAAAACGCAAAGACAGAATATTATCTGAATGGCGGCAGATTAGGAAAAGGGGAGGTGCAACGAGACCTGGATGTCATGGTTCATCAGTCATTGAAAGTTGCATACAGGTACAGCAGGTGGTGAAGAAGGCAAATGGTATGTTGGCCTTCATAGCTAGGGGATTTGAGTATAGGAGCAGGGAGATCTTACTGCAGTTGTACAGGGCCTTGGTGAGGCCTCGTCTGGAATATTGTGTTCAGTTTTGGTCTCCTAATCTGAGGAAGGACATTCTTGCTATTGAGGGAGTGCAGCGAAGGTTCACCAGACTGATTTCCGGGATGGCAGGACTGACATATGAGGAGAGACTGGATCAACTGGGCCTTTATACATTGGAGTTTAGAAGGATGAGAGGGGATCTCATAGAAACATATAAGATTCTTCCGGGACGGGACAGGTTAGATGCAGGTAGAATGTTCTCGATGTTGGGGAAGTCCAGAACCAGGGGACACAGTCTTAGGATAAGGGGTGTGCCATTCAGGACTGAGATGAGGAGAAACTTCTTCATTCAGAGAGTTGTTAACCTGTGAAATTTACTGCCGCAGAGAGTTGTTGATGCCAGTTCATTGGATATATTCAAGAGGGAGTTAGATATGGCCCTTATGACAAAGGGATCAAGGGGTATGGAGAGAAAGCAGGAAAGGGGTACTGAGGGAATGATCAGCCACGATCTTATTGAATGGTGGTGCAGTCTCAAAGGGCCGAATGGCCTTCTCCTGTTCCTATTTTCTATGTTTCTATGTTTCTATATATTGCATGCTGAAGGAATGCACTGCACACTGATGGAATGTACTGCTTGCACTGCACACTTGGAATGCACTACACACTTTTGGGACTCCCTGCACAATGAATGAACTGATGGAGTTTACTGCACACTGACGGAATGTATTGCATGCTGAAGGAATGCACTGCTCATTGAAGGAATGCACTGGACATTGAAGGAATGCACTAAACACTGGCGAAATGTACTGTAAGCCAGAGGAATCCACTGCACAATGACGGAATACACTGCACAAGGAAAGAAAGCATTGCACAATGAAGGAATGCACTGCACACGAACGGTATGTACTGCAAACTGAAAGAATGCACTGCACATTGTAGGACTGCACTGCACATTGTAGAAATGCACAACACATGTACAGAATGTACTGCATGCTGAAGGAATGTACTGCACACTGACGGAATATATTGCACGCTGAAGGAATGCACTGCACAATGATGGAATGAACTGCACAAGGAAAGAAAGCACTTCACAATGACGGAATGTACCACATACTGAAGGAATGCACTGCACACCGAAGGAATACACTGCACTCGAATGGAATGAATTGCAAAAAGAAGGAACGTACTGCTCGCTTGAGGAATGCGCTGCACACCGAAGGAATGCACTGCTCATTGGCTGAATGCATAACACACTGAAGGAATGTACTGCATGCTGAAGGAATGCACTGCACATGGAAGGAATGCATAGCACACTTTTGGAATGCACTGCACAATGAAGCAACGCACTGCAAACTGAAAGAATGCACCCACATTGAAGGGATGCACTTTACACAGAAGGAATTCACTGCAAATTGAAGGAATGCACTGCACTACTGGATTAATTTATTTCACACAGACAGAATGAACTCATAGGAATGCACTGGATACTGAAGAAATGCACTACACAATGAAGGAATACATGGCATATTGAAGTCATGCACTGCACATTGAAGGAATGCATTAAAAACTGATGGAATGTGCTGCATGCTGAAGGGATGCATTACACACCGAATAAATTTACTGCACACTGAAGGAATGCACTGCACACTGATGGAAGGTACTGCACGAAGAAGGAATGCACTGTATACTGAAAAATGCACTGCACAATGAACGAATGCACTGCATATTGAATGAATGCACTGCACACTATATGAGTTCATTTCACACAGATAGAAAGCATTGCACATTGATAAGAATCCACTGGACACTGAAGAAATGCACAGCACAATGATGGAAAATACTGCTTGCTGGACAAATGCACTACAACTTGAAGGAATGCAGTGCACAAGGAAAAAGTGCACTACAACTTGAAGGTATGTACTGCACACTGTAGGAACACTGAGCGGCTGCAGGGCATTCTGGGGGGAGAGGGTGAATAGCCAGAGGTCGTGGTCCACAATCGGTACCAATGACATAGGTAGGAAGATGGATGAGGTCCTGCAGGCAGAGTTTAGGGAGCTAGGAAAGAGATTAAAAAGCAGGACCTCAAAGGTAGTAATCTCCGGATTACCCCCATCTCACGAGCTAGTGAGTGCAGAAATAGGATAATAGAGCAGATGAATACATGGCTGGAGAGATGGTGCAGGCAGGAGAGCTTTAGTTTCCTGAGGCATTGGGACCGTTTCTGGGGGAGGTGGGACCTGTACAAGCCGGACGGGTTGCACCTCAACAGAGCATTTGTAACAGAATAGATTAGTTGATGGCACAAATTGAGACAAATGGGTATGATCTGATAGCCATTACAGAGACGTGGTTGCAAGGTGACCAGGACTGGGAGTTAGATATTCAGGGGTACATGACAATCTGGAATGACAGGCAGAAAGGAATAGGAAGTGGGGTAGCTCTATTGATAAAGGATGGAATCACTGCAATCGTGAGAAATGATATTGGCTCAAATGATCAGGATGTTGAAACAGTTTGGGTGGAGATAAGGAATAATAAGAGGAAAAAGTCACTGGTGGGCATAGTCTATAAGCCCCCTAACAGTAGCAACTCTGTTGGTCGGAGCATAAACCAGGAACTAGTGGCGGCTTGTAAAACAGCAGTAATCATGGGTGATTTTAACCTCCATATCTATTGGACAAATCAAATTGGTCAGGGTAGCCTTGAGGAGGAGTTCATAGAGTGCGTAAGGGATGGGTTCCTTGAGCAGTATGTAACGGAACCAACCAGGGGGCAGGCTATCTTAGATCTGTGTAATGAGACAGGATTAATAAACAATCTCCTAGTAAAGGATCCCCTTGAAATGAGTAATCATAGCATGATTGAATTTCAAATTCAGATGGCGGATGAGAAATTTGGATCTCTAACCAGCGTACTGAGCTTAAATAAAGGAGACTATGAAGGTATGAGGGCAGAGTTGGGTAAAGTGGACTGGGAAAATAGATTAAAGTGTAGGTCGGTTGATGAACAATGGTGTACATTTAAGGAGATATTTCACAACTCTCAAGAAAAATATATTCCAGTGAGGAGGAAAGGGTGTAAGAGAAAAGAGAGCCATCCGTGGCTAACTAAAGAAATAAAGGACAGTATCCAATTAAAAACAAGGGCATACAAAGTGGCCAAAACTAGTGGGAGCACAGAAAATTGGGAGGCGTTTAAAAGCCAGCAAAGAATGACTAAAAAAATGATTAAGAAAGAGAAGATAGACTATGAAAGTAAACTAGCACAAAATATAAAAACAGATAGCAAGAGTTTCTGTCGGTACATGAAAAGGAGAAGGGTGGCTAAAGTAAATGTTGGTCCCTTAGAGGACAAGACCGGGGAATTAGTAACAGGAAACATGGAGATGGCACAAACTCTGAACAAATATTTTGTATCAGTCTTTACGGTAGAGGACACTAACAATATTCCAACAGTGGATAGTCAAGGGGCTATAGGGGGGGAGGAACTTAACACAATCACAATCACTAAGGAGGTGGTACTCAGTAAGATAATGGGACTAAAGGCAGATAAATCCCCTGGATCTGATGGCTTGCATCCTAGGGTCTTAAGAGAAGTAACGGCAGGGATTGTGGATGCTTTGGTTGTAATTTACCAAATTCCCTGGATTCTGGGGAGGTCCCAGCAGATTGCGAAACTACAAATGTAATGCCCCTATTTAAAAAAGGAGGCAGACAAAAAGCAGGAAACTATAGACCAATTAGCCTAACATCTGCGGTTGGGAAAATGTTGGAGTCCATTATTAAAGAAGCAGTAGCAGGACATTTGGAAAAGCAAAATTCGGTCAGGCAGAGTCAGCATGGATTTATGAAGGGAAGTCATGTTTGACAAATTTGCTGGAGTTCTTTGAGGATGTAACGAACTGGGTGGATAAAGGGGAACCAGTGGATGTGGTGTATTTGGACTTCCGGAAGGCATTTGACAAGGTGCCACATAAAAGGTTACTGCACAAGATAAAAATTCACGGGGTTGGGAGTAATATAATAGCATGGATGGAGGATTGGCTAATTAACAGAATACAGAGAGTCAGGATAAATGGTTCATTCTCTGGTTGGCAACCAGTAACTAGTGGGGTGCCACAGGGATCAGTGCTGGGACCCCAACTATTTACAATCTATATTAACAACTTGGAAGAAGGGACGGAGTGTAACCTAGCCAAGTTTTCTGATGATACAAAGATGAGAGGAAAAGCAATGTGTGAGGAGGACACAAAAAATCTGCAAAAGGACATAGACAGGCTAAGTGAGTGGGCAAAAATTTGGCAGATGGAGTTATAATGTTGGAAAGTGTGAGGTTATGAAAAAAATCAAAGAGCAAGTTATTATTTAAATGGAGAAAGATTGCAAAGTTCTGCAGTACAGCGGGACCTGGAGGTACTTGTGCATGAAACACAAAAGGATAGTATGCAGGTACAGCAAGTGATCAGGAAGGCCAATGAAATCTTGGCCTTTATTGCAAAGGGGATATAGTTTAAAAGCAGGAATGTCTTGCTGTAGCTGTATAGGGTATTGGTGAGGCCACACCTGGAATACTGCGAGCAATTTTGGTTTCCATATTTACAAAAAGATATACTTGGTTTGGAGGCAGTTCAGAGAAGGTTCACTAGGTTGATTCCGGAGATGAGGGGGTTGACTTATGAGGAAAGGTTGAGTAGGTTGGGCCGCTACTTATTGGAATTCAGAAGAATGAGAGGTGATCTTATCGAAACGTATAAGATTATGAGGAGGCTGGACAAGGTGGATGCAGAGAGGATGTTTCCACTGATGGGGGAGACTAGAACTAGAGGGCATGATTTTAGAATCAGGGGCCACCCATTTAAAACTGAGATGAGGAGAAATTTCTTCTCTCAAAAGGTTGTAAATCTGTGGAACTCGCTGCCTCAGAGAGCTGTGGAAGCTGGGACATAGAATAAATTTAAGACAGAAATAGACAGTTTCTTAAACAATAAGGGGATAAGGGATTATGCAGAGTGGACAGGGAAGTGGAGCCGAGTCCATGATGAGATCAGCCATTATTGAATGGTGGAGCAGGTTCGAGGGGCCGTATGGCCTACTCCTGTTCCTATTTCTTATGTCCTATGTTCTTATACACTGCATAATGAAGGAATGCAATGCACATTGGAGGAATGCACTGCTCATTGAAAGAATCCAGGCCATGCTAAAGGAATAGACAGATCGCTGAATGAATGCATAGTATATTGGAGGAAAGTGCTGCACATTGAAAGAAGGCACAGTGTGTTATAGGAATGTACTTCACATTTTTGGAATGCAATGCAGCCAAAGGAATGCATTGCACACTGATGGGGTACATTCCACAATGAAGGAAGTCACTGCTCATTGAAAGTTTGCAGGGCACACTGTTGGATTGCAAGGAACGCTGAAGGAATGCACTGCACATTGAAGGAATGCATCTCAAACTGAAGGAATGCAGTGCACACTGATCACTGATAGAATGCCCACAGACTGGAGGAATGCCTTTCACACAGGCAGAATACATTGGACAGTGAAGAAATGCGCTGCACACGGAAGGAATGAACTGAACACTGAAGCTATGTATTGCACACTCCAGAAATGTACTGCACATTTAAGGAATGTACTGCATGTTGAAGGAATGCATTGCACATTGCCGGAATTAACTGCACAATGAAGGAACTCAGGGCACGCTGAAGAAATGCACTGCACATTGAAGGAAGACACTGCACAGTGGCATAATGCTCTGCACACTGAAGGAACACACTGCTCATTGAAGGAACACACTGCTCATTGAAGGAATGCACTGCACATTGACGGAATGCACAGCACGCCAAAGTAATCCAAAGATTGCAGGGATGCTGTTGGAAAGTACAGAACTCTGAAGGAATGCACTGCACATTGGCAGAATGCACTGCACACGGAACAAATACCATGTACATTGAAGGATTACACTGCACACCGGAGGAATGCATTACACACAGCCGGAATGCAAAGCACACTAACGGAATGCATTGGACAATGAACAAATGCCCTGCCCATTGAAGGAAGGAACTGAACACTGAAGGAATGCATTGTACACTAAAGTAATGCAATGCACACTGAAGGAATGTAATACATGTTAAAGGAATACAGCGCACACTTAAGGACTATTCTGCATGCTGGAGGAATGCAGCGTGCATTGATGGAATGCACTGTACGCTGAAGAAAAGCACTGCAAATTGAAGCAATGAATGAATGTGCTGCATATTTTAGGAATGCACTTCATATTGAAGTAAAGCAATGCTCATTGAAAGAATGCAGGGCACGCTGAAGCAATGCTCTGCACATTGACAGAAAGAACTGAACACTGAAGATATGCATCATCATCATCATAGGCAGTTCCTCAAAATCGAGGAAGACTTGCTTCCACTCTAAAAGTGAGTTCTCAGGTGACTTAACAGTCCAATACGGGAATTACAGTCTCTGTCACAGGTGGGGCAGACAGTGGTTGAAGGAAAGGGTGGGTGAGGAGTCTGGTTTGCCGCACGCTCTTTCCGCTGCCTGCGCTTGCTTTCTACACGCTCTCGCCGACGAGGCTCGAGGTGCTCAGCCCCCTCCTGGATGTTCTTCCTCCACTTCGGGCGGTTTTTGGCTCGGGACTCTCAGGGGTCGGTGGGAATGTTGCAGTTTATCAGGGAGGCTTTGAGGGTGTCCTTGAAACATTTCCTCTGCCCACCTGGGGCTCGCTTGCCATGTAGGAGTTCTGAGTAGAGCGCTTGCTTTGGGAGCCTTGTGTCGGATGTTGGCCTGATCTAAAACACTGATGTTGGTGCGTCTATCCTCCCAGGGGATTTGTAGGATCTTGCGGAGACATCGTTGGTGGTATTTCTCCAGCGATTTGAGGCGTCTACTGTATATGGTCCACGTCTCTGAGCCATACAGGAGGGCGGGTATCACTACAGCCCTGTAGACCATAAGCTTGGTGCCAGATTTGAGGGCCTGGTCTTCGAACACTCTCTTCCTGAGGCGACCGAAGACTGCGCTGGCGCACTGGAGGTGGTGTGGAACCTCATCATTGTAGTCAGTCCTTGCTGGTAGTAGGTTTGGATAATAGTCCACGTTGACCAAGTCTGCACCGTGGATTTTGATGACCTGAAGCAATGCACATTGTAGGCATGTGCTGCACACTTACAGAATGCACTGTACAATGAAGGAAAGCATCGCACACAGACAGAGTGCACAGCTCATTTAAAGAATGCACTGCACATTGAAGGAATGCACTGCACAGTGAAATAATGCGCTGCACACTGACGGAATGTACTGCATATTGAAGGAATTTCCTGCACATTGAAGGAATGCACTGCACATTGAAGGAATTTCCTGCACATTGAAGGAATTTCCTGCACATTGAAGGAATGCACTGCACATTGAAGGAATGCACTGCACATTGAAGGAATTTCCTGCACATTGAAGGAATGCACTGCACATTGAAGGAATGCACTGGACACTGGAGGAATGCACTCCATACTGAAGGAATGTACATTGTAAGTTTGCAGGGAATGCAATGCACATTGAAGGATTCCATTGCAAGAACACAGGAACATAATAGGAGCAGGATTAGACTATTTAAGCAGGAGTATAAAAGCAGGGAAGTCTGGCTACAGTTCTACAGGGTATTGGTGAGGTCACACCTGGAATACTGCGTGCAGTTTTAACTTCCATATTTACAAAAGGATATACTTGCTTTGGAGGCAGTTCAGAGAAGGTTCACCAGGTTGATCCCGGGGATGAGGGGGTTGACTTATGACGAAAGGTTGAGTTGGTTGGGCCTCTACTCATTGGAATTCAGAAGGATGAGAGGTGATCTTATTTAAACGTATAAGATTATGAGGGGGCTTGACAAGGTGGATGCAGAGAGGATGTTTCCACTGATGGGGGAGACTAGAACTAGAGGGCACGATCTTAGGATAAGGGACCGCCCATTTAAAACTGAGATGAGGAGGGATTTCTTCTCTCAGGGGGTTGTAAATCTGTGGAATTTGCTACCTCAGAGAGCTGTGGAAGCTGGGTCAGTTAATAAATTTAAGACAGAGATAGACAGATTCTTAACCGATAAGGTGATAAGGGGTTATGGGGAGCGGGCAGGGAAGTGGAGCTGAGTCCATGATCAGATCAGCCATGATCTTATTGAATGGCGGAGCAGGCTCGAGGGGCTGTATGACCTACTCTTGCTCCTATTTCTTTTGTGCTTATGTTCTTATCTGACCCCTCGAGTCAGCTCCACTTCCCTGCCCGCTCCGCATAACCCTGTATTATCCGATCGCTCAAAAATCTGTCGATCTCCGCCTTAAATATATTCAATGACCCAGCCTCCACAGCTCTCCGGGACAGAGAATTCCACAGAATTACAACCCTCTGAGAGAAGAAATTCCTCCTCATATCAGTTTTAAATAGGCCGCACCTTATTCTGAGACTATGCCCCCTAGTTTTAGTTCCCCCTATGAGTGCAAATATACTCTCTGCATCCACCTTGTTATCTTATACTTTTCGATAAGATCACCTCTCATTCTTCTGAACTCCAATGATTACGGACCCAACCTATTCAATCTATCTTCAGAGGACAACCCCCTCATCTCCGGAATCAACCTAGTGAACCTTCTCTGAACTGCCTCCAATGCAAGTATATCCTTCCTTAAATACGGAGACCAAAACTGTACGCAGTACTCCAGGTGTGGCCTCACCAATACCCTGTACAGTTGCAGCAGGACTTCTCTGCTTTTATACTCTATCCCCCTTGCAATAAAGGCCAACATTCCATTTGCCTTCCTGATTGCTTGCTGTACCTACATACTTAATTTTTGTGTTTCATGCACAAGGACCCCCAGGTCCCTCTGTACTGAAGCACTTTGCAATTTTTCTCCCTTTAAATTATAATTTGCTTTTCAATTTTTCCTGCCAAAGGGAATAACCTCACATTTTCCTAAATTATACTCCATCTGCCAAATGTTTGCCCATTCACTCAGCCTGTCTATGGGCTAGATTGTACACTTTTGTGCGGATCGCCCAAAAATGAGCGAGTTTTCAGATCGCCAGCTTGTTCCCATTCTCAAAGCTGCTCATCCCCGTTTTTGAAATTGGGCATTACCATGAGCGACTGAAATGGGCGGTAGCGTTAAATCTTTCTGACCTTCTGCCGTAAAGTGTCGCCGTCCTTAGCAACGGCATGGCAACGCTCATTTCCCGCGATTCAGTAGGTCAGGGGTCATCATGACATGCGCAGAAGAGGAGACAGAGAGAGAGGGAGCAGAGAGGGACTGAAAACGTGTATGGGTGTGGTGTGTGCTTGTTTGGCTGTTGTGGGAGGCACGATAGAGATTCACCAGCAGCAAAAAGCCTAGAAACATACAAACATAGAAATTTGCAGCGCAGAAGGAGGCCATTTTGGCCCATCGTGTCCGCGCCGGCCGACAAAGAGCCGCACGGCCCTCGGTCAGCAGCCCTAAAGGTTACATATAAACCTATGAACAATGACGGAAAGGCAAACCCAGCCCAACCAGTCTGCCTCACACAACTGCGACACCCCTTACACTGAAACATTCTGCACTCCACCCCAACGGGAGCTATGTGATCTCCTGGGAGATGCAAAAACCAGATCAAAATCCAGGCCAATTTAGGGAGAAAAAATCTGGGAAAATTCCTCTCCAACCCATCCAGGTGATTGAAACTAGTCCGGGAGATCACCCTGGCCGTATTCTATTCCCTGCAGTACTTACCATTATATCTGCACCGTCCAGCAAAAGGTCATCCAGTCTAATCCCACTTACCAGCTCTAGGTCTGTAACCCTGCAGGTTACTGAACTTTAAGTGCCCATTCAACCATCTTTAAAAGTGGTGATGGTTTCTGCATCCAACACTCTTCCAGGCAGCGAGTTCCAGATCCCCACAACCCTCTGTGTAAAGAAGCCCCCCTCAAATCCCCTCTAAACCTTCCACCAACCACCTTAAAACTATGCCCCCTCGTAATAGAACCCCTCCACCAATGGAAATAGACCATTACTGTCCACTATGTCCAGGCCCCTCAATATTTTGTACACCTCGATGAGGTCTCCTCTCAAACTCCTCTGTTCCAATGAGAACAAATCCAGCCTATCCAATCTGTCTTCATAACTAAGATTCTCCATTCCAGGCAGCATCCTAGTAAATCTCCTCTGCACCCTCTCTAGCAATCACGTCCTCCTATAATACGGCGACCAGAACTGCACGCAGTACTCCAGCTGTGGCATAACCAAAGTATTATACGTTTTAGGCATAACCCCCCTGCTCTTATATTCTATGCCTCGGCCAATAAAGGCATTCCGTATGCCTTCTTAATCACCTTATCCATCTGGCCTGCTACTTTCAGGGATCTGTGGACAAGCACTCGAAGGTCCCTTTGTTCATTTACACTATTAAGTGGCCTATCGCTTAATGTGTATACCCTTTCCTTATTAGCCCTCCCAAAGTGCATCACCTCACATTTCTCTGAATTAAATTCCATTTGTCACTGTTCTGCCCACCTGACCAGTACATTGATATCCACCTGCAGCTCATGACTTTCCTCTTCATTATCAACCACACAGCCAATTTTAGTGTCATCTGCAAACTTCTTAATATTACTCACTATATTCAAATCTAAATTGTTGATATATATACAAAAAGCAAGGGACCCAGTACTGAGCCCTGCGGAACCCCACTGGAAACATCCTTCCAGTCACAAAAACATCTATCAATCATTACCCTTTGCTTCCTACCTCCAAGCCAATTTTGGATCCAACTTGCCACTTTGCCCTGTATCCCATCGGCTTTAACCTTCATGACTAGTCTACCATGTGGGACCTAATCAAAAGCCTTACTAAAGTTCATATATACTACATTGTACGCACTACCCTCATCGACCCTTTTGGTTACCTCCTCAAAAATTCAATCAGGTTAGTCAAACACGATCTTCCCTTAACAAATCCGTGCTGACTGTCCCTAATTAATCCCTGCCTTTCCAAATGCAGATTTATCCTGTCTTTCAGGAATTTTTACATTAATTTTCCCTCCACTGAGGTTAGGCTGACAGGCCTGTAATTACTTGGCCTATCCCCTTTTCCCGTCTTAAACAAGGGTGCTATATTACCAGTCCTCCAATCCTCCGGCACCATGCCCAGATCCAAAGAGGACTGGAAAATGATGGTCAAGGCCTCTGCTATTTCCTCTTTTACTTCGCTCAACAGCCTGAAATTCATTTCATCCGGGCCTGGGAATTTATGTACTTTCAAAGCTGCTAAACCCCTTAATACTTCCTTTCTCTCTGTTATGTATTGTCCAGGTACATTAAATGTATAAGTTCAATGGTGCGCCACAGAGGGAGCTGTGGTGGGAGACCTGGAAGTACCTGCAAGACAGAGTATAAAAGGCTGCCCACCACACCTGAGAGGCACTCTGGAGTTACACAATAAAGGACTAAGGTCATGGCAGTTATTACAACACCAGACCGTGTGGAGTCAATGATTTGAGTGCTTCATACACTACACTCTCTATATTTATTCCATCAGAATATCACACCCCTCCTCGATAGCAGTATCTGCATTGCCCCTTTCCTTTGTGAAAACAGATGCAAAGTATTCATTAAGAACCCTCCAACATCTTCTGCCTCCACACAAAGATTACCCTCATGGTCTCTAATAGGCCCTACCCTTTCTTTAGTTACCCTCTTATTCTTAATATATTTATAGAACATCTTAGGGTTTTCCTTAATTTTACTGGCCAAGAATTTCTCGTGCTCTCTCTTAGCATTCCTAAGATCCTTTTTACTTTTGCCTCTTAACTTTCTATATTTCTCTAAAGATTCTAAAATATTTAGCCGTTGGTATATGACCTAAGCGTCCCTTTTTTTCTTAATCCTCCCCTATAAGTCCCTTGTCATCCAGGGGGCTCTAGAAATATTTTTCCCAGCCTTTTTCTTTAAGGACACATGTTTGGCCTGAGCCTTCCGGATCTCCTCCTTGAATGCCTCCCACTGTTCCGACACTGATTTACCCACAAGTAGCTGTTTCCAGGCCACTATGGCCAAATCACTCCTTAACTTAGCAAAATTAGCTTTTCCCCAATTCGGAACTTTTATTCAGGTCTATCCTTGTCCTTATCCATAACCAACTTGAATCTGACTGAATTATGGTCATTTGCACCCAAGTGCTCTCCCACTAATACCCCTTCAACCTACCCAGTTTCATTCCCCAAAACTAAATCCAAAACTGCCCTCTCTCGTGTTTGGCTTGCTACATACTGACTAAAAAGTTCTCTTGAATGTATTTCAAGAATTCTGCACCCTCTATACCCTTTACACTAAATTTGTCCCAATCAATATTTGAAGAGTTAAAATCCCCTACTATTACTACCCTATGGTTTTTAGACTTCACAGAAATTTGCCTACATATGTGCTCCTCTTTCTCCCTCCCACTGTTTGGGGGTCTATAATACACTCCCAGCAGTGTGATCGCCCCTTTTTTATTTTTCAATTCGACCCATATGGCCTCATTTGATGGTCCCTCTTAAATATTATCCCTCCTCACCGCTGTAATAGTTTCTTTAATCAGTGCTGCAACCCCACCCCCCCTTTTTTACCCCCTCTCTATCTTGTCTAAATATCCTGTAGCCAGGAATATTGATCTGCCAAACCTGCCCCTCTTTCAGCCATGTTTCTGTAATGTTTAGTATGCCTACTAAGCACCAAGAACATAGTTGGCAACGTTTTTTTGTCCAACAAAGAATATATAACATGGAAGGGATGGAGAAAGCCCTGCAGCTGGTAGCCAGGAACACTGGTGGCAAAGGCGCCCAGCGGCACTGCACCCCAAGATGCTGCACGCCCATTGTCAATGACACTTGAGAGCCAGGAGCAACATCTTGCTTCTGAATTGGAGCACTTTCCCACCTCGGGACTGTCCTCTCTTGTATCCATCCAAGCAGCGGTTCGGCCGTCATTCCCCCCTCTCCCCCCCCCCCCCCAATGATGAGCTCCTCGGCCAGGCGGTTTGGAGTCAGGAGGGGAAGGGGAAGGGGTAGAGGTGGGGATGAGAAGCGAGGGGGCGGGGAGGATTGTTTTTTTTTAAATACTTATGATTTCAGACAAATGCTCTGTTTAAATGTTTATTATTTAACAAAACCTTGTTGCACATTAGCTCAGATAGCTGCACCGTTACACACTGGTGATTCCTTAACATCAAAGGTGATAATTACACTTAACTTCAATCAACTTATACTTTAACTGTCACCAATGTGATGCCCACCATTGTTGTATGACCTGAGCTCCTTCATGGTAAACGAGCCAAAGGTGGGTAGTGGAAACGTTGTAAGGACACCCTCAAAGCCTCCCTGGTAAAGTGCGACATCACCACTGACACCTGGGAGACCCTGGCCGCAGACCACCCGAGGTGGAGAAAGTGCATCCGGGAGGGTGTTGAGCTCTTCGAGTCTCGACGCAAAGAGCGCGAAGAGGTCAAGCGCAAGCAGCAGAAGGAGCGCGCGGCAAACCAGCCCCACCCACACCTTCCCTCGACGAATGTATGTCCCACTTGTAACAAGGTCTGTGGCTCTCGTATCGGACTGTTCAGCCATCAGAGAACTCACTTTGGGAGTGGAAGCAAGTCTTCCTCGATTCCAAGGGACTGACTATGATGATGATGACTTGCATACCCAGCAGTGTGCCAGCCTTGTAAATACCACCAACGTTCTTTCAGGCAAAGCACTCATTGATGAGCTCCTGATGTAAGACTCTTGCAGCTATGTTGCCATCACGGGCCCTTTCATGTGGTCTACAGGGGGGCTGGGGCATGGCTTCAGCATCAGCCTGATTGTCTGGGCCAATGTCAGCGTCCGCCTCCTTGTCCTCCTCTTCCTCTCTCTGGTGAGGTGGATTGTCAGACTCATCAGGCAATTCTTGTCCCCTCCTGATAGCCAAGTTGTGCAGCATGGAGCACACCACTACGATTTGAGCTACCTGCTCAGGGTGATATTGGAGCTCGCCTCCTGAGTGATCCAGGCATTTAAAGCACTGCTTAAGCACGCCAATGGATTTCTCGATGATATTGCGAGTCGCTCTGTGGCCCTCGTTGTATCGCATCTCGGCTTCAGTGTGAGTGTGACGCAGGGAGGTCATCAGTCAGGTGGCAAGGCCATTTCCTTTGTCACCAAGCATCCAGCATTGACCTTGTGGCTGATTGTTAAACAAGTCTGATACAGTGCTCTCACACAGGATGTGAGCATCATGGATGCTGCCCAGAAATGTAGCATTCACTGCCAGTATAATTTGCTGGTGGTCGACAACGAGTTGCACATTCAGGGAGTGGAATCCCTTGCAGTTCCTGAAAACCTCTGCATCCTGAAAAGGTGCCCACATAGCGATGAGCATACAGTCTATTGCTCCCTGCACCTTGGGGATGTTTGCAATTTGGTAGAATCCTAGTGTCCTCTCAGTCTGAGCCTCCTTGGTCATAGGAAAGCTGATAAAGTCCCTCCTGCATGCATACAGGGCTTCAGTGACCTGTCTAATGCAGCAATCTGTGGCATGCTGAGACAGACCGCAAATGTCATCAGCTGAGGCCTGAAAAGAACCCGATGCGTAGGACGACAGTGTCGCGGTGACTTTGACCTCGACGGACAGTGCAGTCCTGATGGTGCTGGCAGGCTACAGATCTGCCCTTATCAGCTGGCATACCTCAGTGATAACCTCTTTGTGGAAGCGCAGTCTCCGAAGGCAGGTGGTGTCGGGCAAGTCGAGGTAAGAATGCTTCTCCTTGTACTTGCGGGGGCTGTAACATCTGGTCCTTCTCATCTGTCTGGCATATCTTACATTGGGCACATAATGCTGTGGAGGGTACCTTCGGTGATCTCGAGTCTATATGATTTCCACCGATTGGTCACAAAGAATGAATGTCCCGACGAAGACATCTATTAAATTCCAATCATCCACAGTATGATAAAGATGTTTGTTCACATCACCTCCAAAGACCTCCAGAGTGCATCCAAACTCCCCCGAGGTTGAAGCAGAGCAGCCTTTTAAATGATGTGATTTAGAACATGGTGTTCATACCGCTGTGAGTAATTCTGGTTAGTTTCACTTTTTCCTGCCGTTTTTTGGGGCGAGGGATATTGTGGGCGAGATGTGTGCGAGGTAGTGAAAGTGACACTGAGCAATCTCCTGGACGTTATTTCCAGCAAATATGATCTTTGCGACAAAATAAAGTGGGCGGTCGGTATTATTGAGTTTTGCCATTAATTCCGTGCGGGCGATATTATGGGCGTTGATTTTGCCCATTCTGATGATTCCACCCAAAAAAAGTGGGCGGGCAGTATTATATTTTCCCGGCGTTACGCACATGGAGAAAGTAATGCTTGGCGATAAGTTTCCGAAAAATGGGCGTCAGTTTCCATTTTGTGGCTAAATGGGCGACATCTGGGCATTATACCTCATTTCAGCGGTAAAATGGATGTTAAGTGGGCATTATACATGAAAAAAAAATCTAGTCCTATATCCCTTTGCAGATTTTTTGTGTCCTGCTCACAATTTGCTTTCCCACCCATCTTTGTATCATCGGCAAACTTGGCTACATTACACTCGGTCCCTTCATCCAAGTCATTAATATAGATTGTAAGTAGTTGAGGCCCCAGCACCAATCCTTGCGGCACCCCACTAGTTACTGTTTGCCAACCGTAAAATGACCCGTTTATCCCAACTCTCTGTTTTTTGTTAGTTAGCCAATCCTCTATTACTCCCAACCCCATGAACTTTTATCTTGTGCAGCGAACTTTTACGTGGCACCTTATCGAATGCCTTCTGGAAATCTAATTACACCACATCCACTGGTTCCCCTTTATCCACCCTGTTCGTTATATCCTCAAAGAACTCCAGCAAATTTGTCAAATATGATTTCCCTTTCATAAAACCATGCTGACTCTGTTTGATTGAATTATGCTTTTTCAAATGTCCTGCTACTGCTTTTTTAATAAGAAGAACATAAAAACATAAGAAATAGGAACAGGATTAGGCCATACAGCCCCTCGAGCCTGCTCTGCCATTCAATAAGATCATGGTTGATCCGATCATGGATTCAGCTCCACTTCCCTGCCCGTTCCCCATAATCTCTTATCTCCTTATCAATTAAGAAACCGTCTATTTCTGTCTTAAATTTATTCAATGTCCCAGATTCCACAGCTCTCTGAGGCAGCAAATTCCACAGATTCACAGCCCTCTGAGAGAAGAAATTTCTCTTCATCTCTGTTTTAAATGGGCGGCCCCTTATTCTAAGATCGTGCCCTCTAGCTCGAGTTTCTCCCATCAGTGAAAACATCCTCTCTGCATCCACTCTGTCAAGCCCCCTCATAATCTTATACGTCTCGATAAAATCACCTCTCATTCTTCTGAATTCCAATGAGTAGAGGCCCAACTGTTATATACGCAGACTATAGATGTACTCTCTGTGTAGTCACTGTATAGTTGCATAAGATGGAGACTTTACCTGATGTACTATCGATAAGTTTTACACTGTGTATATACATGCTGGCACCACTAGAGGGTGCAACTGGTGGAGAGCGGGGTTTCCTGTCCTGCCCTGGTGGCAGGGGCTGTATAAAAGGGGAGCCACCATGCAGCTGCCTCACTCTGGAGTTAGGAATAAAGGACCAAGGTCACTACAGTTTGAGTACAACACATTGCCTCGTGGAGTCATTCATAGGTACAGTACAAACATAATAACTGGCGATGAGAATAAGGAATTTCACGCAATATTATGGCTACATTTGGCACACTAAAAGACTTCACAGAGAGTGATGATTGGGATGCCTTCACGGAAAGGCTCGAGATGTATTTCGTGGCAAACGACCTGGCAGGGGAGACGGACACATTGGCGGAGAAGCGCAAGTCTATACTGCTGACCAGTTGTGGGTCCAAGGTCTACCGCCTCATCAGGGACTTGTTGGCACCCACGAAGGCCAAGGATAACACATACGATGAGCTGAATGCACTAATTCACGAACAACTTAAGCCAAAAGAGAGCATCCTCACGGCCAGGCACAGATTCTACACTCACCGCAGACCTGAGGGCCAGGAGATTGCAAAATATGCAGCCGATCTCAGGAGACTTGCGGCACCGTGTGATTTCGGCACGCACCAAAACGGAGCATTGCGAGACATCTTCGTTATAGGAATTGGCTACGAGGGCCTCCTTCACAAGCTATTATCTGCCGACACCACAGTCAACCTGCAGAAGGCCATCAGCATCAGTCAGGTGTTCATGACCTCGACCTGCAGCACCAAGCAAATTATTCACCCTGTGGACTCAAACCCAGCAAGTACTGTACACAGAATTGTGCCTTTCGCAGGCAAGGCTGTAGAACGTGGCTCTGCCGAGGGCAGAGAGCACAAACCTCAGGGTTCCAGAACTCAGAGTCCACCGAGGGGTGCTAATCGAGTAGCACCAGGCTGGCGTTTCGGAAGAAACCATAGGGCTCACCAGTGTCGGTTTGCTGAGTATGTATGCAAAGCCTGTAACATGAAGGGCCACCTCCAGCGCATGTGTAAAAGAAATACGACTCACCGCCTAGCAGAGGAGTCGGTCGATGATTTTGAATCCAGCGGGGAGTATGATGATTTGGCCAGAGAGGCAGCTCAGCCGCAAGAAGAAGTGTGTGGAGTGTCTACCTGCACCACCGATTGTCCTCCATGAAGCTGGAAGTCGAGCTAGACGGCGTTTCAGTCTTCATGGAAGTGGACACGGGAGCGAGTCAGTCAGTGATGAGCCAGCATGTCTTGGAGAGGCTATGGAACGAAAACTGACCCGAGCTGGTTCCAATACAGGAAAAGTTGCACACGTAACCAAGGAGCTGATCCCAGTCCTTGGTATTGCGGATATAAGTGTCATCCATAATGGCCTGGTGCACAAGTTACCTCTGTGGATTGTTGCAGGTGATGGTCCAATGCTACTCGGAAGAAGATGGATGGGGAAGATCCACTGGAAACGGGAAGACCTCTTCACTGCAGCAATGGATGTCCCCCATGCTTAGAGGCAAAGAAAAACCTCACCTTTGCTTGGGCCAGGCACCAGAGAACAGACCAGCGCAGCACCTGAGGCACAGACCTTCCCTCATGACTGCATGGCAATGATCCGACCGGAACGACCTAAAAGTACCTTCCCGGCTCCAGTGGCAGGACTCCTGGGGAGGAAGATTGAATTCAGAGGCACTCTTCCAGCTTTTGTGGCAGAATCGCAGGACAGAAGGATCAAGGCAGTCGACCTCGAGGACAGAGGCAAAAAGGCGTCCCTGCTGCAGCGAGGTGCAGCATGGTTGAACAAAAAGATGGATTGGCAATACCACAAGGTGCAACGCTGAGGGACCAACATGTGGTGTCTAACAAAGGATTTGATTGGGGTAAAGCCAGCAGGGTTCTCTTAAAGGAGACCTGCAACCAACTGAACTTAAAGAGACATTGTATGCATGGCAATCAATGCAATGAACCGATTAAGAATGTAAAGAACAAAATGTTGCAAGATGTCGGGAGTAGAGTTTCCCCAAAAGTAGCAAGCGAGCAAATTCGGGAGGATGAAGATGTCCTGCCCCAGCTGTCCCCACAAGTTATAGGTCAGCGACCTCAGAAGAGTGAAGGCACTGGTCCTGATACCCTGCCCCGGGTCTATCCCACGCTGCAGGCACCCGATGGCACTATTCGCCACGGACCTGGAAACGAAAACAGCCGCCGTTGCCCACCACACGGGTGGAGACGGCGCACAGACCCAGTTGCTACCTCGGCCATGTTCGGGAGCAAAAGGTCAAAACCAACAAGTTCCCCAAACGGGACCTGGAACAGCCAGGTTCCCAACACTGTTAGAGAGCAGGCAGAAGATCCTGCAGCCCTCAAAGGAGGACAGGGAGGCCACACACATCTGTGGCTCTGCCCACCACTAGGCAACGGCAAAGACCCTGAGTCCTGGCAAGGTGAGCAAACCAAGCCCACCCCGCTAGCAGGGGGAACAGCACTGCCACCACACGACTAGGACCCCGTCCGGTTGCTCTGGAACCTGCGTCCTCACATACCTGTACTGCTACCTCAGTACTGACCATGACTGAACCATGAATGCAATCTACCCAATCCTGGTGCACGACTGTAAAAGGTAACGAATGTAAGTCACTGAACCAAGGTGTCATGATACAAACTATAAAAAAAAATGTTTTTTTCTTTCTTTCTTTGTACTTGCACTCTGTCTAATCCTGTATGTTTATGTAATGGGCCTGCTGCACAATTTCGCTGTGTGGGCGGAAATGGATGTATGTAGCCATGGACACACACATGGATCACACCCAGAACCCACTGGAACCTCCACTGCATCATCGGACCATCCAAACTGGTAACCACTACCCAATGTTGTGGCAAAAGGACTTGGGGTTAACAGGGAGAGAGCCAAGCCAAAGCACAGCCAAGGTGCAAGGGCTATTGGCACTTAAGCCTGGGGTGAGCTAAGCCAGAGCACATAGTGCAAAGGTAATTGGAACAAAGCGGGAGAGTGATGTTATATATGCAGACTATAGTTATACTCTCTGTGTAGTCACTGTATAGTTGCATAAGAGGGAGATGTGTTTACCTGACGTAATAAAGTTTACACTGTGTATATACATGCTGGCACCACTAGAGGGTGCAACAGGTGGAGACCGGGGTTTCCTGCCCTGGTGGCAGGGGCTGTATAAAAGGGTAGCCACCATGCGGCTGCCTCACTTTGGAGTTAGGAATAAAGGACCAAGGTCACTACAGTTTGAGTACAACACATTGCCTCGTGGAGTCATTCATAGGTACATTACAAACATAATACCAACTTACTCAACCTTTCCTCATAAGTCAACCCCCTCATCCCCGGAATCAACCAAGTGAACCTTCTCTGAACTGCCTCCAAAGCAAGTATATCCTTTCTTAAATATGGAAACCAAAACTGCACGCAGTATTTCAGGTGTGGCCTCACCAATACCCTGTATAGCTGTAGTAAGACTTCCCTGCTTCTATACTTCATTCCCTTTGCAATAAAGGCCAAGATACCATTGGCCTTCCTGATCACTTGACTCCAACATTTTACCAACCACAGATGTTAGGCTAACCAGTCTATAGTTTCCTGCTTTCTGTCTGCCTGCTTTTTTAAATTTGCGGTTTCCCAATCCGCTGGGACCTCCCCAGAATCCAGGGAATTTTGGTAGATTACAACCAATGCATCCACTGTCTCTGCAGCTGCTTCTTTTAGGACCCTAGAATGCAAGCCATCAGATCCAGGGGATCCACCTTTCGTCCCATTATTTTACTGAATATTACTTCTTTAGTGATAGTGATTGTATTAAGTTCCTCCCTCCCTATAGCCTCTTGATTATCTCCTATTAGGACGTTTTTAGTGTCTTCTACTGTGAAGACTGATACAAAATATTTGTTTAATGTATTTGCCATTTTCCTGTTCCCCATTATTAATTCCCCGATGTGCATATCTTCAGTGTTCAGTTCATTCCTTCAGTATGCAATGCATTCCTTCATTGTGCAGTGCATTTCTTCAGCGTGCAGTGCATATCTTCAATGTGCAGTGTATTCCTTCAGTGTGCAGTGCATTCCATCTGTGAGTTGTACATTCTGTCAGTGAGCCGTGCATGCCTTCAATGTGCAGTTCACTCCTTCAGTGTGCTGTGCATTCCTTCAACGTGCCCTGCATTCTTTCAGTGAGCATTGCTTTCCTTCAGTGTCCAGTCAGGTGCGGTGCATTCTGGCTGTGTGAAATGTATTCTTCTGTTGTGCAAAAGGAACAGAGTGGCTAAAGTAAATATGGTTCCCTGGGTGTTACGTCCTTACTATACAGTATAAATGCACACGAGGCCCATGCTTGAGAGAAGGTCAGTCTGTGACCTGTCCTTTATTCCATAGCACTCAAGTGATGAAGGTGGGTGGAGCTTCCCCTTTTATATCTGAAGGTCCAGGTTAGGAGTATCTCCCACAAGTTCAACACCTAGTGGTCATTGTTCTCACGGTGTACAACTTAGGTCAGTTTATACATGGGTTACAATGCTGGTTGAATACATGACATCACCTTCCCCCCCCCCAAAATCTTATTGGGATCACAGGTTGAGTCTCTCTGGTGATTTACGCTCCCTTGCAGAGCGCCTGAGTTGGGGCTCCGGTTGTTGGGCGCTGGCCTGAGTGTCTGCTGTTTGCAGTGCCTCAGGCCTGTCTGGACTGCCCACAGTCTCTCCTCCCTTTGGTTCCGGTGTTCGGTCACCTGTAGTGGAGTGAACTCTATATCGTGTTCTTCCTCTGCTTCTTCTATGGTTTGCTGAACCTCCTTTTTGTTTGATCCACGTGTTTGCGGCAGATTTGTCCATTGGTAAGTTTAACTACCAGAATCCTATTTCCCTCTTTGGCAATCACGGTGCCTGCGAGCCATTTGGACCCTGCAGCGTAGTTGAGGACAAAGACAGAGTCATTTACATCAATACATCGCACCCTCGCATTCCTGTCATGGTAGTCACATTGTGACTGGCGCCTGCTCTCAACAATTTCTTTCATGGTGGGGTGTATAAGGGATAACCTGGTTTTGAGCGTCCTTTTCATCAGCAGCTCTGCGGGTGGAATCCTTGTGAGCGAGTGTGGTCGGGATCTGTAGGCCAACAGGAAGCGTGATAAGCGGCTTTGTAGGGAACCCCCTTGGAATCTGAGCATCCCCTGTTTGATTATCTGCACTGCTCGTTCCGCCTGGCCGTTTGAAGCCGGCTTGAACGGTGCCGTTCTGACATAGTTAATTCCATTGCCTGCCATGAAGTCCTGGAATTCAGTGCTTGTGAAGCACGGGCCATTGTCGCCGACCAAGATATCCGGTAGACCGTGGGCGGCGAACATTGCCCGTAGATTTTTCTACCGTGGCAGAGGATGTGCTTGAATTTAAAATGTCATACTCGATCCATTTGGAGTAGTCGGCTACTACAACCAAAAACATTTTTCCCATAAAAGGACCTGCGTAGACCACATGGATGCGTGACCAAGGCTTGGCGGGCCAGGACCAGGGGCAAAGGGGGGCTTCCCTGGGCACATTGCCCAGCTGGGCACACGTGTTGCACCTGCGAACATAATGTTCCAGATCTGCGTCTATCCCTGACCAACAAACGTGTGACCTGGCAATTGCCTTCATCATGACAATGCCCGGGTGCTCATTGTGGAATTGTCTGATGAACACCTCTCTGCCCATCTGGGGCATGACTACGCGGTTGCCCCACAGTAGGCAATCGGCCTGAATCGAGAGTTCATCCCTGCGCCTGTGAAATGGTTTAAATTCCTCAGGGCATGCCCCGTACGTGGCTGCCCAGTCCCCATTCAGGACAATAACGGGTCTCTATTTGTCCAGACTTTAATCTGACGGACTGTCACGGGTGAGCCTTCACTTCCGAAAGCTTCAACAGCCATGACCATCTCAGCACCATGCTCGGTAGCCCCCTCAGTGGTGGCTAGTGGGAACCTGCTGAGTGCATCGGCGCAGTTTTCGGTACCTGGTCTGTGCCGAATTGTATAGTCATAGGCGGCTAACGTGAGTGCCCACCTCTGTATAAACTGACAAGTTGTACACTGAGAACAATGACCACTAGGTGGTGAACTTGTGGGAGACACTCCTAACCTGGACCTTCAGGTATAAAAGGGGAAGCTCCACCCACCTTCTGTATGCGGGCTGATGCATTTGCATTTATGGCCTTGTTGTCGGCCAAAAGGGACGTTAGGGGTTTGTGATCTGTCTCTAGCTCAAATTTCCTGCCAAACAGGTACTGGTGCATTTTCTTTATCGCACAAACACATGCGAGCGCCTCCTTTTCTACCATCTCGTAGCCCCTTTCTGCCTGGGACAGACTTCTGGAGGCATAAGCTACCGGCTGTAACTGACCCTTGGCATTGACATGCTGCAACACACACCCGATACCATGGGACGACGCATCGCACGTTAACACAAGTTTCTTACATGGGTCATATAGCGTTAACAGATTGTTGGAACATAACAAATTGCGTGCTCTATTAAAAGCCCTTTGCTGGCTGTTCCTCCAGACCCATTCACAACCTTTGCGTAGGAGCACATGTAGCGGCTCTAACAGCGTGCTCAATTTAGGAAGAAAGTTACCAAAATAGTTCAGGAGCCCCAGGAACGAACGCAGCTCTGTTGTGTTACGGGGTTTGGGTGCTATCTGGATCGCTTCCATCTTGGACGCAGTAGGGCTGATCCCGTCTGCTGCTACCTTCATCCCCAGGAATTCTACCTCTGGAGCTAGGAAGATGCACTTTGCCTTTTTCAGTCGCAGACCTACCCGGTCCAGTCTGCGTAGCACTTCCTCCAGTTTGTGGAGGTGTTCTTCAGTATCGCAACCCGTGATGAGGATGTTGTCTTGAAAAACCACCGTCCCTGAAATCGACTTGAGGAGGCTTTCCATATTTCGTTGGAAGATCGCGACGGCAGAGCGAATCCCGAACGGACATCTGTTGTACTCAAACAACCCCTTGTGTGTCGTGATGGTGGTCAGCTTCTTCGACTCACTCGCCAGTTCCTGGGTCATGTAAGTTGAGGTCAGGTCCAATTTTGAAAAAAGTTTGCCACCGGATAGCGTCGCAAAGAGGTCCTCCGCTCTCGGTAGCGGGTACTGGTCTTGGAGTGACACCCGATTGATGGTGGCCTTGTAATCACCACATATCCTGACCGACCCATCCGCCTTGAGCACCGGCACAATCGGGCTTGCCCAGTCACTGAATTCAACTGGCGAGATGATGCCTTCCCTCAGCAGGCGGTCCAATTTGCCTTCTATCTTTTCCCGCATCATGTACGGCACCGCTCTGGCCTTGTGGTGTACTGGCCTGGCATCCGGGTTTATGTGAATCACTACCTTGGCCCCCATGAAAATGCCAATGCCGGGTTGAAATAATAAGTCAAATTTGTCCAGGACGTGAGCATGATACTTGCTCCACAGAGGAAATTGCATTGACATCGCCCCATTTCCAGTTCATGACAGCAAGCCAACTCCTCCCCAGTAGTGCGGGACCGTCCCCTGGGACAATCCAGAGTGGCAACCTGTTCTCCGAATCTTTGTGGGTCATGACTACCGTGGCGCTGCCTAGCACCGGAATGATCTCCTTTGTGTAAGTCCGTAGCTGTGCGTCAACTGGCGATAATTTTGGCCTCCTGGCCTTGGACAACCACAACTTTTTGAACTGTTTGATACTCATCAGGGACTGGTTGGCCCCTGTGTCTAGCTCCATTGATACTGGGGTGCCATAGAGGAGCACTTTCATCATTATCGGTGGCGTCCTGGTGTATGAACTGTATATGTGCTCCACATGAACTCGCTGAACTTCAGCTTCCAGTGATTTCCCCCAGCATTCATTTCTGCAGGTATTTTACTCATCTCTGCAAACTCCAGCTGAGTGTGTGCCTCCACACCTCCAGCATGAGCTGTTATTGGAAACAAAAGGCCCCTTGCCATTCGATCGTCTCTGACTGCCCCTGTTATTGTCCTTGAGTGCACCATTAACAGGTGTTGATGGCCCCATTACTGGCCGCATTGTCCCTTGCAATGGCGTGAATCGCCGCTCGGCTAGCCATTGTCTCTGTCGAACTCCCCCTCTGGGCTCGACTACATGTTGGGGCATGCCCGACTGCCCTTGTCTGCCTGGAGAACTGCGTGCTGCTTTAACAATGTTGATTCTCTGTCCCAACCATTCCTTAACACAGTACCTCTCATCTGTTCTGCTAGTGGCCATGCTCGCGTGGTTTAAATTCCAGTTTCTCGTCGCCATTGATACATCCTTACTACACAGTATAAATGCACACGAGGCCCATGCTTGAGAGAAGGTCAGTCTGTGACCTGTCCTTTATTCCATAGCACTTAAGTGATGAAGGTGGGTGGAGCTTCCCCTTTTATATCTGAAGGTCCAGGTTAGGAGTGTCTCCCACAAGTTCACCACCTAGTGGTCATTGTTCTCGGCACATTAAAGGAATGCATTGCACATTGAAATAATGCAATGCACGTTTCTGAAATGCATTGCACTCTGATGGAATGGAATGCTCATTGAAGGAATTCAATCGACACTAGAAGGAATGTTCTGCACATTGAAGAAATGCATTGCACATTGAAGGAATTAACTGAGAACTTAAGGAGTGCATTGCACACTGAAGGAATGCACTGGAAAGTGATGGAATGCACTGCAATCTGAAGGAATGTGCAGCACATTGAAAGAATACAGTGCACACTGAAGGAATGCACCACATGTTGAAGGAATGACTGCACGTGAATGGAATGAAATGTACACTGAAGAAAAGCAGTGTGATGAAGGAATGCACTGCCCGCAGAAGGAATGTACTGCACATTGAATGAATTCACAGTACACTGAAAGAATGCACTGCACACTCGAGGAATGCATTGCTCATTCACAGAATGCACTGCATATTGAAGGAATAGCCTACACACTGAAGGAATGCAAAGCACTGCACATTGAAGGAATGCACTGCCCACTGTAGGAATGCTCTGCAAACTATAGAAATGTGCTGCAAATTGAAGGAAAGCATTGCACATTGAAGGTATTCACTGCATCCTTAAGGAATGCAGTGCACATTGAAGGAATATGCTTCTCTTTCAAGGAATACACCCTACACAGAAGGAATGCATTGTTCACTGAAGGAATGCACTGCACATTGAAGGAATGGATTGCACACAACCGAATGCACTGCACATTGAAGCAATGCAGTGCATCCTGAGGAAACGCCCTACGCTTTGAAGGAATGAACTGAACATTAAGGACATGTACTGCACACTGAAGGAATGCACTGCACATTGACTGAATGCACTGCACATTGAAGGAATGCATTGGACACTGACGGAAGGCACTGCACAATGAAGGAATGCATTGCACGTTGAATGGATGCATTGCATACTAAAGGAATGCAGTGCAAATTGAAGGAAAGAACAGCACAAAGAGTGAATGCACTGCACATAGATGGAATGCAGTGCACATTGAAGGAATGCACTGCACACTGAAAATATGTACTACATAATCAAGGAAATGCACTACACATTGAAACATTGCAGGGCTCGCTGTTGGAATGCACAGAACACTGAAGGAACGCACTGACGAAATGCACTGGATACTGATGGGATGCAATGAACATGGAACAAATGCACTGCACATTGAAGTAATGCACTGCACATTGTCGGTGTGCAATGTACATTTATGAAATGCATTGCGCACCGATGGAATGCCCTACACTTTGAAGGAATGAACTGAACATTGGAGGAATGCAGTCCACAATGAAGGAATGCATTGCTCATTGCGGGAATGCACTGCACTCTGATGGAAAGCACTTCACACTGACGGAATGCTCGGCACACTGAAGGAATGTATTGCACAATGATGGAATGTATTGCATGCTGAAGAAATGCATGGAACAATGAATGAATGCACTGCACACCGAAGTGCATTGGACAATGCACTGTACACTTACCGACTGCACTGCACACTGTTGGAATGCAATCCACAATGAAGGAATACACTATTCATTGAAGGAATGCACTGCACTCTGATGAAAAGCATTGCACATTGTAGGAATGCACTGCACATCGTAGGAATTCAATGCATATTTTTGAAATGCATTGCACAATGAAGGAATGCATTGTACACTTACACACTGCAATGCACACTGTTGGAATGCACCCATATTGAAGGAATGTTCAGCACATTGAAAGAATGCAAAGCGCACTGAAGGAATGCACTACAGACTGAAGGAATGCACTACACACTGATAGAATAAACGTGGAGGCCCCAACCTGCGTGAGAACACCAGTAGCAGGTCGGGGCCATAAAAGGATCGGCGAGCAGCGGCCTGGGAGCAGCGTAGAGGCCATTTCAGGCAGCAGTGCAAGCTGTGAGGGCAGCGAAGAGTGAAGTCATCATGGTCCAGGTCGATGATTGGAGAGTGGGCAGATACAACAGGAGCAGCGAGAGACTGTGGAGGGATGTGATCAGATCCCAGGGGAGGCGTGAGTTCAGGGCCAGTGACCCAGGGGCAGCACGGGCCAGCCCACATTGCGATATGTGTGAGCACTCGGTCCGTGCAGCAGAGCAGATCTCCAATCGTCTTGGTTAACCCTTGCCACTGGACCAAGACCGAGCTCTGTCAAGCCCGTGTGGTGGCTGGTGTGCAACCGTCACCACACGTTAAAAAAATCCACGCACAGGCATCTTCCACCCTTCAGGATGTAGTTCAGGATCTGGGACTAGATTTTATACTTTTATGCTTATCGCCCAAAAATGGCCGTTATTTCTGGCATGAGCAGTAAAAATGGGTTTTCAGATCGCCGGCTTCTCACCCATTCTCAAAGCAGCTAGTCTCCATTTTTGAAACTGGCCTTACCGCGAGCGGTATGAAATGGGCGGTAGCGTTAAATCTCGCTGACTTTCTGCCGTAAAGTGTCGCTGTCCTTAGCAACGGCATGGCAATGCTCGATTCCCGCGATTCAGGAGGTCAAGGGTCATCATGACACGCGCAGAAGGGGAGACAGAGAGAGAGGGAGCTCAGAGGCACTGAAAGCGTGTGTGTCTGTGGTGTGTGCTTGTCTGGCTGTTGTGGGAGGCACGAGGGAGATTCACCAGCAGCAAAAAGCCCACTCAGCACCAAGTACATAGTTGGCACCGAGTTTTTGTCCAACAAATAAGATATAACATGGAAGGGATGGAGGAGGCCCTGGAGCTGGTAGCCAGGAACACTGGTGGCAGAGGGCTCCCAGTGGTCCCGGAGCGCGGCACTGCACCCCAAGGTGCTGCACCCCCATTGTCAACCACACATGAGAGCCAGGAGCAACATCTTACTTCTGGCTCAGAGCACGTTCCCACCTCGGGACCGTCCTCTCCCATATCTGTCCAAGCAGCACTTCAGCCATCATCCCCCCAACCCCCACCCACCCCCCCCAATGAAGCATCGCCTGAGGACCTCCTCGGCCAGGCACTTGGAGTCAGCAGGGAAAGGGGAAGGGATAGAGGTGGGGAGGAGAAGCGGTGGGGTGGGGGGGAGGGATTGTTTTTTACAGAAGTACTGATGATTTCAGACAAATGTTCGGTTTAAATGTTTTTTATTTAACAAAACCTTGTAGCGCATTGGCTCAGATAGCTGCACCATTACACGCTGGTGATTCCATAACATCAAAGGGTATAATGACATTTAACTTCAATCAACTTAAATTCTAACTGTCACCAAGGTGATGCCCACCATTGATGTATGACCTGCACACCCAGCAGTGTGTCAGCCTTGTAAATAACACCAACGTTCTTTCAGGCAAAGTGTTATTTTATGAGCTCCTGACGTAAGGCTCTTGCAGCTATAATGCCACGATGGGCCCTTTTATGCGGTCTACAGGAGGCAGGGGCATGGCTTCAACTTCAGCCTGATTGTCTGGGCCAATATCAGCGGCCGCCTCCTCGTCCTCCTCTTCCTCTCTCTGGTGAGGTGGACTGTCAGACTCATCAGGCAATTCTTGTCCCCTCCTGATAGCCAAGTTGTGTAGCATGGAGCACACCACCACGGATTGAGCTACCTGCTCAGGGTGGTATTGGAGCTTGCATCCTGAGTGGTCCAGGCATCTAAAGCACTGCTTCAGCATTCCAATGGTTCTCTCCACGATATTGTGGGTTGCTCTGTGGCTCTCGTTATATCACCTCTCGGCCTCGGTGTGGGTGTCACGCAGCGGGGTCATCAGTCAGGTGGAGAGGCCATATCCTTTGTCCCCAAGCATCCAGCATTGACCTTGTGTCTGATTGTTAAACAAGTTAGATACAGGATGTTCTCACACAGGATGTGAGCATCATGGATGCTGCCCGGAAATTGAGCATTCACTGCCAGTACAATTTGCTGGTGGTCGACAACCAGCTGGACATTCAGGGAGTGGAATCCCTTGTGGTTACTGAAAACCTTAGCATCCTGAAAAGGTGTCCGCATCGCGATGTGTGTACAGTCTATTGCTCCCTGCACCTTGGGGAAGTTTGCAATTCTGGAGAATCCTAGAACCCTCTCACTCTGTGCCTCCCTGGTCATAGGGAAGCACTATAGACTGAAGGAATGCACAGCACACTGAAGGAATGCACGACACAGTGAAGAAACACCCTGCACTTTGATGGAATAAACTTGTCACTGAAGGAATGCACTGGACATTGACGGAATTCTCAGCACATTAAAGGAATACCGTGCACACTGAAGGACTGCACAGCACAGTGAAGGAATGCACTTCACATTAAAGGAATGCACTGTACACTGAAGGAAAGCACTGCACTTTGAAAGAATGCACTGTAGACTGAAGGAATGCACTACATTCGAGGAATGCTCTGCATACTGAAAGTATCAATTTCACATTTACGGAATTCACTTCTTATTGAAGGAATACACTGCACATTAAAGGAATGGAGGCGAGCATTTCACATGGACAGAATGCACTGCACACTGAAGGAATGCACTGGACATTGAAGGAATGCACTACACACTGATAGAATATACTGCAAACTGTCAGAATAAACTGCACACTGATGGAATATACTGCACGCTGAAGGAATGCATTGCACGTGGAAAGAAAGTACTGTACACATTTGAATGTACTTCACAATTAAGGAATGCACTGCAAACTGATAAATGCACTGCGCAATGAAGAAACGACTTGCACTTTGAAGGAATGAACTGAACACTGACGGAATGCACTGCACGTTGAAAGAATGCATTGCACACTAATGGATTGCAGTGCGCATTGAAGGAATGCAATGTACACTGAAGGAATGCATTGCACACTGACACAATATACTGCACAATAAAGGAATGCACTGCACAATGAAAGATTGCAGGGCACGCTGTTGGAATACACAGCCGCTGAAGGAATGCACTGCACATTGGAGGAATGCACTGCAAACTGAAGAAATGCACTGCGCACTGACTGGATGCAAAGAACACAGAACAAATGCACTGCAGGCTGGCGGAATGCACTGCACATTTTAGGAATGCACTGTATACTTACGGAATACACTACACAATGAAGCAATGCAATCCACATTGAAGGAATACACTGCTCATTGAAGGATTGCATTCCACAATGAAGGAATGCACTGCATTTGATGGAATGTACCGCACACTGACGGAATGCACTGCACATTGAAGGAGTGCACAGCACAATGACAGAACGCATTGCACGTTGAAACATAGAAACATAGAAAGTAGGTGCAGGAGTAGGCCATTCAGCCCTTCAAGCCTGCACCACCATTCAATATAATCATGGCTGATCATGCAACTTCAGTACCCCATTCCTGCTTTCTCTCCATACCCCTTGATCCCTTTAGCAATAAGGGCCACACCTAACTCCCTTTTGAATATATCTAACGAACTGGCCTCAACAACTGATATGTCCTTACTATACAGTATAAATGCACATGAGGCCCATACTTTGAGAGAAGGTCACTCTGTGACCAGTTACCTTTATTACCAAGACCTCAAGAGAATGAAGGTGGGTAGAGTTTCCCCTTTTATATCTGTAAGTCCAGGTTAGGAGTGTCTCCCACAAGTTCACCCCCTTGTGGTCAATGTTCTCAAGGTGTACGACTTAGGTCGGCTTATACATGGGTTACAATGATAGTTGAATATATGACATCACCTCCCCCCCAAAGTCTTATTGGGATCACAGGTTAAGTCTCTCTGGTGGTTTATGCTCCCTTGTAGAGCGCCTGAATTGGGGCTCCGGTTGTTGGGCGCTGGCCTGAGTGTCTGCTGTTTGCGGTGCCTCAGGCCTGTCCGGACTGCCCACAGTGACTGGGCTCTCCTCCCTTTGGTTCCGGTGTTTGTGGTGGAGTAAACTTGATGTCGTGTTCATCCTCTGCTTCTTCTATGGGTTGCTGAACCTCCTTTCAGTTTGATCCACGTGTTTGCGGCAGATTTGTCCATTGGTAAGTTTAACTTCCAAAACTCTATTCCCCTCTTTGGCAATCACAGTGCCTGCGAGCCATTTGGGCCCTGCAGCGTAATTAAGGACAAAAACAGGGTCATTGACATCAATACATCGCGTCCTCACATTCCTGTCATGGTAGTCACATTGTGACTGATGCCTGCTCTCAACAATTTCTTTCATAGTAGGGTGTATAAGGGATAACCTGGTTTTGAGCGTCCTTTTCATTAGCAGCTCTGCGGTGTGGTCGGGATCTATTGGCCAACAGGAGGCGTGATAAGCGGCTTTGTAGGGAACCCCCTTGGATTCTGAGCATCCCCTGTTTGATTATCTGCACTGCTCGTTCTGCCTGGCCGTTTGAAGCCGGCTTGAACGGTGCCGTTCTGACATGGTTGATTCCATTGCCTGCCATGAAGTCCTGGAATTCAGTGCTTGTGAAGCAAGGGCCATTGTTGCTGACCAAGACATCCGATAGAGCATGGGAGGCGAACATTGCCCGTGGACTTTCTATCGTGGCAGAGGATCTGCTTGAATTTAAAATGGCACACTCAATCCATTTGGAGTAGGCGTCTACTACAACCAAAAACATTTTACCATGAAAGGATCTGCGTAGTCCACATGGATGCGTGACCATGGCTTGGCGGGCCAGGACCAGGGGCTAAGGGGGGCTTCCCTGGGTGCGTTGCCCAGCTGAGTACACGTGTTGCACCTGCGAACACAAAGTTCCAGGTCTGCATCTATCCCTGGCCACAAAACGTGTGACCTGGCAATTGCCTTCATCGTGACAATGCCCGGGTGCTCATTGTGAAGTTCTCTGATAAACACCTCTCTGCCCGTCTGGGGCATGACTACTCGGTTTCCCCACAGTAGGCAATCGGCCTGAATCGAGAGCTCATCCTTGCGCCTATGAAACGGTTTAAATTACTCAGGGCATGCCCCGTACGTGGCTGCCCAGTCCCCATTCAGGACACATTTCTTAACTAAAGACAGTAGCGGGTCTTTATTCATCCAGACTTTAATCAGACGGGCTGTCACAGGTGAGCCTTCACTTTCGAAAGCTTCAACAGCCATAACCATCTCAGCATCATGCTCAGTTGCCCCCTCAGTGGTGGCTAGTGGGAGCCTGCTGAGTGCATCGGCGCAATTTTCAGTGCCCGGTCTGTGCCGAATTGTGTAGTCATAGGCGGCTAACTTAAGTGCCCACCTCTGTATGCGGGCTGATGCATTCGCATTTATGGCCTGTTTGTTGGTCAAAAGGGACGTTAGGAGTTTGTGATCTGTCTCCAGCTCAAATTTCCTGCCAAACAGGTACTGGTGCATTTTTTTTACTGCATATACTCATGCTAGCGCTTTCTTTTCTACCATCCCATAGCCCTTTCTGCCCGGGACAGACTTCTGGAGGCATAAGCTACCGGCTGTAACTGACCATTGGCATTCACATGCTGCAACACACACCCGACCCCATAAGACGACGCATCGCACGTTAGAACAAGTTTCTTACACAGGTTATATAACGTTAATAGTTTGTTGGAGCATAACAAGTTGCGTGCTTTATCAAAAACCCTTTCCTGGTTGTCCTCCCAGTCCCAATTGCGACCTTTGCATAGGAACACGTGTAGTGGCTCTAACAGCGTGCTCAATTTGGGAAGACAGTTTCCAAAATAGTTCAGGAGCCCCAGGAACAAATGCAGCTCCGTCGTGTTACGGGGTCTGGGTGCTCTCTGGATCGCTTCCGTTTTGGACGCAGTGGGTCTGATCCCGTCTGCTGCTACCCTCCTCCCCAGGAATTCTACCTCTGAAGCTAAGAAGACGCACTTCGCCTTTTTCAGTCACAGCCCTACCCGGTCCAGTCTGCGTAGTACCTCCTCCAGGTTGTGGAGGTGTTCTTCAGTATTGCGACCTGTGATGAGGATGTCGTCCTGAAAAACCACCGTCCTTGGAATCAACTTGAGAAGGCTTTCCATATTTCACTGAAAGATCGCGGCGGCCGAACGAAACCCGAACGGACATCTGTTATACTCAAACAACCCCTTGTGTGTCGTGATGGTGGTCAGCTTCTTCGACTCACTAGCCAGCTCCTGGGTCATGTAAGCTGAGGTCATGTCCAATTTTGAAAAAGGTTTGCCACCGGATAGCAAAGAGGTCCTCTGCGCACCATTAACAGGTGTTGATGGCCCCATTACTGGCCGCATTGTCCATTTCGATGGCATGAATCGCCGTTCAGCTAGCCATTGTCTCTGTTGAATTCCCTCTTTGGGTTCGACTACATGATGGGGCATGTCCGATTGCCCCTGTCTGCCTAGAGAACTGTGTGCCGCGTTAACAATGTTGACTCCCTGGTCGTTTGCTGCATTTGAGGCAAGATTTTTGTCATACATCATTCTGGTCTCTTCCTCCCCTGAGATAAATGTCTGGGCTATCAGAACCGTCGCTTCCAAGGTCAAGTCTTTGGTCTCAATCAGTTTCCTGAAAACCCCTACCATGCCCAATGCCCTCAATAAAAAAGTCTCGCAGCATCTCCGCTCTGCATGCATCTGGGAACTTACATAGGCTCGCCAGTCGCCGGAGATCTGCCATGAAGTCTGGAACGCTTTGCCCTTCTCGCCGCCGGTGCGTGTAAAACCGGTGTCTTGCCATGTGCATGCTGCTCGCCGGTTTAAGGTGTCCCCCGATCAACTTACTGAGTTCTTCGAATGTCTTGTCCGCCGGCTTCTCTGGCGCTCGAAGATCCTTCATCAGGGAGTACGTCCTGGATCCACAAACCGTCAGGAGATGAGCGCTGCGTTTATCGGCCAAATCCTGTCCCAACCATTCCTTAGTGACAAAACTTTGCTGTAGTCTCTCAATAAAGTTGTCCCAATCATCACTAACACAGTACCTCTCTTCTGTGCTGCTAGTGGCCATGCTCGCGCGGTTTAAATCCCAGTTTCTCGTCGCCAATGATATGTCCTTACTATACAGTATAAATGCACACGAGGCCCATACTTGAGAGAAGGTCACTCTGTGACCAGTTACCTTTATTACCAAGACCTCAAGAGATGAAGGTGGGTGGAGCTTCCCCTTTTATACCTGAAAGTCCAGGTTAGGAATGTCTCCCACAAGTTCACCCCCTTGTGGTCAACGTTCCCAAGGTGTACAACTTAGGTCAGTTTATACATGGGTTACAATGATAGTTGAATACATGACAACAACTTTCTGTGGTAGAGCATTCCACAGGTTCACAATTCTCTGAGTGAAGAAGTTTCTCCTCATTTCGGTCCTAAATGGCTTACCCCTTATCCTTAGACTGTGGCCCCTGGTTCTGGCCTTCTCCAACATCGGGAACATTCTTCCTGCATCTAACCTGTCCAATCCCATCAGAATGTTATATGTTTCTATTAGATCTCCTCTCATTCTTCTAAATTCCAGTGAATATAAGCCAAGTCGATCCAGTCTCTCTTCATATGTCAGTCCTGCATTCCTGGGAATCAGTCTGCTGAACCTTCGCTGCACTCCCTCAATAGCAAGAATGTCCTTCCTCAGATTAGGAGATCAAAACTGCACACAATACTCAAGGTGTGGTCTCACCAAGGCCCTGTACAACTGCAGTAAGACCTCCCTGCTCCTATACTCAAATCCCCTCGCTATGAAGGCCAGCATGCCATTTGCCTTCTTCACTGCCTGCTGTACCTGCATGCCTATCTTCAATACCTGATGTACCATGACACCCAAGTCTCGTTGCACCTCCCCTTTTTACTAATCTGTCACCATTCAGATAATAATCTGCCTTCCTATTTTTGCCACCAAAGTGGATAACCTCACATTTATCTACATTATACTGCATCTGCCATGCATTTGCCCACTCACCTAACCTATCCAAGTCACCCTGCAGCCTCTTAGCTTCCTCCTCACAGCTCACACTGTCACCCAGCTTAGTGTCATCTGCAAACTTGGAGGTATTACATTCAATTCCTTCATCTAAATCATTAATGTACATTGTAAATACCCGGGGTCCCAGCACTGAACCCTGCGGCACCCCACTAGTTACTGCCTGACATTCAGAAAAGGACCAGTTTCTTCCCACTCTTTGCTTCCTGTCTGCCAACCAGTTCTCTATCCACGTCAGTACATTATCCCCAATCCCATGTGCCTTAATTTTGCACACTAATCTCTTGTGTGTGACCTTGTCAAAAGCCTTTTGAAAGTCCAAATACACCACATCCACTGATTCTCCCTTATCCACTCTACTAGTTACATCCTCAAAAAACTCTAGAAGATTTGTCAAGCATGATTTCCCTTTTATAAATCCATGCTGACTTGGACCGATCCTGTCACTGCTTTCCAAATGCGCTGCTATTGTATCTTTAATAATTGATTCCAGCATTTTACTCACTATAGATGTCAGGCTAACCGGTCTATAATTCCCCGTTTTCTCTCTCCATTCTTTTTTTAAAAGTGCGGTTATATCATCTACCCTTCAATCCATAGGAACTGATCCAGAGTCTATAGAATTTTGGAAAATGACCACCAATGCATCCACTATTTCTAGGACCACTTCCTTAAGTATTCTGGGATGCAGTCTATCAGGCCCCAGGGATTTATCGGCCTTCAGTCCCTTCAATTTCCCTAACATCATTTCCTGACTAATAAGGATTTCCCTCAGTTCCCCCTTCTCGCCAGACCCTCGGTCCCCTAGTATTTGCGGGAGAAATGCGCTGCACACCGAAGGAATGCACTGCTCATTGAAATAATGCATAGGTTAATGAAGGCATGCCATGAACAGTGAATCGATGAACTGAACACTGAAGTTATGCATTACACACTGGAAGAATGCACAGAACGCTGAAAGAATGCACTGCACACAGAAGGAATGTACTGCGCACGGAAGGAATGCATTGGACACTGAAGGAATGCACCGCACACTGTGGGAATGCACTGCACACTGAGGAATGTATTGCACGTTGAAGAAATGCACTGCACATGGAAGATATGCACTGCACATCGATGGAATGCACTGGACACTGAAGGAATTTTCTGCACAATAAAGGATTGCATTGTACCCTGAAAGAATGCACTGCACCATTGCCTCTGGTGTCTCCCAAGGATCTATCCTTGGCTCCCTTCTATTTCTCATCTACATGCTGCCCCTCGGCGAAATCTTCCGAAAACATGGCGTCAGTTTTCACATGTACGTTGACGACACCCAGCTCTACCTCACCACAACTTCTCTGGACCCTCTCCACAGTCCTCTAAATTGTCAGACTGTTTGTCCGAAATCCAGTACTGGATGAGCAGAAATTTTCTCCAATTAAATATTGGGATGACCGAAGCCATTGTCTTTGGTCCCCACCACAAACTGCGTTCCCTAGTCACTGACTCCATCCCTGTCCGAGGCTGTTTGTCTGAGGCTGAACCAGACTGTTCACAAACTAGGTGTCATATTTGACCCTGAAATGAGCTTCTGCCCACTTATCCGCGGCATAACTAAAACCGCCTATTTCCACTTCAGTAACATTGTCCATCTCCGCCCCGTCTCAGCTCATCTGCTGCTGAAACCCACATCCCTGCCTTTGTTACCTCTCGAATTGACTGAAGAAATGCTCTGCACACTTATGGAATGCATGGCACACTGACGGAATTTACTGCACAAAATGGGAATGCACTGGACAATGAAGCAATATGTTGCACACTGGCGGAATGCACTGCAGACTGAGTGAATGCATTGCACCCTGAAGCAATGCACTGCACGCTGAAGGAATGCACCACCAGCTGAAAATTTGCAATGCACACTGATGGAATATACTGCACATTGAAGGAATGCACTGCACGTTGAAGGAATGAATTGCACACTGATGGAATGTACTCTTTCTCTTAGGCAGTCCCCCAGAGTCAAGGATGATTTGCTTGCACACTAAAAACGAGTTCTTAGGTGACTGAAGAGTCCAATGCAGGATCTACAGTCTCTGTCACAGGTGGGGCAGATGTTGGTTGAAGGGATGGGTGGGTGGGATGCTTGGATTGTCCTTCGCTTCTTTAGCTTGGTTAATGTGGAAACTATATGGGTAGAGCTGCGAAACACCAAAGGGCAGAAAATGTTAGAGGGAGTTGTGTACAGACCACCAAACAGTAGTAGTGAGGTTGGGGATGGCATCAAACAGGAAATTAGGGATGCGTGCAATAAAGCTACGCAGTTGTCATGGGCGACTTTATTCTAAATATAGATTGGGCTAACCAAACTGGTAGCAATACGGTGGAAGAGGATTTCCTGGAGTGTATAAGGGATGGTTTTCTAGACTAATATGTTGAGGAACCAACTGGAGAGCAGGTCATCCTAGACTGGGTCTTGTATAATGAGAGAGGATTAATTAACAATCTTGTTGTGCGAGGGCCCTTGGGGAAGAGTGATCATAATATGGAGAGTGACACAGGTAATTCAGAGACTATGATCCTGAACTTCAAGAAAGGTAACTTTGACGGTATGAGACGTGAATTGGCTAGGATAGACTGACGAATGATACTTAAAGGTTTGATGATAGAGAGGCAATGGCAGACATTTAAAGATCACATAGATAAACTACAACAATTGTACATCACTGTCTGGAGTAAAAATAAAACAGGGAAGGTGGCTCAACCGTGGCTAACAAGGGAAATTAGGGATAGTGTTAAATCCAAGGAAGAGGCATATAAATTGGCCAGAAAAACCAGCAAACCTGAGGACTGGGAGAAATTTAGAATTCAGCAGAGGAGGACTAAAGGTTTAATTAGGAGGGAGAAAATAGAATATGAGAGTAAGCTTGCAGGGAACATAAAAACTGACTGCAACAGCTTCTATAGATATGTGAAGAGAAAAAGATTAGTGACGACTAATGTAGGTCCCTTGCAGTCAGAATAAGGTGAATTCATAATGGGGAACAAGGAAATGGCAGACCAATTGAACAAATACTTTGGTTCTGTCTTCACCAAGGAAGACACGAATAACCTCACAAAAATACTAGGGGACCGAGGGTCTATCGAGAAGGAGGAACTGAGGGAACTGAGGGAAATCCTTATTTGTCAGGAAATGGTGTTAGGGAAATTGATGGGATTGAAGACCGATAAATCCCCAGGGCCTGATCGTCTGCATCCCAGAGTACTTAAGAAAGTGGACCTCGAAATAGTAGATGCATTGGTGGTCATTTTCCAACGTTCCATGGACTCTGGTTCAGTTCCTATGGATTGGAGGGTAGCTAATGTAACCCCACTTTTTAAAAAAGGAGGGAGAAAGAAAAAAGGGAATTATAGACCGGTTAGCCTGACATTGATAATGAGAAAAATGCTGGAATCAATTATTAAAGATGTAATAGCAGCGCATTTGGAAAGCAGTGACAGGATCGGTCCAAGTCAGCATGGATTTATGAAAGGGAAATCATGCTTGACAAATTTCTAGAATGTTTTGAGGATGTAACTAGTAGAGTGGATAAGGGAGAACCAGTGGATGTGGTATATTTGGACTTTCAAAAGGCTTTTGACAAGGTTACACATAAGAGATTAGTGTGCAAAATCAAAGCATGTGATATTGGCGGTAATGTATTGACGTGGATAGAGAACTGGTTGGCAGACAGGAAGCAAAGAGTGGGAAGAAACTGTTCCTTTTCAGAATGGCAGGCAGTGACTAATGAGGTACCGCAAGGTTCAGTGCAACATATATTAATGATTTAGACGAAGGAATGGAATGTAACAGCTCCAGGTTTGCAGATGACATTAAGCTGGGTGGCAGTATGAGCTGTGAGATGGATGCTAAGAGGCTGCAGGGTGACTTGGATAGGTTAGGTGAGTGGGAAAATGCATGGCAGATGCAGTATAATGTGGATAAATGTGAGGTTATCCACTTTGGTGGCAAAAACAGGAATGCAGGTTATTCTCTGAATGGTGACAGATTAGTAAAAGGGGAGGTGCAATGAGACCTGGGTGTCATGGTACATCAGTCATTGAAAGTAGGCATGCAGGTACAGCAGGCAGTTAAGAAAGCAAATGGCATGCTGGCCTTCATAGTGAGAGGATTTGAGTATAGGAGAAGGAAGGTCTTGTTGCAGTTGTACAGGGCCTTGGTGAGACCACACCTGGAATATTGTGTTCAGTTTTGGTCTCCTAATCTGAGGAAGGACATTCTTGCTATTGAGGGAGTGCAGCAAAGGTTCATCAGACTGATTCCCGGGATGGCGGGACTGACATATGAAGAAAGACTGAATCGACTAGGCTTATATTCACTGGAACTTAGAAGAATGAGAGGGGATCTCATAGAAACATATAACATTCTGATGGGGTTGGACAGGTTAGATGCAGGAAGAATGTTCCCGATGTTGGGAAAGTCCAGAACCATGGATCACAGTCCAAGGATAAGGGGTAAGCCATATAGGACCGAGATGAGGAGAAACTTTTTCACCCAGAGAATTGTGAACCTATGGAATTCTCTGCCACAGAAAGTTGTTGAGTCCAGTTCGTTGGATATATTCAAAAGGGAGTTAGATGTGGCCCTTACGCCTAAAGGGATCAGGGAATATGGAGAGAAGGCAGGAGTGGGATACTGAAGTTGCATGATCAGCCATGATCATATTGAATGGTGGTGCAGGCTCGAAGGGCCGCTTGGCCTACCCCTGCACCTATTTTCTATGTTTCTATGTTTACACTCTTTGTGCTTGGTATATGCTTGCTCCCGGTGAAGAGACTTGAGGTGTTCATCGACTTCTCGGATGCTTCTCCTCCAGTTTGGGCGGTCCTGGGCCAGGGATTCCTAGGTGTCAGTGGGGATGTAGCACTTTGTCAAGGACGTTTTGAGGGTGTCCTTGAAGTGTTTCCTCTGCCCACCTGGGGCTCGCTTGCTGTGTCGAAGCTCTGAGTAGAGCGCTTGTTTTGGGAGTCTCGTGTCGGGCATGTGGACGATGTAGCACATCCATCGGAGCTGATCGAGCGTGTTCAATGCTTCGATGCTGGGGATGTTGGCCTGAGCGATAAAGGATTGGCTAACGAACAGAAAACAGAGAGTTGGGATAAATGGTTCATTCTCAGATTGGCAATCAGTAACTAGTGGGGTGCCGTAGAGATCAGTGCTGGGACCCCAACTATTTACAATCTATATTAACGACTTGGAAGAAGGGACTGAGTGTAAAGTAGCCAAGTTTGCTGGCGATACAAAGATGGGAGGAAAAGCGTGAGGAGAACATAAAAAATCTGCAAAAGGACATAGACAGGCTAAGTGAATGGTTAAAAATTTGGCAGATGGAGTATAATGTTGGAAAGTGTGAGGTCATGCACTTTGGCATAAAAAAAAATCAAAGAACAAGGTATTATTTAAATGGAGAAAGATTGCAAAGTGCTGCAGCACAGCGGGACCTGGGGGTACTTGTGCATGAAACACAAAAGGTTAGTATGCAGGTACAGCAAGTGATCAGGAAGGCCAATGGAATCTTGCCCTTAATTGCAAAGAGGATGGAGTATAAAAGCAGGGAAGTCTTGCTACAGCTATACAGGATATTGATGAGGCCACACCTGGAATACTGCATGCAGTTTTGGATTCCATATTTACGAAAGGATATACTTGCTTTGGAGGCAGTTCAGAAAAAGTTCACTTGGTTGATTCTGGCAATGTGGGGGTTGACTTATGAGGAAAGGTTGAGTCGGTTGGGCCTCTACTCATTGGAATTCAGAAGAATGAGAGGTGATCTTATCGAAACGTATAGATTATGAGGGGGCTTGACAAGGTGGATGCAGAGAGGATGTTTCCACTAATAGGGGAGATTAAAACTAGAGGGCATAATCTTAGAATAAAACATAGAAACATAGAAAATACATGCAGGAGTAGGCCATTCGGCCCTTCGAGCCTGCACCACCATTCAATAAGATCATGGCTGATCATTCCTTCAGTACCCCTTTCCTGCTTGCTCTCCATACCCCTTGATCCCCTTAGCCGTAAGGGCCATATCTAACTACCTCTTAAATATATCCAATGAACTGGCATCAACAACTCTCTGCGGCAGGGAATTCCACACTGCACACTGATGGAATGTATTGCATAATGAATGAATGCACTACAGGCTGAAGGAATGCACAGCACATTGAAGAAATGCACTGTACAATGAAGGAATACACATCTCATTGATGTAATGCATTGCACTCTTTCGCAATGTACGGCACAATGAAGGAACACATTGCATATTGAAGGAATGCAGTGTACACATAGAAATGAAATGCACATTGAATGAATGCACTGCACATTAGAGGAATGCATTCCAGCTAAATGAATGCACTTCAGGCTGAAGGAATGTGCTGCATGCTGAAGAATGCACTGCACACTGACAGAATGCACTGCACATTAGAGGACTGCACTGTACAATGAAAGAAAGCACTGCACATTGAAGAAATGCACTGCACACTGATGGATTGCACTGCACCTTTAAGGAATATCGTGCACATTGGAGGAATGCATTGCACACTAAAGAAATGCACTGCCCGCTGAAGGAATGAACTGCACATTGAAGAAATGCACTGCACGCTGAAGGAATGCACTGCACGCTGAAGGAATGCACTGCGCATTGACGGACTGCATTGCACACTGAAGGAATGTATTGTATGCTGAAGGAATGCACTGCAAATTGAAGGAATGCATACACAGGACAGTGAAGGCATGCACAGGACACCAGAGATATGCGCATAGCACGAGAGGCATGCACAGAACACTGAAATTATGCTCAGGATACTGAAGGCTTGCACATAACACTCGAGGAATGCACAAGATAATGAATAGCAGAAAGGTCACCAACCGGGGTCAGGGATTTATAGTAATTGCTAGAAGGATTAGAGGGAAGTTGAGGAGAACTTTATTGACAGAGTTCGGTGGGGGTCTGGAACTCACTGCCTGAAAAGATGGTAGAGGCAGAAAGCCGGATCGTGTTGAAAATAGTACTTGGATATGCAATTGACGTGCCATAACTAATGGGTGTGAGTCCAAGCCGGGGGCGAGACTGACGGCAGGGGAGCTTGGGGTTCTGGGGGGGATGCTATCCTGCTCCCGAGGCCCGCGATCCCCAGATGGCCACAGTTAAATCTGAGGCAACTCCGTTAAAATTGGAAGTGGGAGGGTTGGAGCCGGGTTGTGATTGAGATCCACATTTGACAAACTTTAAACTCCGACCCGTTTCTTTTGGAGTTAAAATTCCCCCTCCGACCCACACCCCCGCTACTCCATGCAGCCGATGCAAGGATGAAGGTAGTTGTCATGTATCTTACATTATTATATATAACTGTATCCAAACATGCTATACATGACTGTAATAAGATATGATCTGTAACCACCAGCATACCTTACCACCAGGGGTGCACTTGCAAGAGACAGGTATATAAGGACAGGTCTCAGGCAAGTGCAGCATTCCAGAGCTGTGAAATAAAGGTGCAGGTCCAGAGTGACCTTGACTTCACTACATGCCTCGTGTGAATCTGTACTGAGGGGACAGGACTTTACAGTGGCGACGGGTTACGTGATTACAGAATCCACAGAATGGCGAACAACGGATCAGATGAAATGTACAATGCGGGAGACAATTGGGAGGACTTTATAGAAAGGCTCCAGCAAAGCTTTGTAACCAAAGACTGGTTAGGCGATGATAAGGCAGATAAGAGAAGAGCCTATCTCTTGACCAGCTGTGGCTCGAAAACATACGCTTTAATGAAGGATTTGTTGGCACCCGAGAAACCAGCAAGCAAGTCGTTTGAAGAATTGAGCACACTGGTAAGAGACCACCTGAAGCCAGCAAGCAGCCTACACATGGCCAGACACAGGTTCTACAACTACAGATGCTGTGTGGGCCAGAGCATACCCGACTTCGTGGCGGAACTTCGGAGGTTGGCTAGTTTATGTGAGTTCTTGGATGAACTGAGGAGAGAAATGCTGAGAGATTTTTTCATTGAAGGAATAGGCCACGCAGGCATATTCTGAAAGCTCATAGAGACCAAGAACCTGACCTTAGAGGCAGCAGCACTGGTTGCACAGACATTCTTGGTAGGGGAAGAAGAAACGAGGTTGATTTACAATGTAGGTACGACAACTAACGAAATATTGGAACAAGAAGTTCACAGCACTAAACAAGCTGCTAACCCCACACACAGACAAAACCGGGAGAACAGGTTCTCGACAGCAGGCAGAAGCCATCAAGGGCCACAGAAACGGCCATTTACACCTCATCAACCCACAATGCGAGCAATCAACTACAAACTGAGAGAAGCTCAAGTGAGATCAGCCAGACGCAGCTCATTCTTTGGGAACACTTTGAACAAAGGAACAGGTCTGTGCTGGAGGTGAGAGGGTGGGCACTCGTCAAGAGGATGTTGATTTCAGCAGGCTGTTTGCAGGAACTGTGAATATACAGGGCATTTGGCCCGCATGTGCAAAAAAACGTCAGCTCGGCTGGTATACGAATCGGATGGGTCGGAAAGCGGACCAGAAGATGGTGGGGACAGTACCCGGGACACTGATGTACAGCGGGTCAACATGACCAATGGCCGCTGCTCCTACAACATGACGCCTCCTATAATGATGAGGGTCCTACTCAACGGGATATCTGTCAACATGGAGCTGGATATGGGAGCGAGTCAATCTCTCATGGGCGCTCAACAATTTGAACAACTGTGGCCACATAAAAGAGACAGACCAAAACTCACAAGGGTCGACACCACACTAAGGACCTATACCGTACCAGTCCTCGGCAGCACCATGCTCTCTGTCACACACAAAGGGACAGTGAACCGATTTCCCCTGTGGATTGTCCCCGGAGATTCCCCCAGCACTGCTGGGGAGAAGCTGGCTGGCAAAACTAAACTGGAAATGGGATGATGTCCATGTCATGTCATTAGAGGAACGGACCTCCTGCTCAACAGTTACAAAGCGATTTGAACATCTCTTTCAGCCAGGTGTGGGCACCTTCAAAGGGGCCAAAGTCAAAATCTACATCACACAGGATGCTAGACCGGTCCATCACAAGGCCAGAGCTGTACCCTATGTGATGAGGGAAAAGATTGAACACGAACTAGACAGGCTTCTGTGGGAAGGCTTTATATCACCTGTGGAATTTAGCGACTGGGCAAGTCCCATCGTCCCAGTCATGAAGCCTGATGGATCCGTACGAATCTGTGGGGGCTACAAATCTACCATAAACAGAGTCTCCCTACAGGACCAGTACCCGCTGCCCAGAGCGGAGGCCTTATTTGCCACATTGGCTGGAGGTAAACTTTTCTCAAAATTAGACCTCACATCTGCATATATGACACAAGAATTGACCGAGGAATCCAAGCTACTCACCACCATCAACACATATCGAGGCCTTTTCATGTACAATCGATGCCCATTCGGCATCAGGTCGGCAGCTGCCATATTCCAGCGCAACATGGAGAGTCTGCTCAAGTCCATCCCGGGGACGGTTGTATTTCAAGACGACATACTTATCACGGGCAGGGACACCGACTCCCATCTCCGTAATTTGGAGGAAGTGCTAAAGCGGTTGGATCGGGTAGGCCGACGAGTCAAGAAATCCAAGTGCCTGTTTCTCGCACCCGAGGTTGAATTTGTAGGCAGAAGGATTGGCGCTGATGGAATCCGCCCAACAGAGTCCAAAACAGAAGCAATTCGCCTGACACCCAGGCCCCGGAATGTCTCAAAACTGTGCGCCTTTCTCGGGCTACTCAATTACTTTGGGAACTTTATGCAGAACTTAAGCACGCTGCTGGAGCCTCTCCACGTGCTACTCAGGAAGGGGTGCAATTGGTTTTGGGGGGATGCCCAGGAACGCGCCTTCAATAAGGCACGCAACCTTCTGTGTTCCAACAGTGTTTTGACTTTCTTTGACCCAGGTAAAAAGCTAGTTCTCACATGCGATGCGTCAGCGTATGGGGTCAGGTGCGTTTTGCAACATGTCAATAGTGTGGGCAAATTACAACCCATAGCTTATGCCTCCAGGCCACTTTTGCGGGAGGAGCGCGGGTACGGAATGGTAGAGAAGGAGGCGTGTACGGTGTCAAAAAGATGCACCAATACCTTTTCAGGGCCAAGTTCGCGTTAGAAATCGACCACAAGTCCCTCACGTCCCTCCTATCCGAGAACAAGGCAATAAACGCCAACGCCTCAGCGCGAATTCAACGGTGGGCACTCATGCTGGCGTCCTACGACTACACAATAAGGCACAGACCAGGCACAGACAACTGTGCCGACGCGCTCAGCAGGCTACCCCTGGTGACCACGGAAGGGTCTGACGAACAGGACTGTGAGATAGTCATGGCAATCAATGCCTTTGAGTCCACAGGTTCGCCCATGACGGCTCGCCAAATCAGAGCCTGGACGGCCAGTGACCCCACGTTACCCTTAGTAAAAAGATGTGTCCTAACCGATGACTGGGCAGAGGCTCGCGATGCCTGCCCCGAGAAATTAAAACCCTTTCACAGGCGCATGCATGAGCTATCACTACAAGCAGACTGCCTGATGTGGGGCAGCCGTGTAGTCATGCCTCTGCGAGGCAGAGAGGCATTTGTCCGGGAGCTCCACCGCGAGCACCCGGGGATCGTTCTCATGAAGGCCATAGCCAGATCCCACGTCTGGTGGCCTGGTATTGATGCAGACTTGGAGCTCTGCATCCGAAGGTGCACCATTTGTGCCCAACTCAGCAATGTCCCCAGGGAGGCTACACTGAGCCCCTGGCCCTGACCTACCAAACCGTGGTCGCGGGTGCACGTAGACTATGCGGGCCCATTCATGGGCAAAATGTTCCTCGTCGTTGTAGATGCATTTTCAAAGTGGATCGAATGCACCATTTTAAACTCGAGCACAACCTCCACCACTGTGGAGAGCCTCGCAACCATATTTGCAACGCACGGAATCCCTGACACATTGGTCAGTGACAATGGTCTGTGCTTCACCAGCGCAGAATTCCAAGACTTTATAATTGACCACGGCATAAATCACATCAAGACGGCACTGTTCAAGCCGGCCTCCAACGGCCAGGTGGAGAGAGCAGTGCAAATCATTAAACAAGGCATGCTTAAAATCCAAGGTCCCAAGCTGCAGGGTCGCCTGTCGCGACTGCTGCTGGCATACAGATCTCGTCCGCACTCACTGACTGGGATCCCCCCCACGCAACTGTTGATGAAAAGGACTTTAAAAACAAGGCTCTCATTAATCCTCCCAGACATGCACGAAATCGTTGAGGCAAAGCGCCGTAAGCTGACTGAGTACCATGACAGAAATTCGAGGGTTTGATGGAATGAGATAGGGGACAAAGTTTTTGTACTAAACTATGGCAGGGGCCCCAAATGGCTTGCATGGACAGTAACGGGCAAGGAAGGAAACAGGCTACTGGTGGTACAAATGGACAATGGCAAAACCTGCCGGATTTACCAACAACACTGCGGAACCAGAGGTAGACTACAATATGGAACTCGCACCACACCTGGTGGACAGACAGAGGGAACAACCTGAGGAAAGGGCAATCCCAACAGACAGCCCAGGCGAGTCAACAAATATCACACCAATTGAAACAGACAGCCCAGGTGAGATACCAGCAACCACATCCAAAGAAAAACAGACACCAAGGCAAACAACTGAACCACAACTCAGACGCCCCACGCGAGAGCATAGACCACCTGAGAGGCTGAACCTATAAAGACAATAAGACCTTGGGGGAGGGTGATGTCATGTATCTTACATTATTATATATAACTGTATCCTAACATGCTATACATGACTGTAATAAGATATGACCTGTAACCACCAGCATACCTTACCACCAGGGGTGCACTTGCAAGAGACAGGTAGATAAGGACAGGTCTCGGGCAAGTGCAGCATTCCAGAGCTGTGAAATAAAGGGGCAGGTCCAGAGTGACCTTGACTTCACTCCATGCCTCGTGTGAATCTGTACTGAGGGGACAGGACTTTACAGTGGTGATATGACCCGGGTGGAGAGGTGCTGAGGAACGGCGGCCACCCGGCACCTGCTGCAGTTCGCCAGGCCGTCGGTGGAGGAGCAGGGCGGGGGGCAGGCCGAGCCCCAGGCCAGGAGCAGAGCGGCAGTGGCCCACAGCGAGCGGAGGCCCAGCCTCGCCACCGCCATATTACAGCAACAACAACAACATGGGCAGCGTGGAGGCCCCCACCTGCGTGAGAGCACCAATGGCAGATCGGGGCCATAAAAGGAGCGGTGAGCAGTGGCTATGGGCAGTGTGGAGGCTACTTCAGGGAGCAGTGCGAGTTGGTGCAGGAGGGTGACGACAGCGAAGAGTGACGTCATAAAGGTCCAGGTCGGTGATTGGAGCGTGGGCAGATACAGCAGGAGCGGCGAGAGACTGTGGAGGGATGTGCTCAGGAGAGGCGTGAGTTCAGGGCCAGAGGCCCAGGGCAGCACGGGCCCAGCCCACATTGCGATATGTGTGCGCGCACTCGGTCCGTGCAGCAGAGCGGGTCTCCAGTCGTCCTGGTTAATCCTTGCCACTGGACCAAGACCGAGCTCTGTCAAGCCCGTGTAGTGGCTGGTGTGCAACGGCCACCCCACGTTAAAAAATCCACTCACAGGTATCTTCCACCCTTCAACATGTAGTTCAGGATCTGGAATATTAGGTTCTTCATTGAAATACCTGTGAACTCATCCTTTTTTGGTGTGGAAGCAACTCATCCTCATTTCAAGGAACTGCCTATGATGACTCCATATAAGGAAAGAAAGAAAGAAAGAAAGAAAGAAAGAAAGAAAGAAAGAAAGAAAGAAAGAAAGAAAGAAAGAAAGAAAGAAAGAAAGAAAGAAAGAAAGAAAGAAAGAAAGAAAGAAAAAAAGAAAGAAAGAAAGAAAGGAAGAAAGGAAGAAAGAAAAAAAGAAAGTGTTATGTTCAGAATAACTCCACAAGACTGTATACTGTAAGCTCAAACTGTTGTGACCTTGGTCTCTTTAATGTAACTCCAGAGTGAGGAAGCAGCATGGTAGACTGCCTTTAATACCTGCTTACCCAGGGTGTGCAGGTGACCCTTGGCTCTCCCACAGGTGCGCCCCCTGGTGGCAAGTCTTACACATTGGTAATGTTTACATACATAACATCACTCCCCCCCTCCCCCCCCAAAAGTCTTAGATACAAGTTATTTACAAGTTGAGGTGATCCGGGACTCTACGTTCCCGGGTTGATCACCTGAGTTGAAGTCCTGGCAATGGGTGAGTCGATCGGATCATTGCTGCACTGCAGTGTGGCTGGTCTGATCGGACTGTCGGCCATGGTGGGTTCATCCTCGTGGTTGACCGCGAGGTCGATTGCTGGTTGGGTGTGTGTGGGTGGATCATTGATGGTAATGTCCTCTTCAAACTGTTCTTGGTTGTCAGTGAACCGCAGTTTGGTCTGATCCAAGTGCTTTCTGCATGTTTGTCCATTCAATAGTTTGACAATAAACACTCTATTCCCCTCCTAGGCTAACACAGGGCCAGCAACCCATTTGGGACCATGACCGTAATTAAGAACAAACACAGGGTCAGTAACCTCAATGTCACACGATACAGCCGCCCGATCGTGGCACATGTTATGCCGGTGACGCCGGGTTTCTACATGATCATTGAGATCCAGGTGGACTAAGGAGAGCCTGGTTTTGAGTGCTCTCTTCATTAGCAATTCTGCAGGGGAACCCCGGTAAGTGAGTGGGGTCGCGTGCGGTAGCTGAGCAGAACCCGAGATAACTGGGTCTACAGGGAACCGTCCGTCACACGTTTCAAGCTCTGTTTAATGGTTTGGACTGCCCGTTCCGCTTGACCATTGGATTCGGGCTTAAACGGCGCAGACCTGACATGCTTGATGCCATTGTGGGTCATGAACTCGTTGAATTTCGAGCTGGTGAAGCATGGTCCATTGTCACTAATAAGGACGTTGGGCAAACCATGGGGGGCGAACATGGCCCGCAGGCTTTCAATGATGGCAGTGGACGTACATGACGACATTATTATACATTCAATCCATTTAGAGTAAGCATCCACTGCTTCTAGGAACATCTTTCCTCGAAAGGGGCCAGCGAAATCCACGTGGACGCTGGACCACGGTTTGGAGGGTCATGACCACAGACTCAGTGGGACCTCCCTTGGTGCATTGCTCAACTGTGAGCAAGTGTTACATCGGTGTACAGCCTTCATCATGATTATGCCTGGGTGGGTACTGTGAAGGTCGCGTCTAAACGTTTCCCTGCTTTTTTTTGGAAAAACTGCACGATTCCACCATAGGAGACAGTCCGAATGGATGGACATTTCATCCTTGTTTCGTCTTGCATTTCCCCTGGGACCGCCAACCAGCTCCCATTGAGGACGCAGCTTTTTACTAGTGATAGCACCGGGTCCTGGCTAGTCCAGGTCCTGATCTGGTGAGCCGTGACGGGTGATACCTCACTCTCAAAAGCATCCATTACAAGAAGCAAGTCTGCGGGTTGCGCTATTTCCACCCTGGTGGAGGGCAATGGTAGCCGACTGGGGGCATCAGCACAGTTCTCAGTTCCTGGTCTGTGGCGGATTACATAGTCATACGCAGATAACGTTAGTTTGGATAGTTAACGTTTGGATGCGGGCCGAAGCATTGGTGTTCATACCTTTGCTTTCTGAGAACAGTGAAATGAGCGGCTTGTGGTTGGTTTCGAGCTCGAACCGGTGTCCAAATAGGTATTGGTGCATTTTCTTAACCCCGTATACGCATGCTAATGCTTCTTTCTCAACCATACCTTAGGCTCTTTCAGCCTTAGATAAACATCTGGACGCATATACAACCGGTTGCAGTTTGCCTGACACATTGGCTTGCTGTAACACACAACCGACCCTGTACGAAGATGCATCACAAGCTAGTATTAAACGTTTACACGAGTCACTTGTTAGAACATAGCAGGTTTCTGGCCTTGTTAAAGGCTGTCTCTTGAGATTTACCCCAAACCCAGTTGTCACCCTTGCGTAGCAATAAATGCAAAGGCTCCAGCAAAGTGCTCAACCCCGGTAGAAAGTTACCAAAATAGTTGAGGAGTCCCAGGAACGAACGCAGCTCCGTCACATTCTGTGGTCTGGGTCCATTCTTGATGGTCTCCGTCTTGGAGTCCGTGGGTCTGATGCCGTCCGCCGCAATCTTTCGCAGAAATTCGACCTCTGCCGCCAGGAAAACACACTTGGAGCATTTCAGCCTGAGTCCCACTCTGTCCAGTTGCTTTAGAACCTATTGCAGGTTGTGCAAGTGTTCGGTGGTGTTGCGGCCAGTGATCAAGATGTCGTCTTGAAATACCATGGTGCGTGGAACCAATTTCAGCAGACTCTCCATGTTCCTCTGGAAGATGGCTGCAGCTGAACAAATCCCAAAGAGGCATCTGTGGTATATGAACAGTCCTTTGTGCGTGTTGAAGCACGTCAATTTTTTCGAAGGTTCAGCCAGCTCCTGTTCTGTAAGCAGAGGTTAGATCCAGCTTGGTGAACGACTTCCCCCCTGTTAGCGTTGCAAAAAGGTCATCCACTTTGGGTAGTGGGTACTGGTCCTGTAAGGAGACTCGGTTGATCGTTACCTTGTAGTCTCCGCAGATTCTGACCATCCCATCGCTTTTCAACACTGGAACAATTGGACTGACCCACTCATTGAACTCGACTGGCGATATGATACCCTCTCGTTGAACTCTGTCCAGCTCAATCTCGACTTTCTCTCGCACCATGTGTGGAACCACTCTGGCCTTGTGATGAACGGGTCGTGCATCAGGGACTAGATGGATCTGCACTTTGGCGCCTGTGAAGTTGCTGATGCCTGGCTCGAATAACGACGGGAATTTGTTTAGCACTTGGGCGCACGAGGCGTCATCCACCGAAGACAGTGCTTTGATGTCGTCCCAGTTCCAACAGATCTTTCCTAGCCAGCTTCTGCCGAACAACATTGGGCCATCGCCTGGTACGATCCATAGTGGTAAATCATGCACAGCTCCATCGTACGATACCTTCACTGCCACACTGCCAATGACTGCTATGAGCTCTTTGGTGTGAGTGCGCAGCTTGGTGTGGATCGGGCTTAGTTTTGGCCTTTGTGCCTTGTTGCCCCACAGTTTCTCAAAAGCCTTCTGGCTCATAATTGACTGACGCGCCCCCGTGTCCAATTCCATGGAAACTGGAATGCCGTTTAATTTGACTTTTAACATTATCGGAGGGCTTTTGGTGGTGAAGGTGTGTACCCCATACACTTCCTCCTCAGCCTCGGGTTGAGTTGCCTCTCTGACTCGTTCAGCGTGATCCGTGCCGGATCAGTGATCCTCTGCCGACTCTGTCACGTGGTGAGTCACAGCACGTCTGCACATTCGCTGGAGGTGCCCCATTGTTCCACAGCCCTTGCACACGTAGTGCTTGAATCGACATTGATGGGCTCAATGATTATCCTCGCAGCGCCAACATGGTGCTAATGGATTCGCATTCACGCCCCACAGCGGACTCTGTGTCATCCTAGGCCTGACCTCTGCGGGCGTGTAGGCCCTGCCATGTACAGTTCTGTCTGCTGAAGGCATTATTTTATGCACAATACTTGCCGGTGAGCTTCGATGCTGCAATGATATCTGTTTAGTGTTATCGTTCGTGGACATGAAAGCCTGGGCTATCGTGATGGCCTTGCTCAGATCTAGGGATCCGGCAGACAGCAGTTTGCGAAGAATGACCTCGTGGCCACTTTCTTTGCATGCATAACGCTCACTTAACACCCATTTTACCACTGAAATAACGTATAACACCAGATATCGCCCATTTTGGCACGAAATGGAAACTGACTTTTTTAGGAGACTTATTGCCGAGCTTTATTTTCCCAATGGGCTTAATGCCAAGAAAAAATATTATCGCCCGCCCACTTTTTTTGAGCGGAATCAGCGAATTTAACGCCCATATCGGCCAGCGTTACTTTCCACACGGAATTAATGCCGAAATTCAATATTAACGCCCGGCGACTGATTTTTGTCGTAAAGAGCATTTTTACCCAAACTAGCGGCCATGGAGATCGCCCATCGTCAATTTCACCAACTAGCACACATATCGCCCACAATATCGCTCGCTCAAAAAACCGCCCACAAAAAGTGAAACTAACCAGGGCAAATCACTGCGTTATGGACGACATGTTCTAGATCACATGTTATGTCCTTTAAAAGGCTGCTGTGCTTCAACCTTGGCGGAGTTCGGATGTACTCTGCAGGTCGTTGGAGTTGATGTGAACATCTCTGCAAACATCTTGACCACACAGTGACCGATTGGAATTGAAGAGGTGTGTTCGTCTGGACATTCCTTGTTTGTGACCAATCGGTGGCAAACAGAGAGCTACTGCAATGGGGCCTGTCCTTTCTCACCATCTCTTGGTGACCAAATACATGGAGCAGGTTCGATATCGCTGAAGGAACACTGCACAGCATTATGTGCCCAATGAATGAAGTGACAGGCAGATGAGGAGGACCAGACATTACACCTCCCGCAAGTACAAGGAGAAACATTCTTACCTCGACTTGCCCGACACCACATGCCTTCGGAGACTGCGCTTCCACAAAGAGGTTATCACTGAGGTATGCCAGCTGATAAGGGCAGATCTGCAACCTGCCAGCACCATCAGTACTACACTGTCCGTCGAGGTCAAAGTCACTGTGGCACTGTCGTTCTATGCATCGGGTTCTTTTCATGCCACAGCTGGCGACATTTGCGGACTTTCTCAGCATGCCACACATCGCTGCATTAGACAGGTCACTAAGCCCTGTACGCATACAGGAGGAACTTGATTAGCTTCCATATGACCAGGGAGGCACAGAGTGAGAGGGCTCTGGGTTTCTCCAGAATTGCAAACTTCCCCAAGGTGCAGGGAGCAATAGACTGTACGCACATCGCGATGTGGGCACCTTTTTAGGATGCTGAGGTTTTCAAGAACCGCAAGGGATTCCACTCCCTGAATGTACAACTGGTTGTCGACCACCAGCACATTATACTGGCAGTGAATGCTGAATTTCCAGGCTGCATCCAATATGCTCACATCCTGTGTGAGAGCACTGTATATGACTTGTTTAACAATGAGCCACAAGGTCAATGCTGGAGGCTTGGGGACAAAGGATATGGCCTCGCCACCTGGCTGATGACCCCCGCTGCATGACACCCACACCGAGGCCGAGAGGTGATACAACGGGAGCCACAGAGCAACTCGCAATATTGGAGTGCTGAAGCAGTGGTTCAGATGCCTGGACCACTCAGGAGGTGATCTCCAATACCACCCTGAGCTGGTAGCTCAATTCGTGGTGGTGCTCCATGCTATACAACTTGGCTATCAGGAGGGGACAAGAATTTCCTGATGAGTCTGACAGTCCACATCAACAGAGAGAGGAAGAGGAGGATGAGGAGGCGGACGCTGATAACGGCCCAGACAATCAGGCTGATGCTGAAGTCAGCCGCTGCCCCCCTGTTGAGCGCATGAAAGGGTCCATGGTGGCATGATAGCTGCACGAGCCATACGTCAGGAGCTCATCAATAATTGCTTCACCTGAAAGAAGTGTTATTTCCAAGGCTGACACACTACTGGGTGTACAGGTCATACATCAATGGTGGGCATCACCTTGGTGACAGTTAAAGTTTACGTTGATTGAAGTTAAGTGTGATTATACCCTTTGATGTTAAGGAATCACCACCGTGTAATGGTGCAGCTATCTGAGCCAATGTGCTGCAAGGTATTGGTAAATAAAAAACATTTAAACTGAACATTAGTCTGAAATCATCAGTATTTCTGTACAAACCAACCCTTCCCCCTGCTTCTCCTCCCCACCTCTACCGCTTCCCCTTCCCCATCTGACTCCAAGCCGCCTGGCCGAGGAGGTCCTCAGGCGATGCTTCATTGAAACATAGAAACATAGAAACATAGAAAATAGGTGCAGGAGTAGGCCATTCGGCCCTTCTAGCCTGCACCGCCATTCAATGAGTTCATGGCTGAACATGCAACTTCAGTACCCCATTCCTGCTTTCTCACCATACCCCTTGATTCCCCTAGTAGTAAGGACTTCATCTAACTCCTTTTTGAATATATTTAGTGAATTGGCCTCAACAACTTTCTGTGGTAGAGAATTCCACAGGTTCACCACTCTCTGGGTGAAGAAATTCCTCCTCATCTCGGTCCTAAATGGCTTCCCCCTTATCCTTAGACTGTGTCCCCTGGTTCTGGACTTCCCCAACATTGGGAACATTCTTCCTGCATCTAACCTGTCTAACCCCGTCAGAATTTTAAACGTTTCTATGAGGGCCCCTCTCATTCTTCTGAACTCCAGTGAATACAAGCCCAGTTGATCCAGTCTTTCATGATAGGTCAGTCCCGCCATCCCGGGAATCAGTCTGGTGAACCTTCGCTGCACTCCCTCAATAGCAAGAATGTCCTTCCTCAGGTTAGGAGACCAAAACTGTACACAATACTCCAGGTGTGGCCTCACCAAGGCCCTGTACAATTGTAGCAACACCTCCCTGCCCTTGTATTCAAATCCCCTTGCTATGAAGGCCAACATGCCATTTGCTTTCTTAACCGCCTGCTGTACCTGCATGCCAACCTTCAATGACTGATGTACCATGACATCCAGGTCTCTTTGCACCTGCCCTTTTCCTAATCTGTCACCATTCAGATAATAGTCTGTCTCTCTGTTTTTACCACCAAAGTGGATAACCTCACATTTATCCACATTATACTTCATCTGCCATGCATTTGCCCACTCACCTAACCTATCCAAGTCGCTCTGCAGCCTCATAGAATCCTCCTTGCAGCTCACACTGCCACCCAACTTAGTGTCATCCGCAAATTTGGAGATACTACATTTAATCCCCTCGTCTAAATCATTAATGTACAGTGTAAACAGCTGGGGCCCCAGCACAGAACCTTGCGGTACCCCACTAGTCACTGCCTGCCATTCTGAAAAGTCCCCATTTACTCCTACTCTTTGCTTCCTGTCTGACAACCAGTTCTCAATCCATGTCAGCACACTACCCCCAATCCCATGTGCTTTAACTTTGCACATTAATCTCTTGTGTGGGACCTTGTCGAAAGCCTTCTGAAAGTCCAAATATACCACATCAACTGGTTCTCCCTTGTCCACTCTACTGGAAACATCCTCAAAAAATTCCAGAAGATTTGTCAAGCATGATTTCCCTTTCACAAATCCATGCTGACTTGGACCTATCATATTACCTCTTTCCAAATACACTGCGATGACATCCTTAATAATTGATTCCATCATTTTACCCACTACCGATGTCAGGCTGACCGGTCTGTAATTCCCTGTTTTCTCTCTCCCTCCTTTTTTAAAAAGTGGGGTTACATTGGCTACCCTCCACTCCATAGGAACTGATCCAGAGTCAATGGAATGTTGGAAAATGACTGTCAATGCATCCACTATTTCCAAGGCCACCTCCTTAAGTACTCTGGGATGCAGTCCATCAGGCCCTGGGGATTTATCGGCCTTCAATCCCATCAATTTCCCCAACACAATTTCCCGACTAATAAGGATTTCCCTCAGTTCCTCCTCCTTACTAGACCCTCCGACCCCTTTTATATCCGGAAGGTTGTTTGTGTCCTCCACAGTGAATACCGAACCAAAGTACTTGTTCAATTGGTCCGCCATTTCTTTGTTCCCCGTTATGACTTCCCCTGATTCTGACTGCAGGGGACCTACGTTTGTCTTTACTAACCTTTTTCTCTTTACATATCTATAGAAACTTTTGCAATCCGTCTTAATGTTCCCTGCAAGCTTCTTCTCGTACTCCATTTTCCCTGCCCTAATCAAACCCTTTGTCCTCCTCTGCTGAGTTCTAAATTTCTCCCAGTCCCCGGGTTCTCTGCTATTTCTGGCCAATTTGTATGCCACTTCCTTGGCTTTAATGCTATCCCTGATTTCCCTTGATAGCCATGGTTGAGCCACCTTCCCTTTTTTATTTTTACGACAGACAGGAATGTACAACTGTTGTAGTTCATCCATGCGGTCTCTAAATGTCTGCCATTGCCCATCCACAGTCAACCCCTTCAGTATCATTCGCCAATCCATCCCAGCCAATTCACGCCTCATACCTTCAAAGTTACCCTTCTTTAAGTTCTGGACCATGGTCTCTGAATTAACTGTTTCATTCTCCATCCTAATGCAGAATTCCACCATATTATGGTCACTCTTCCCCAAGGGGCCTCGCACAACGAGATTGCTAATTAATCCTCTCTCATTACACAACACCCAGTCTAAGATGGCCTCCCCCCTAGTTGGTTCCTTGACATATTGGTCTAAAAAACCATCCCTTATGCACTCCAGGAAATCCTCCTCGACCGTATTGCTTCCAGTTTGGTTAACCCAATCTATGTGCATATTAAAGTCACCCATTATAACTGCTGCACCTTTATTGCACGCACCCCTAATTTCATGTTTGATGCCCTCCCCAACATCACTACTACTGTTTGGAGGTCTGTACACAACTCCCACTAACGTTTTTTGTCCTTTGGTATTCTGCAGCTCTACCCATATAGATTCCACATCATCCAAGCTAATGTCCTTCCGAACTATTGTCTTAATTTGCTCCTTAACCAGCAATGCTACCCCACCTCCTTTTCCTTTTATTCTATCTTTCCTGAATGTTGAATACCCCTGGATGTTGAGTTCCCAGCCCTGATCATCCTGGAGCCACGTCTCCGTAATCCCAATCACATCATATTTGTTAACATCTATTTGCACAGTTAATTCATCCACTTTATTGCGGATACTCCTTGCATTAAGACACAAAGCCTTCAGGCTTGTTCTTTTAACACCCTTTGTCCTTTTAGAATTTTGCTGTACAGTGGCCCTTTTTGTTCTTTGCCTTGGGTTTCTCTGCCCTCCACTTTTCCTCATCTCCTTTCTGTCTTTTGCTTTTGCCTCCTTTTTGTTTCCCTCTGTCTCCCTGCATTGGTTCCCATCCCCCTGCCATATCAGTTTAAATCCTCCCCAACAGCACTAGCAAACACTCCCCCTAGGACATTGGTTCCGGTCCTTCCCAGGTGCAGACCGTCCGGTTTGTACTGGTCCCACCTCCCCCAGAACCGGTTCCAATGCCCCAGGAATTTGAATCCCTCCCTGTTGCACCACTGCTCAAGCCACGTATTCATCTGCGCTATCCTGCGATTCCTACTCTGACTATCACGTGGCACTGGTAGCAATCCCGAGATTACTACTTTTGAGGTCCTACTTTTTAATTTAGCTCCTAGCTCCTTAAATTCGTTTCGTAGGACCTCATCCCTCTTTTTACCTATGTCGTTGGTACCAATGTGCACCACGACAACTGGCTGTTCTCCCTCCCTTTTTAGAATGTCCTGCACCCGCTCCGAGACATCCTTGACCCTTGCACCAGGGAGGCAACATACCATCCTGGAGTCTCGGTTGCGGCCGCAGAAACGCCTATCTATTCCCCTCACCATTGAATCCCCAATCACTATTGCTCTCCCACTCTTTTTCCTGCCCTCCTGTGCAGCAGAGCCAGCCACGGTGCCATGAACTTGGCTGCTGCTGCCCTCCCCTGATGAGTCATCCCCCTCAACAGTACCCAAAGCTGTGTATCTGTTTTGCAGGGGGATGACCACAGGGGACTCCTGCACTACCTTCCTTGCACTGCTCTTCCTGTTGGTCTTCCATTCCCTATCTGGCTGTGGACCCTTTCCCTGTGGTACGACCAACTCGCTACACGTGATACTCACGTCATTCTGAGCATCGTGGATGCTCCAGAGTGAATCCACCCTCAGCTCCAACTCTGCAACGCGGTCTGTCAGGAGCTGGAGGCGGATACACTTCCCGCACACGTAATCGTCAGGGACACCGGAAGTGTCCCTGAGTTCCCACATGGTACAGGAGGAGCATAACACCCGACCGAGCTCTCCTGTCATGTCTTAACCCTTATATACACTTAAATTGGCAACAACAGTGTTAAAAGTTACTCACTGATATAGAAGAGAAAAAAGAAAAACTACTCACCAATCACCAGCCAATCACTTACCCTCTTGGCTGTGACGTCACCTTTTGATTTCTTTCTACTTCTTTTTTGCCTTCTCCCTGTAGCTGCACAAGTTCGCCTTTTATAGGCCGCTCCACGCACCTCCTCGACGCTGCTCCCGACTGCCGCCGACACTGGGCCCCGGACTCCCTGCTGTGCCTTTTATAGGCCTCACCACGCACCTCCTCGACGCTGCTCCCAACTGCCGCCGACGCTGGGCCCCGGACTCCCTGCTGTGCCTTTTATAGGCCTCACCACGCACCTCCTCGACGCTGCTCCCAACTGCCGCCGACGCTGGGCCCCGGACTCCCTGCTGTGCCTTTTATAGGCCGCTCCACGCACCTCCTCGACGCTGCTCCCAACTGCCGCCGACGCTGGGCCCCGGACTCCCTGCTGTGCCTTTTATAGGCCTCACCACGCACCTCCTCGACGCTGCTCCCAACTGCCGCCGACGCTGGGCCCCGGACTCCCTGCTGTGCCTTTTATAGGCCTCACCACGCACCTCCTCGACGCTGCTCCCGACTGCCGCCGACGCTGGGCCCCGGACTCCCTGCTGTGCCTTTTATAGGCCTCACCACGCACCTCCTCGACGCTGCTCCCGACTGCCGCCGACACTGGACCCCGGACTCCCTGCTGTGCCTTTTATAGGCCTCACCACGCACCTCCTCGACGCTGCTCCCGACGCTGGCCCCGGACTCCCTGCTGTGCCTTTTATAGGCCGCTCCACGCACCTCCTCGACGCTGCTCCCGACGCTGGCCCCGGACTCCCTGCTGTGCCTTTTATAGGCCTCACCACGCACCTCCTCGACGCTGCTCCCGACTGCCGCCGACGCTGGGCCCCGGACTCCCTGCTGTGCCTTTTATAGGCCGCTCCACACACCTCCTCGACGTTGCTCCCGACTGCCGCTGTGGGGGTGGGCAGCAGGGAGTGACGGCTGAAGTGCTGTTTGGACGGATACGGGAGAGGGCGGTCCCGAGCTGGGAACGTGCTCTGAACCATAAGCAAGATGTTGCTGCTGGTTCTCATGTGCGGTTGACAATGGGGGTGCGTCACTTTGGGGTGCAGTGTGGTGATCCGGGACCACTGGGAGCTCTCTGCCACCAGTGTTCCTGGCTACCAGCTCCAGGATCTCCTACATCCCTTCCATTTTATATGTTATTTGTTGGACAAAAACTCGGTGCCAACTATGTTCTTGATGCTTAGTGGGCTTTTTGCTGCTGGGGAATCTCCATCCACTGAGGGGTACAATGGACATGATCTTCACGGCGCGACAACTGCAAGAGAAATGCAGGGAACAGCACCAACCCTTGTACATGGCCTTCTTTGACCTCACAAAGGCCTTCGACACTGTCAACCGTGAGGGATTATGGAGCGTCCTCCTCCGTTTCAGCTGCCCTCAAATTTTTGACATGCATGACGACGACATGCAAGCCATGATCTTAACTAACGGATCCACCACAGACCTAATCCACATCCAGACTGGGGTCAAGCAAGGCTGCGTCATTGCATCAATGCTCTTTTCGACCTTCCTTGCTGCAATGCTTCATCTCACCATGAGCAAGCTTCCCGCTGGAGTGGAGCGAAATTATAGACCTCCACTGTCTCCAGGCCAGATCCAAGGTCATCCCATCCTCTGTCATCGAATTACAGGATGATGCCTGCGTCTGCGTACTCTCGGAGGCTGAACTCCAAGCCATCGTCAACACCTTCACCGAGGCATACGAGAGCATGGACCTTACACTAAACATCCGTAAGACAAAGGTCCTCCACCAACCTGACCCCACCACACAGCACTGCCCCCCAATTATTAAAGTCCACGACAAGGCCTTGGACAACGTGGACCATTTTCCATACCTCGCGAGCCTACTGTCAACAAGGGCAGACATTGACGACGAGGTCCAACACCGCCTTCAGTGTGCTAGTGCAGCCTTCGGTCACCTGAGGTAAAGAGTGATTGAAGACCAGGACCTCAAACCCGGCACCAAGCTCATGGTCTACATGGCTATATATGGCTCAGAGACGTGGACCATATGCAGCAGACTCCTCAAAACACTGGAGAAGTACCACCAACGCTGCCTTCGCAAGATCCTGCAAATCCATTGGCAGGATAGACGCACTAACATCAGTGCTCTCGCTCAGGCCAACATCCCCAGCATCGAAGCATTGACCACGCTCGACCAGCTCCGTTGGGCGGGCCACATCGTCTACATGCCCAACACGAGACTCCCAAAGCAAGCGCACCATGCGGAGCTCCGACATAGCAAGCGAGCCCCGTGTGGGCAGAGGAAACGTTTCAAGGACACCTTCAAAGCCTCCCTTGATAAAGTGCAACATCCCCACCGGCACCTGAGAGTCCCTGGCCAAAGACCGCCCAAAATGGAGGAAGAGCATCCGGGAGGACGCTGAGCACCTCGAGTCTCGTCGCCGAGAGCATGCAGAAAACAAGCGCAGGCAGCGGAAGGAGCGAGCGGCAAACCAGACTCCCCGCCCACCCTTTCCTTCAACCACTGTCTGTCCCCACCTGTGACAGAGACTGTAGGTCCTGCATTGGATACTTCTCTCACCTAAGAACTCACTTTTAGAGTGGAAATAAGTCTTCCTCGACTCCGAGGGACAGCCTATGATGATGATGTGGAAAACGCAGCAGCTAATTTTCGCACAGCAAGCTCCCACAAACAGCAATTTGATAATGACCATATAATCTGTTTTTGTTATGTTGATTGAGGGATCAATATTGGCCAGGACACCGGTGATAACTCTCCTGTTTTTCTTCAAAATAGCGCCACGGGATCTTTTACGACTACTTGAGAGGGCAGACGGGGCCCTCGGATTAACGTCATATAATATTATGATATAAGCATTTAGGCCACTTCAGAGGGCAGTTAAACGTCAATCACATTGCTGAGTGACGGGAGTCACATATAGGCCCAGACCGGGTAAGGACAGCAGGTTTCCTTTCCTAAAGGACACCAATGAACCAGTTGGGTTTTTAGGGCAATCCGACAGCTTCATGGTCACTTCTACTGGTGTGTTATTTTTATTTAAAATTAATTCTAAAGCTGTCAAGTTGGATTTGAATTCATGATCTGATTGGATTATTAGTCCAGGTCTCTGGCTCACCAGTCCAGTAACATCCTTCTTCATCTTAGGCAGTCCCTCGGAGTCGAGGATGACTTGCATCCACACTAATTTGAGTTCTAATGTGACTGATGAGACCAATGCGGAATCTACAGTCTCTGTCACAGGTGGGACAGACGGTGGTTGGAGGGACGGGTGGGTGGTGTACTTGGTTTACATAGAAACACAGAAAATAGGTGCAGGAATAGGCCATTCGGCCCTTCAAACCTGCACCACCATTCAATAAGATCATGGCTGATCATGCAACTTCAGTATCCCTTTCCTGCTTTCTCTCCATACCCCTTGATCCCTTTAGCCGTAAGTGTCACATCTAACTCCCTTTTGAATATATCCAACGAACTGGCCTCAACAGCTTTCTGTGGTAGAGAATTCCACAGGTTTACAATTCTCTGAGTGAAGAATTTTCTCCTCATCTCGGTCCTAAATGGCTTACCCCTTATCCTTAGACTGTGACCCCTGGTTCTGGACTTTCCCAACATCGGGAACCTTCTTCCTGCATTTAACCTGTTCAATCCCGTCAGAATTTTATATGTTTCGATGAGATCCCCTCTCATTCTTCTAAATTCCAGTGAATATAAGCCTAGTCGATCCAGTCTTTCTTCATATGTCAGTCCCGCCATCCCGGGAATCAGTCTGGTGAACCTTTGCTGCACTCCCTCAATAGCAAGAACGTCCTTCCTCAGATTAGGAGACCAAAACTGAACACAATATTCAAGGTGTGGCCTCACCAAGGCCCTGTACAATTGCAGTAAGACCTCCCTGCTCCTATACTCAATTCCTCGCGCTATGAAGGATAACATGCCATTTGCCTTCTTCACCGCCTGCTGTACCTGCATGCCAACTTTCAATGACTGATGAACCATGACACCCAGGTCTCGTTGCACCTCCCCTTTTTCCTAATCTGTCACCATTCAGATAATATTCTGCCTTCCTGTTTTTTGCCACCAAAGTGGATAACCTCACATTTATCCACACTATACTGCATCTGCCATGCATTTGCCCACTCACCTAACCTGCAGCCTCTTCGCATCCTCCTCACAGCTCATACTGCCACCCAGCTGAGTGTCATCTGCAAACTTGGAGATATTACATTCAATTCCTTCGTCTAAATCACTGATGTAGATTGTAAATAGCTGGGGTCCCGGCACATTTGTCCTACGCTCCTTCCGCTGTTTGTACTTGGCTTCCGCGTGCTCCCGGTGAAGAGACTTGAAATGTTCGCCGCCTTCCCGGATGCTCCTCCACTTGGGCGGTCTTGAGCCAGGGATTCCCAAGAGTCGGTGGGGATGATGCATTTTTTCAAAGGAGGCTTTGAGGGTGTACTTGAAGCTTTTTCTCTGTCCTCCTGGGGCTCGCCTGCCGTGACGTAGCCCGGAGTAGGGTGCTCAGAGTCCAGTCACAAAACCGCTGCACCTCCGTACCACACATCTGATGCCGCAGGTCGTACCCCATTGAACAGGATCGTTTAATGGAAGAGGCCCATATTTCTCACACACACACACACACACACACACAGACCACAGAAACAATTTAAAACGTGTTTTTCATTGCTCAGAGAAATGAGGAATGGGACGACCCCTGACCCTTGACCCAGCCTCAATCGCGGCACTCCTGCTCCACCAGTAGGAATTTAATCTGCCAAATGATTGCAATTAAAGAACATTAAATCTTCCTGGAGCCTTTTAGTGTGTTGCCGGCTGATTTCCATCAGCTCGAGCAGCACCTGGTCAAGAAGACACAAGGGAACTTGGCAGAGTGATAAAAGGCAGGGAATAATTAAGAGGTATCCCTGGCAATTCACAGCAGTAAAGTTGGTGTGCAAACATAACATTTGCACACGGAGACAATATCAATAAATTATAGTGCTGAAGCAGCTCTGCGGCAGTTGGATAGTTTGGGCCGATAGGCTCCTGAGTTTAAAAGAATGAGAGGTGAATCTCATTGAAACAAAAGATTCTTGAGGGGAGATTGAGAGGGTAAATGGTGAGAGGCTGTTTCTCCCTGGCTACAGAGTGTCGAATTAGGGATCACAGTCGCAGGATAAGAGGTCGGCCATTTCAGACTGGGATGAGGAGGAATTTCTTCCCTCAGAGGTCTTCGAAATTCTCTACCCCAGAGGGCTGTGGATGCTGAGTCGTTGAGTCTATTCAAAGCAGAGATAGAGAGATTTTTAGGATCTAGGGGAATCAGGGATATAGGGATCAGGCGGGAAAGTGGAGTTGAGGTCGAAAATCAGCCATGATCTTATTGAATGGCGGAGCAGACTGGAGGGTCTGTGTGGCCTACTGCTGGTCCTAAATCTTACGTGCTTATGTTCTTAAACAGAGTTTCATAGCACAAGACTGAGAGTCACATGGTATCCTATCAGAACAGGAACTCCTACACGGCAAGCGAGCTCCAGGTGGGCAGAAGAAACATTTCAGGGACACCCTCTAAGCCTTCTTGATAAAGTGCAACATCCCCACCGACACCTGGGAGCCCCTGGCCAAAGACCACCCTAAGTGGAGGAAGAGCATCTGGGAGGGCGCTGAGCACCTCAAGTCTCGTCGCCGAGAGCATGCAGAAAACAAGTGCAGGCAGCGGAAGGAGCGTGCGGCAAACCAGTCCCACCCACCCTTTCCTTCAACCACTGTCTGTCCCACCTGTGACAGAGACTGTAATTCCCATATTGGACTGTTCAGTCACCTGAGAACTCACTTTTGGAGTGGAAGCAGGTCTTCCTCGATTTCGAGAGATTGCCTATGACGATGATGAGAGTCACACGGTACAGTGGCATCGCAGTCACATGGTACAGTGTTATCGCAGAGTCACGTGGTACAGTGTCATCGCAGTCACATGGTACAGTGTCATCGCAGTCACATGGTACAGTGTCATCACAGAGGCACGTGGTACAGTGTCACTGCGGTGAAAGTCATCTGATTCAGTGCCTCACATATTACATTAATATGGCAGCCTGAGTCCCAGATTACTGTCACATGGTCACATATAGCAGCTATGCTGTGGCCTCATAGTGTAAAACTGGAGGCAGGGGCCTACCTGACTCTGAACCAAAGCAGGTGAGACTGATACTATTGGCCCTGGTAAATGCATCGGTCACCAGCTTGATACATATGTGAGCTGCTGATTGACAGCTAGGCTGACTTTTGTCTTCCTCTGTGGTAGCTTGGAATGAGACAAGGGGGTTAAAGTTCAAGGCTGTGGTGAGCTTGATCCCATTGGCTGCATTATCCATAGTGGTGGAGTTTGGTTAGAGGTCATTTTCCAGCAGATGCCACAAACCACTCACTGCCCCGCAGTTTCCATTTCCTCAGACGTAGCCAAGTCTCTCCCTCTCAGTGTGAGTTGACGTGTAACAGTGGGTCTGCCCAATTCAGCTTAAGTGTAATAACACTCAACTGCCATCCCTCCTCTCTAGCTTTCCTCAAATAACACAAAAATATTCGAATGCCCGTGTTAGGAATTAGGACAGCAAATGCAATGTTGGCCTTTATTGTAAGGGGGATGGAGTATAAAAGTAGGGAAGTCCTGCTACAACTGTACAGGGTATTGGTGAGGCCACACCTGGAGTACTGCCTACAGTTTTGCTCTCCGTATTTAAGGAGGGATATACTTGCATTGGAGGCTGTTCAGAGAAGGTTCACACGGTTGATTCCAGGGATGAAGGGGTTGACTTATGAAGAAAGGTTGAGCAGCTTGGGCCTAAACTCATTGGAGTTTAGAAGAATGAGAGGTGATCTTATTGAAGCATATAAAATTCTGAGGGGGCTTGACAAGGTAGATGCAGAGAGGATGTTTTCCCTCGTGGGGGAATCTAGAACTAGGGGGCATAGTTTCAGAATAAGAGGTCGCCCATTTAAAACTGAGATGAGGAGGAATTTCTTTTCTCAGAGGGTTGTAAATCTGTGGAATTCTCTGCCCCAGAGAGCTGTGGAGGCTGGGTCATTGAATATATTTCAGGTGGAGATAGACAGATTTTTCAATGATAAGGGAGTCAAGGGTTATGGAGAGCGGGCAGGGAAGTGGAGCTGTGTCCATGACCAGATCAGCCATGATCTTATTGAATGGCGGAGCAGGCTCGAGGGGCCAAGCGGCCTACTCCTGCTCCTATTTCTTACGTTCTTATGTAGAATAATAGAATGATTCAGCACTGAAGGAGGCCATTCGGCCCATCGGCCCAGGAACGTCGTAAAATTAGGAGCAGGAGGAGGACACTCAGCCCCTCAAGTCTGCTCCACCATTCAATTAGAACGTAGCTGATCAGCAACTCAGCTCCATTTTCCGCCTTTGCATCATATCCCTCGATAACCCCACCCAACAAAGATCGATCAAATTTTGTCAATCGTAGCTGAGGCAATTAAAAATAACTCTGCCCAAAATACTTGTCAACGCAAGCCTCGAAAATTAAACTGACCCGAAAGGAGCAGTGGTCCGTGCTGTAAAATGGCTCTCAAAACACAGTGTCAGATTTTGGCACTCACTTGTGAAATTAAATTCAATAAATCTTGTAATTCGTGAGGTGGCTCCAAGACAAAACGAAAAGGAAAAGCTCTATAGACCATGAAAGCTGTCGGATTGCTGTAAAATCCCAACCAGTTCGCTAACGTCCTTTAGGCGAAGGTAATCTTCCACACTTTACCCGGTCTGGGCCTACACATGGCTCCATTCCCCACACTACATGGTTGCCTCAAGTCCCACAGGGCAACTAGGGATGGCCAATAAATTCACCCTGGCCAGTGTCACCCACATCCCCAGAACAAATATCGTTTAAAAATCTCAGGTCCCCCCCCACCCCCCCACTTTTAAATACTGACTTCCTGAGCAGCCTGCCATCTAGGTCCGAGTTAGAAACATAGAAATTTCCAGCGCAGAAGGAGGCCACTCTGGCCCATCGTGTCCGCGCCGGCCGACATGCAGCCGCACAGTCCTCGGTCAGCAGCCCCGAAGGTCACATATAAAGGTCACCGAAGGTCACATATGAACAATGAACAATGGCGGAAAGGCAAAGAGCACCCAGCCCAACCAGTCCGCCCCACACAACGGCGACACCCCTTGCACTGAGACATTCTACACGCCAACCCAACCGGAGCCATGTGATCTCCTGGGAGAGGCCAAAGCCCAGGTCGATTTAGGGAGAAAAAATCTGGGTGAATTCCTCTCCGACTCATCCAGGCGAGCGAAACTAGTCCAGGAGATCACCCTGGCCGTATTCAATTGTAGGAACATTAGGAACAGGGGGAGACCATTCGGCCCCCTCGAGCCTACTCCGCCATTCAATTGGATCGCGGTTGATCTGTACCTCAACTCCATTGACCCGCTTTTGCTCTATATCCCTCAATGCCCTTACCCAAGAAAAATCCAGAGACTTTTATAATGCGCACCGTGACGTGATACATTCCTGATGGAAATTGCGCGTGCGCACTTGATTTTCCCGGTGGGAGGAGGAACCCACCCATTTTCAGCTGGAGCTTTGAGTGACCCACATTACCACGCACCCCGCCACCCCCTCTTCATCCTACCCCACCCACCCACCTGAAGTGCGAACGCCGTATTGGGGCGGGAGGATGGAGAGATCCAGCGATCGGGTTTTCCCCAATCCCCTCTCACGTCAGCTAGCCATTGGGAAGTGTGCGCTATTAATCCCCAAAGAGGAAAACCTACATTAGATATTATCTTCTTATGTTTCAGCTTGGCCTGTTTGGCATTGCTCCCGTGCCAGGATCAGAAGGTTGTAAGCTCTGCTCGAGGAGGTCTAACGTGACGTCCCAGTGCCACACTGAGGGAGTGCTGCACTGCCTGCTGCCTCTTCTGGTGGCTTGTAAGGTCGCACTTCGAAGTGGGAGTTAGGAACAGCGGGAGGCCATTCAGCCTCCTCTACCCCGTCCCGCCATTCAATCAGACCATGGCCGTTCTGCACCTCAAACTCCATTCACCCACCTTCACTCCAGATACCTTGATACCACTCGCCCAACAAAGTTCCTGGTCAACAACCCAAAAAACACAATTATCTGGTCATTCGAGTCATTTCGTGTTTGTGGGATTTTGCCGTCCAGTTCATATCTGGGCACCACATCTCAGGAATAATATATTGGCCTCTTGCAGTGCAGATTCACCAGAATAATACCAGGTCTGAAAGGGTTAGATTATGAGGGCAGGTTGCATAGACAAGGTTTGTGTACCCTCGTGCATGTTTCTGCCGGAGGAGCGGTGAGAGATCGTGGCGGAGGTGCGGCAAATGAGAGTACGGGACCCAGAAGAGCAAAGGGCCCAGGGGCAGCACGAGCCAGCCCACACTGCGAAATGTGTGTGCAGTTGGTCCGTACAGCAGAGCAGGTCTCCAGTCGTCCTGGTAAACCCTTGCCACTGGATAAAGGCCTAGCTCTGTCAAGCCCGTGTGGTGGCTGGTGTATAACAGGCATCTTCCACCCCTGGAGTTCAGGACTGGAACATCGGGTCCTTCATTGAAACATCTGTGAACTCGTCCCTTTTGATGTGGAAGCAAGTCATCCTCGTTCGAGGGACCGCCTATGATGATGACCCTCACGTATAGAAGATTAAGAGATGCTACCGGCTTCTTCAGTGTAACCTCCCAAACCCGCGACCTCTACCACCTAGAAGGACGAGGGCAGCAGGCGCATGGGAACACCACCACCTCCACGTTCCCCTCCAAGTCACACACCATCCCGACTTGGAAATATATCGGCCGTTCCTTCATCGTCGCTGGGTCAAAATCCTGGAACTCCCTCCCTAACAGCACTGTGGGAGCACCTTCACCACACGGACTGCAGCGGTTCAAGAAGGCGGCTCACCACCACCTTCTCAAGGGGCAATTAGGGATGGACAATAAATGCCGGCCTTGCCAGCGACGCCCACATCCCGGAACAAATTTTTAAAAATCTAATTGGATGTTTAAGATGATTGATAGGGTAGATTGAGAGAAAGTATTTCCTCTGGTGGGAGAGTCCAGAATAAGGGGCCATAAGATTATTAGAGCTAGGCCGTTCAGAGGTGATGTCAGGAAGCACTTCTTCACACAAAGGGTAGTTGAAATCTGGAACTCTCTGCACCAGGAAAGCTGTTTAAGGCTGTGCGGAGGCGGTGGGGAGGATTAATTGAAAATGTCAAAAGATTCTTGATAGTTAAGGATAATAAGGGAAATGGAGCAAAGGCTGGCAAATGGAGTTGAGCTAAAGATCAGCCATGATCTTATTGAAGGGCAGACCAGGCTTGATGGGCTGAATGGCCTCCTCCTGTTCCTAATATTACTGAAGGTATTTCCGGAAGGTTTTTCGTGTCTTCTTCCGTGAAGACGGACATAAAGTATTTGTTTAATTTATCTGCCATTTCCTTATTCTCCATTATAATTTATCCTGTCTCAGCCTGCAGGGGACCCACATTTACCGAATCTTTGCCTTTTGACATACCTATAGAAGCTTTTGCAGTCTGTTTTTTATGTCTCCCGCTAGTTTACTCTCATATTCTATTTTCCCTTTCTTGATCAATTTTTGGTCCTCCTTTGCTACATTTAAAATGCTCCCAATCCTCAGGCTTACTGCTCTTTTTGACAACGTTATAAGAACTCCTTCATGGCAAATGAGCTGAAGGTGGGCAGAGGAAACGTTTACAGGGACACCCTCAAAGCCTCCCTGATAAAGTGCAACATCCCCAGCGACACTTGGGAATCCCTGGCCAAAGACCGCCCTAAGTGGAGGAAGTGCATCCGGGAGGGCGCTGAGCACCTCGAGTCTCATCGCCGAGAGCATGCAGAAATCAAGCGCAGGTAGCGGAAGGAGCGTGCGGCAAACCACTCCCACCCACCCTTTCCCTCAATGGCTGTCTGTCCCACCTGTGACAGGGACTGTGGTTCTCGTATTGGACTGCTCATTCACCTAAGGACTCATAGAAACATAGAAAATAGGTGCAGGAGTATGCCATTCGGCCCTTTGAGCCTGCATCACCATTCAATATGATTCATGGCTGATCATGCAACTTCAGTACCCCATTCCTGCTTTCTCTCCATATCCCCTGATCCCTTTAGTCGTAAGGGTCACATCTAACTCCCGTTTGAATATATCTAACGAACTGGCCTCAACAACTTTCTGCGGTAGAGAATTCCACAGATTCACAATTCTCACAAAATCCTCCCATTTTAAGAGTGGAAGCAAGTCTTCCTCGATTCCGAGGAACTGTCTATGATAATGATAAGCCTCTTCCTTTGATCGAGTACTATCTTTAACGTCTCTTGTTAGCTACGGTTGGACCACTTTTCTTTGATACAAGAGAGGCGGCAGTGCGATAACATAAGTGCAAGTTTTTATTTTTAAATCTTTTTTTCCCCCCCCCTCCTCTCTTTGCCTTCCCTGGTTGCGATTTCTCTGGTCCCCAGAGGCTCGGCATGATTCATTTCTATCCCGGAGGAGGAGGAGGAAAGCGGGGGGGCGGAGGGGGGGGGGGTGAGTGAGGAATCAGGTGGGTTTTGTCAAAGTGCTAAACTTTAATGCAGTGACCCAGCTGTCTTCTGAGTGCACACACGGCCTGTCAGCACCCTACACAGCCATTTCCTATTGTTCTTTTTATATATAAGTAGAGAAAGTGCATTGACCAAATCTTAATCAAACCCTCATGTTTTGCGCCGTAAAGCTTTAAAAGAAACAAACAGTAAATGCGACATACTTCTAAAAAATATATCATTTAACGGAAGAAACATAGAAACATAGAAACATAGAAAATAGATGCAGGAGTAGGCCATTCAGCCCTTCTAGCCTGCACCGCCATTCAATGAGTTTATGGCTGAACATGAAACTTCAGTACCCCATTCCTGCTTTCTCGCCATAACCCTTGATCCCCCGAGTAGTAAGGACTTCATCTAACTCCCTTTTGAATATATTTAGTGAATTGGCCTCAACAACTTTCTGTGGTAGAGAATTCCACAAGTTCACCACTCTCTGGGTGAAGAAGTTTCTCCTTATCTCGGTCCTAAATGGCTTACCCCTTATCCTCAGACTGTGACCCCTGGTTCTGGACTTCCCCAACATTGGGAACATTCTTCCTGCATCTAACCTGTCTAAACCCGTCAGAATTTTAAACGTTTCTATGAGGTCCCCTCTCATTCTTCTGAACTCCAGTGAATACAAGCCCAGTTGATCCAGTCTTTCTTGATAGGTCAGTCCCGCCATCCCGGGAATCAGCCTGGTGAATCTTCGCTGCACTCCCTCAATAGCAAGAATGTCCTTCCTCAAGTTAGGAGACCAAAACTGTACACAATACTCCAGGTGTGGCCTCACCAAGGCCCTGTACAACTGTAGCAACACCTCCCTGCCCCTGTATTCAAATCCCCTCGCTATGAAGGCCAACATGCCATTTGCTTTCTTAACCGCCTGCTGTACCTGCATGCTAACCTTCAATGACTGATGTACCATGACACCCAGGTCTCGTTGCACCTCCCCTTTTCCTAATCTGTCACCATTCAGATAATAGTCTGTCTCTCTGTTTTTACCACCAAAGTGGATAACCTCACATTTATCCACATTATACTTCATCTGCCATGCATTTGCCCACTCACCTAACCTATCCAAGTCACTCTGCAGCCTAATAGCATCCTCCTCGCAGCTCACACTGCCACCCAACTTAGTGTCATCCGCAAATTTGGAGATACTGCATTTAATCCCCTCGTCTAAATCATTAATGTACAATGTAAACAGCTGGGGCCCCAGCACAGAACCTTGCGGCACCCCACTAGTCACTGCCTGCCATTCTGAAAAGTACCCGTTTACTCCTACTCTTTGCTTCCTGTCTGACAACCAGTTCTCAATCCACGTCAGCACACTACCCCCAATCCCATGTGCTTTAACTTTGCACATTAATCTCTTGTGTGGGACCTTGTCGAAAGCCTTCTGAAAGTCCAAATATACCACATCAACTGGTTCTCCTTTGTCCACTTTACTGGAAACATCCTCAAAAAATTCCAGAAGATTTGTCAAGCATGATTTCCCTTTCACAAATCCATGCTGACTTGGACCTATCATGTCACCATTTTCCAGATGCACTGCTATGACATCCTTAATAATTGATTCCATCATTTTACCCACTCCTGAGGTCAGGCTGACCGGTCTATAATTCCCTGTTTTCTCTCTCCCTCCTTTTTTAAAAAGTGGGGTTACATTGGCTACCCTCCACTCCATAGGAACTGATCCAGAGTCAATGGAATGTTTGAAAATGACTGTCAATGCATCCGCTATTTCCAAGGCCACCTCCTTAAGTACTCTGGGATGCAGTCCATCAGGCCCTGGGGATTTATCGGCCTTCAATCCCATCAATTTCCCCAACACAATTTCCCGACTAATAAAGATTTCCCTCAGTTCCCCCTCCTTACTAGACCCTCTGACCCCTTTTATATCCGGAAGGTTGTTTGTATCCTCCTTAGTGAATACCGAACCAAAGTACTTGTTCAATTGGTCTGCCATTTCTTTGTTCCCCGTTATGACTTCCCCTGATTCTGACTGCAGGGGACCTACGTTTGTCTTCACTAACCTTTTTCTCTTTACATACCTATAGAAATTTTTGCAATCCACCTTAATGTTCCCTGCAAGCTTCTTCTCGTACTCCATTTTCCCTGCCCTAATCAAACCCTTTGTCCTCCTCTGCTGAGTTCTGAGAGTAACAAGCGATAGAAATATTGCCTGGTTTGTTCATAATTTCTTCTCATTTATTCGGTTTACTTATAAAGATGTCTTGTAAATGTTTCTGAAAGCTCGCTTTTGTGCGTTCTTTAAGCTTCTTTTTCCATCCAGTCCCCAAAATCCTTTCTATTCTTTTGAGCTGGATTGCATTCTAAAGCTTCTTCTACGCTGTTCAATTGAGCCCTTACAGGTCTTGTACAGTACAGGTAAGGTACAGAATAAGTCGCCCTCTACTCACACTTTTGTATCTTTCCAATCAGAAATAAAAGACTTTGGGGGGAGAAATTCGGCTGGTTAGCATCCCTCGCAAGGGGTGCTACAGGGGTGCTAAAGGGTTTGCAGCTGCGAGCGCCCACATTAGCACCTTAAGAAGGGTTGTGGGTGCACCTCGAGTCTCGTCGCCGAGAGCATGCAGAAAACAAGCGCAGACAGCGGAAGGAGCGTGCGGCAAACCAGACTCCCCACCCACCTTTTCCTTCAACCACTGTCTGTCCCACCTGCGACAGAGACAGTAATTCCCATATTGGACTGTTCAGTCACCTGAGAACTCACTTTTAGAGTGGAAGCAAGTCTTCCTCGATTCCCATCGACTACTTATGATGATGATGGACGCAGAAACCTTCACCACATTTAAAAGGTGCTTGGATGGGCACCTGAAGTGCTGTAACCTGCAGGGTTACAGACCTCGAACTGGTAAGTGGGATTAGACTGGATAACCTCTTGTTGGCTGGTGCAGATATGATGGTAAGTACTGCAGGGAATCGAATACGGCCAGGGTGATCTCCTGGACTAGTGTCGATCGCCTGGATGGGTCAGAGAGGAATTTTCCCAGATTTTTTTTTCCCATATTGGCCTGGGATTATGCCTGATTTTTGCCTCTCCCAGGAGATCACATGGCTCCGGTTGGGGTGGAGTGTAGAATGTTTCGGTGTAAGGGGTGTCGTAGTTGTGTGGGGCGGACTGGTTGGGCTGGGTGCTCTTTACCTTTCCGCCATTGTTCATATGTTTTGTATGTAACCTTCAGGGCTGCTGACCGAGGGCCGTGCGGCTCTTTGTCGGCCGGCACAGACACAATGGGCCGAAATGGCCTCCTTCTGCACTGTAAATTTCTATGTTTCTATGTTTCTAAGAACCCTCCAACCAAATTTCTAGCCCTTTCATTTATATAGCGACTTTCACGACTTCAGGATGTCCCAACGTCCCACAATGAAATAATTTTGAATTGTAGTTACTGTTGTAATGCAGGAAATACGGCAGCCAATTTGCGCACAGCAAGCTCCCACTAACAGCTCATTTATTTTAATGATGTCAATTGAAGGGATAAATGTTTCCCAGGACACCTGGGGGAATTTCCCTGCTCTTCGAAATAGTGCCACAGAATCTTTTACGTCTACCTGAGAGGACAGACAGGGCCAGTTTAATGTCTCAGCTGAAAGCCGGCGCCTCCGACAGTGCAGCACTCCCTCAGTACTGGCACTGGGAGAGTCAGCCTGGATCTTGTGCTCAAGTCTCTGGAGTAGGGCTTGAACCCACAAGTATAGTAGCATAGTGGGATTGTTACTGGATCAGTAATCCGGAGGGCTGGACTAAGTTGTACCAAACCGCTACGACAAAGTCAGCACTGCGGGAGTACCTTCACCACACGGTCTGCAGTGGTTCAAGAAGGCGGCTCACCACCACCTTCTCAAGGGGCAATCCAGGATGGGCAATAATTGCCAGGAACGCTCACATCCCGTGAGCGTATAAATTTTTTTTAAAACCTTCTGGAGAGAGTGCTACCCCCCTGAGCCATGGCCGCTCCCGTGGGTTTTGAGGAATAGAGGTGTGGGATAAATTACCTGGGAGGGACACTGAAGTAGGCAGTATAAATGGGTTGAAGGGACAATTAGACACATTTCTAAAGAGAAGAGAAAGAAAGAACTGCCATTTATGAAGCACCTTACCCAGCACCTTATATATCATCATGATAGGCAGTCCCTCGGAATCGAGGAAGACTTGCTTCCACTCTTAACATGAGTCCTTAGGTGGCTGAATAGTCCAATACGAGAATCACAGTCCCGGTCACAGGTGGGGCAGATAGTCGTTGAGGGAAAGGGTGGGTGGGACTGGTTTGCCTCGCGCTCCTTCCGCTGCCTGCGCTTGGTTTCTGCATGCTCTCGGCGACGAGACCCGAGGTGCTCAGCGCCCTCCCGGATGCACTTCCTCCACTTAGGACGGTCTTTGGCCAGGGACTCCCAGGTGTCGGTGGGGATGTTGCACTTTATCAGGGAGGTTTTGAGGGTGTCCTTGTAACGTTTCCTCTGCCCACCTGGGGCTCGCTTGCCGTGAAGAAGTTCCGAGTTAGAGCGCTTGTGTTGGGAGTCTTGTGTCAGGCATGCAGACAATGTGGCCCGCCCAACGGAGCTGATCAAGTGTGGTTATACAATGACTGACTTTGAAGTGTAATCCTTGTTATTATGCAGGCAAATGTGGCAGCCATGTTGCGTGCATGTTGGCTCCACAAACAGCAATGAAATCAACGCATTGGTTAAGGGACAGATGTTAGCCCAGAAACCAGGAGAGCTCCCTTCTCTTGGAATAGTGTTATAGGTTACCTAACATCCCTCTGAGAGAAGGGATTGAGGAGTATGGCGAAAGGGGCGGGAGTGATCTATCAAAAAGAGTCAGACTTATTCTTACGACGCTATCCACCAAGTGACAAATTAAAGGGTGGTATCAGGCAAGGTTAAGAGGAGGTTTGATAGAGGTGTTTCAAATCATGAAGGGTTTTGATAGAGAAAATAAGGAGAAACTGTTTCTAGTGGCAGAAGGGTCAGTAACCAGAGGACACGGATTTAAGGTGATTGGCAAAATAACTAGAGGTGACATGAGGAAACATTTTTTTACACAGCGAGTTGTTCTCATCTGGAAGGCACTGCCTGAAAAGATGGTGGACGCAGATTCAATAGCAACTTTCACAAGGGGAATTGGATAAATACTTGAAGGGAAAAACAATGTTCAGGGCTGTGAGGAGAGAGCAGTGGACTGGGATTAATTGGACAGCAAGTTCAAAGAGCCGACACAGGCACGATGGGCCAAATGGCCTCTGTTGTGTATGAAGCAAGAGTCAGACTGAACACTGTGAGCTCAAGTAAAGTGTGACCTTAGTCTTTTATTGCAGGTCTCCAGAGTGCCTCTACAGCCTATGAAGCCTCCTTAAATACCTGTGCTCCCAAGGGATTGTGGGATCCCTTGGCACTCCCGGGGATGAGCCTTCTGGTATTTATAGAGTAAATACAAGTTTGCATATATAATAACACTCCACCCCCCAAAGTCAATAGTGTAACTATTTACAATGTGAGTCGATCTGGGGCCCTTCTTGCCCTGGTTGATCGTCTCGGTGTGAAAGCTGGTGTTGTTGAATCATTTGTTGGGCCCTCACTGGGCTGCTGTGCAGCTGGCCTTGCTGGGCTGCCTGGTGTGTTGGGCCCTGCTGGGCTGCTGTGGATGATGGGTTCTGCTTCATGGTCAACCATGGTGCTGGTTGCCACTGGTGTGTATGTTGGGGGATCAAAAAAGGTAGGGTCCAAGATGGGTTGCTCAGGATAGTCCGTGAATCTGAGTTTGATCCAAGTGTTTCCGGTGAATGAGTCCATTTGAAAGTTTGACCCGAAACACCCTGCTCCCCTCTTTTGCCACGACAGTGCTGGGAAGCCACTTGGGACCTTGTCCATAATTCAATACAAATACAGGATCATTGATTTCAATCTCGCGTGACACATTTGCGCTATCATGGTATGCACTTAGTTGAAGTCGCCTGCTCTCTACCTGTTCATGTAGATCAGGGTGAACTAACGAGAGCCTTGTCTTAAGTGCTCTTTTCATGAGCAGTTCAGCAGGTGGGATCCCAGTGAGTGAGTGGGATCTCGTGCGGCAGCTCAGCAGGGATCGGCGAGTGACATGTTTGATCCTAAGAGTGTGCTGAGACGCGGTAAGAAGTTACAAAGTAGTTCAAGAGTCCCAGAAACGACCGCAGCTCCGTCACGTTCTGTGGCCTCGGTGCGTTCTCGATTGCCTCCGTCTTTGCGTTGGTGGGCCTGATGCCGTCCGCCACAATCCTCCTTCCCAAGAACTCAACTTCAGGCAACAGGAAAACGCACTTCGAACGTTTTAACCTGAGCCCCACGTGATTGAGTCGACTAAGAATCTCCTCCAGGTTCTGCAGGTGCTCAACTGTGTTCTGACCTATGACCAAGATGTCGTCCTGGAAGACCACGGTGTGCGGGACTGACTTCAGTAAACTTTCCATGTTTCTCTGGAATATCGCCGCCGCTGATCGGCTTCCAAACGGGCATCTGTTATAAACAAAAAAACTATGTGCGTGTTGGTGCAGGTGAGGGCCTTCGATGATTCCTGCGTCATGAAGTCAGATCCAGCTTCGTGAATGTCTTTCCTCCCGTCAGCGTTGCAAAGAGGTTGTCGGCCTTTGGTAGTGGGCATTGGTCCTGCAGGGAGAAACGATTGATAGTTACTTTGTAATCGCCACAGATTCTGACGGTGCCGTCTCCTTTGAGAACTGGGACGATAGGACTGGCCCACTCATTGAACTCGATCAGTGAAATGATGCCCTCTCTTTGCAGCCGGTCTAGCTCGATCTCTACCCTTTCTCTCATCATGTACGGTACTGGTCTCGCCTTGTGATGGATGGGTTGCGCCCCCAGAATTAGGTGGATCTGCACTTTTGCTCCTTGGAATTTCCCAATGCCTGGTTTGAACAGCGAAGGAAATTTGTTTAAGACCTGGGCCCAAGAAGTGTCATCAGCGGGCGATAGCGCTTGGAATTTGTCCAGTTCCAGCGTATCTTTCCCAGCCAGCTCCTGCCGAGCAGCATGGGACCATTGCCTGGTACCACCCAGAGCCGTAGCTTATGCACCGCTCCATTGTAGGAGACCTTTATGATCGCACTGTCGATTACAGGTATCAGTTCATTCGTGTAAGTTCTTCATTTTATGCGAATTGGAGTTAAAACTGGCCTTGAAGCCTTGTTGCACCACAACCTTTTGAAAGTCTTTTTGCCCATGATAGACTGGCTCGTGCCTGTGTCCAGTGACACTGGGAATCCATTTAGTTCAACAGTTAGCTTTATCAGAGGACAATTTGTGGTAAATGTGTGCACCCTATGTACCTCTGCCTCCTCAATCTGAGGCTCTGGTTCGTCATGATCCTCTGTGGATCTGTCCTCCTCTGCAACGTGGTGGTTTGCAGGTTTAACAGGCTTTGCAACTCGCCTGCACACTCGTTGGAGGTGTCCCATTGTTCCACAGCCCTTGCAAACGTACTATTTGAATCGGCATGAATGGAAACGATGATCACCCCCGCAGCGCCAACAAGTTGTTAATGGCCTTGCATTCATCACCCTTGATGGTGGACTCTGAGACATCTGCGGACGTGTAGCTGCAGGTATGTGTGACCTGCCCTGTACATTGTGATTCGAAAACAACATCACTTTGTTCACAGTACTTGTAGCAGCACTTTTGTGCTGAGAGATTTGCTTCATATTGTCACTGGTGGCAATGAACGCCTGGGCTGTTGCTATGTCCTTACTCAAGGTTGGGGACTCTACAGTCAAAAGTTTGCGAAGTATGGTTTCGTGGCCAATGCCAAGTATGAAAAAGTCTCTGAGCATGTGCTCCAAATGTCCTTCAAATTCGCAATGTCCTGCAAGGCATCTTAGCTCGGCGACATAACTCACCACTTCCTGGGCTTCAGACCTTTTGTAGGTGTAGAACCTGTACCTTGCCAACAGAACGCTTTCCTTCAGGTTCAAATGCTCTCAGACCAATGTGTGTAAATCGTCATATGATTTCTCCGTGGGTTTCGCTGGAGTGAGCAGATTCTTCATGAGGCCATACGTTGGTGCCCCACAGACGGTGAGGAGGATCGCTCCACGTTTGGCAGCGTTCTCTTCCCCATCTACCTCGTTAGTCACGAAGTATTGGTTGAGTCGCTCCACAAAAGTTTCCCAATCATCTCCCTCCAAGAATTTCTCCAGGATGCCCACTGTTCTCTGCATCTTTGGGTTCGCTATCTGTATCTCGTCATCAGGTGTTGTGTATGGAGAAAGAGTCAGACTGAACACTGTGAGCTCAAAGTAAAGTGTGACCGTAGTCTTTTATTGCAGGTCTCCAGAGGGCTTTCCAACCTGTGAAGCCTCCTTAAATACCTATGCTCCCAAGGGATTGTGGGATCCCTTGGCACTCCCGGGGATGAGCCCTCTGGTGTCTGTACAGTGTAAATACAAGTTTACATATATAACAGCCTCCTTCTGTGCTGTATCATTCCATGGTTGTATGAGTTGAAGCTTGCCGGATGTGTCAGTAAAAATGGGTGGCATCAGGGAACCTTCAAAGGAAATAAAGTTTCACAACAACTTGCATTTATATAGCGCCTTCAGGTAACTTGGCATCACTGATACCACTGTTCTCTGAGCTGCCAGGCTACTGACCTGTTGCCCAACTCAACTCCTCTCACTGCAAGTCACTTTCTCACCCATCTACTCCGAAACTGTTTGTCGGGTACAGTCCTGTTAGCACCAGGCATCCATCAGCAAGCCACCCAAGTGACTATCACTCATGTGTATTACTACAGCCCTGTAGACCATGGATTAGCGGCACGGACCATGTACAGAAGACACCTCAAGTCGCTGGAGATATATCACCAACAATGTCTCCGCATTGAAGCACTGACCACACTCGATCAGCTTCACTGGGCAGGTCACATAGTTCACATGCCAGACACGAGACTCCCCAAGCAATTGCTCTATGTGGAGCTCCTTGACGGCAAATGAGCCAAAGGTGGGCAGCGGAAACGTTACAAGGACACCGTCAAAGCCTCCCTGGTGAAGTGCGACATCACCACTGACACCTGGCCGAAGACCGCCCTAGGTGGAGAAAGTGCATCCGGGAGGGCATTGAGCTCTTCGAGTCTCAATGCCATGAGCGTGAAGAGGTCAGGCGCAGGCAGCAGAAGGAGCGTGCGGCAAATCAGTCCCACCCACCCCTTCCCCTGACGAATGTCTGTCCCACCTGTGACAGGGTCTGTGGCTCCCGTATTGGACTGTTCAGCCACCATAGAACTCACTTTAGGAGTGGAAGCAAGTCTTCCTCGATTCCGAGGGACTGCCTATGATGATGATGATGACTCATGTGTGTGTCCGAAAGTTCTTGGTTCAAGTCCCACTCCAGAGACTTGAGCACATAAATCTAGGCTGACACTCCCAGTGCAGTGCTGAGGGAGTGCTGCACTGTCGGAGGTGCTGTCTTTTGGATGAAACATTAAACCGAGGCCCTGTCTACTCTCTCAGATGATGGCTTGGCATTATTTCGAAGATGAGCAGGGGAGTTCTCTCTGGGCTCCTGGCTAATATTTATCCCTCAACCAATATCACTAAAAAACAGATTATCTGCTCAGTATCTAATTGCTATTTGTGGGAGCTTGCTGTGCGCAAATTGGCTGCTGCGTTTGCCAATTCACAACAGTGACTGCACTTCGAAAGTACTTAATTGGCTGCAAAGTGCTTTGGCCATGAAATTCGCTGTATAAATACAAGTCTTTTCTTCTTTTCTTTCAACAGTGACCGTCCACTGGGGAACCATCACAGACAAGGCCTAACCCTGTTGACAGAAGGAGATGAGGAATCCACTATTTCAAGTCCTGAAAATGAATCAATTAGAGTTGGAGATGACTAGAGTTGGAGGGCATTGCTTTCAACAAGTGAAATACCATATGGGAAAGGGTGTGGTTCGATTTTGGAAAAACAAGTGGGAATTTCAAAAAAAGCACTGACCAAAGTAGTCGCAATAAAGTAGAGGTAAGAATGATTGAGGTTGAGCTACTTTTCCTCAAACTTTAGAGATGAAGAAGCACAGAGTGTACTAAAAACATAAAATAGGGAGTGAATAAGGATCCAGCTTGCTCTCCAAGCCCCATCCTGCTAATAGACCGTAGACAATAGTGTAGTGGTTATGTTACAGGACTAATAATCTAGGCACTACGAGTTCACAATCCCACCATGGATTGTCGTAAAAACCCAACTGGTTCACTAAGGATACTTTAAGGAAAGAAACCTGCCGTCCTTACCCAGTCTGGACCGATATGTGATTCCAGTCCCCACTCCAACGTGATTGACTCTTAACTGACCTCTAAAGTAGTCCAGCAAGAGTCTACTGTATATGGTCCACGCCTCTGAGCCACACAGGAGGGCGAGTATCACTACAGCCCTGTAGACCATGAGCTTGGTGCCAGATTTGAGGGTCTGGTCTTCAAACACTCTCTTCCTCAGGCGGCCGAAGAAATACCAACAATGCCTCGGCAAGATCCTGCAAACCCATTGGGCGGACAGACGCACCAATGTCAATGTTCTCACTCAGGCCAACATCCCCAGCATCGAAGCACTGACCACACTCGACCAGCTCTGCTGGGCGGGCCACATTATCCACATGCCGGACACAAGACTCCCAAAACAAGCACTTTACTCAGAGCTCCTACACGGCAAGTGAGCCCCAGGTGGGCAGAGGAAACGTTTCAAGTACACTCTCAAAGCCTCCTTAATAAAGTGCAACAACCCCACCGACACCTGGGAGTCCCTGGCCAAAGAACGCCCTAAGTGGAGGAAGTGCATCCGGGAGGGCGCTGAGCACCTCGAGTCTCGTCGCCGAGAGCATGTAGAAAACAAGCGCAGGCAGCGGAAGGAGCGTGCGGCAAACCAGTCCCGCCCACCCTTTCCTTCAACCACTGTCTGTTCCACCTGTGACAGAGACTGTAATTCCAGTATTGGGCTGTCAGTCACCTGAGAACTCACTTTTGGAGTGGAGGCAAGTCTTCCTCGATTTCGAGGGACTGCCGATGATGATGATGATGATGAATGAGCAAGCCACTCAGTTGCACGACTGTCTTCTCAGGGCAAAAAAAAGAAAAGAAAGAAAGACTTGCATTTTTGTAGCACCTTTCACTACCTCAGGACGTGGCAAAGCACTTTGCAGCCAATGATGTACCTTTTCAAAGTGTAGTCACTGTTGTAATGTAGGAAACGCAGCAAACAATTTGAGCACAGCAAGCTCCCACAAACCTGCAATGTGATAATGACCGGATAATCTGTGTTTTTAGTGATGTTGATTGAGGGATAAATATTGGCCAGGACACTGGGGATAACATCACATCTCTTCATCGAAAATATTGCCATGGGATCTTTTACGTCCACCTGAGAGAGCAGACCGGGCCTCGGTTTAATGTCTTATCCAGCCTCTGACAGTGCAGCACTCCTTCAGTGTCAGCCTAGATTTGTGTGCTCAGGTCTCTGGTGTGGGACTTGAACCATAACCTTCTGACTCGGGGGCTAGAGTGCTACCCACTGAGCCACAGCTGACAGCAAGTAGGATGGATGGTAAATGCCAGCCTTACCAGTGACTACCCACATCCCGAGAATGAATAAAAATTGTCTTCTTTCCAATATCATAGAAACATAGAAACATAGAAAATAGGTGCAGGAGCAGGCCATTTGAGCCTGCACCGCCATTCAATATGATCGTGGCTGAACATGCAACCTCAGTACCCCATTCCTGCTTTCTCTCCATACCATCTCATCTGTTTAGCCGTAAGGGCCACATCTAACTCCCTTTTGAATATGTCCAACGAACTGGACTTAACAACTTTCTGTGGCAGAGAATTCCACAGGTTCACAACACTCTGGATGAAAAAGTTTCTCCTCATCTCGGTCCTATATGGCTTACCCGTTATCTTTAGACTGTGACCCCTGGTTCTGGACTTCCCCAAAATTGGGAACATTCTTCCTGCATCTAACCTGTCCAGTCCCGTAAGAATGTATATGTTTCTATGAGATCCCCTCTCATTCTTCTAAATTCCAGTGAGTATAAGCCTAGCCAATTCAGTCTTTTCTCATATGTCAGTCCTGCCATCCCAGGAATCAGTCTGGTGAACCTTCGCTGCACTCCCTCAATAGCAAGCACGTCCTTCCTCAGGTTAGGAGACCAAAACTTCACACAATACTCAAGGTGTGGTCTCACCAAGGCCCTGTACAACTGCAGTAGGATCTCCCTGCTCCTATACTCAAATCCTTTCACTATGAAGGCCAGCATGCCATTTGCTTTCTTTACTGCCTGCTGTACCTGCATGCCTACCTTCAATGACTGATGTACCATGACACCCAGGCCTCGTTGCACCTCCCCTTTTACTAATCTGTCTAATTCAGATAATAATCTGCCTTCCTGTTTTTGCCACCAAAGTGGATAACCTCACATTTATCCACATTATACTGCATCTGCTGTGCACTTGCCCATTTGCCTAACCTGTCCAAGTCACTCTGCAGCCTCCTAAAATCCTCCTCACAGCTCGCACTGCCACCCAGCTTAGTGTCATCCGCAATTTGGTTCCTTAACTTAAAAGAACACTTTAGAATGAGAACCGCAAAATCAATTGAATAACTTGGGGAAAAATTCTATATTTCATGTCCTTCGTGTCATGTATCTTACATTATTATATATAACTGTATCCTAACATGCTATACATGACTGTAATAAGATATGACCTGTAACCACCAGCGTACCTTACCACCAGGGGTGCACTTGCAAGAGACAGGTATATAAGCACAGGTCTCAGGCAAATGCAGCATTCCAGAGCTGTGAAATAAAGGTGCAGGTCCAGAGTGACCTTGACTTCACTACATGCCTCGTGTGAATCTGTACTGAGGGGACAGGACTTTACAGTGGCGACGAGTTACGGGATTACAGAATCCACAGAATGGCGAACAACGGATCAGATGAAAAGTACAATGCGGGAGACAATTGTGAGGACTTTATAGAAAGGCTCCAGCAAGGCTTTGTAACCAAAGACTGGTTAGGCGACGATAAGGCAGACAAGAGAAGAGCCCATCTCTTGACCAGCTGTGGCTCGAAAACATACGCTTTAATGAAGGATCTGTTGGCACCCGAGAAACCAGCAAGCAAGTCATTTGAAGAATTGAGCACACTGATAAGAGACCACCTGAAGCCAACGAGCAGCCTACACATGGCCAGACACAGGTTCGACAACTACAGACGCTGTGTGGGCCAGAGCATACCCGACTTCGTGGCAGAACTTCGGAGGTTGGCTAGTTTATGTGAGTTCTCCGATGAACTGATGAGAGAAATGCTTAGAGACTTTTTCATTGAAGGAATAGGCCACGCAGGCATATTCCGAAAGCTCATAGAGACCAAGAACCTGGCCTTAGAGGCAGCAGCACTGGTTGCACAGACATCTTTGTAGGGGAAGAAGAAACGAGGTTAATTTACAATGCAAGTACGACAACTAACGAAATATCGGAACAAGAAGTTCACAGCACTAAACAAGCTGCTATCCCACAAACAGACAAAACCGGGAGAACAGGCTCTCGACAGCAGGCAGAAGCCATCAAGGGCCACAGGAATGGCCGTTCACACCTCATCAACCCACAATGCGAGCAATCAACTACAAACTGAGAGAAGCTCAAGAGAGATCAGCCAGACGCAGCTCATTCTTTGGGAACACTTTGAAAAAAGGAACAGGTCTGTGCTGGAGGTGTGGGGGTGGGCACTCGTCAAGGGGATGTCGATTTCAGCAGGCTGTTTGCAGAAATTATGAAAATACAGGGCATTTGGCCCGCATGTGCAAAAAAACGGCAGCTCCGCTGGTATACAAATCGGATGGGTCGGAAAACGGACCAGAAGATGGTGGGGACAGTACCCTGGACACCGATGTACAGCGGGTCAACACGATCAATGGCCGCTGCTCCTACAACAGGACGCCTCCTATAATGATGAGGGTCCTACTCAATGGTATATCTGTCAACATGGAGCTGGATACGGGAGCGAGTCAATCTCTCATGGGTGCTCAACAATTTGAACAACTGTGGCCGCATAAAAGAGACAGACCAAAACTCACAAGGGTCGACACCAAACTAAGGACCTATACCAAAGAAATCGTACCAGTCCTCGGCAGCGCCATGCTCTCTGTCACACACAAAGGGACAGTGAACAGACTTCCCCTGTGGATTGTCCCCGGAGACCCCCCAGCACTGCTGGGGAGAAGCTGGCTGGCAAAACTAAACTGGAAATGGGATGATGTCCATGCCATGTCATTGGAGGAACGGACCTCCTGCTCAATAGTTATAAAGCGATTTGAACATCTCATTCAGCCAGGTGTGGGCACTTTCAAAGGGGCCAAAGTCAAAATCTACATCACACAGGATGCTCGACCGGTCCATCACAAGGCCAGAGCTGTACCCTATGTGATGAGGGAAAAGATTGAACACGAACTAGACAGCCTTCTGCGGGAAGGCATTATATCACCTGTGGAATTTAGCGACTGGGCAAGTCCCATCGCCCCAGTCATGAAGCCTGAGGGATCCGTACGAATCTGTGGGGACTACAAATCTACCATAAACAGATTCTCCCTACAGGACCAGTACCCGCTGCCCAGAGTGGAGAACTTATTTGCCACATTGGCTGGAGGTAAACTTTTTTCAAAATTAGACCTCACATCTGCGTATATGACGCAAGAATTGACCGAGGAATCCAAGCTACTCACCACCATCAACACACATTGAGGCCTTTTCATGTACAATCGATGCCCATTCGGCATCAGGTCGGCAGCTGCCATATTCCAGCGCAACATGGAGAGTCTGCTCAAGTCCATCCTGGGGACGGTTGTATTTCAAGACGACATACTTATCACGGGCAGGGACACCGACTCCCATCTCTATAATTTGGAGTAAATACTAAAGCGATTGGATCGGGTAAACCTATGAGTCAAGAAATCCAAGTGCCTGTTTCTCGCACCCGAGGTTGAATTTTTGGGCAGAAGGATTGCCGCTGATGGAATCCGCCCAACAGAGTCCAAAATTGAAGCAATTCGCCTGGCACCCAGGCCCCGGAATGTCTCAGAACTGCGCGCCTTTCTCGGGCTACTCAATTACTTTGGGAACTTTATGCAGAACTTAAGCACGCTGCTGGAGCCTCTCCATGTGCTACTCAGGAAGGGGTGCGATTGGTTTTGGGGGGACGCCCAGGAACGCGCCTTCAATAGGGCACGCAACCTTCTGTGTTCCAACAGTGTTTTGACTTTCTTTGATCCAGGTAAAAAGCTAGTTCTCACATGTGATGCGTCAGCGTATGGGGTCGAGTGCGTTTTGCAACATGTCAATAGTGTGGCACTTTCGCGGGTGGAGCGCGGGTACGGAATGGTAGAGAAGGAGACGCTCGCGTGCGTGTACGGTGTCAAAAAGATGCACCAATACCTTTTCGGGGCCAAGTTCGCGTTCGAAACTGACCACAAGCCCCTCACGTCCCTCCTATCCGAGAGCAAGGCAATAAACGCCAACGCCTCGGCGCAAATTCAACGGTGGGCACTCATGCTGGCGTCCTACGACTATATCATAAGGCACAGACCAGGCACAGACAACTGTACCGATGCGCTCAGCAGGCTACCCCTGGCGACCACGGAAGGGTCTGACAAACAGGACTGTGAGATAGTCATGGCAATCAATGCCTATGAGTCCACAGGTTCGTCCATGACGGCTCGCCAAATCAGAGCCTGGACGGCCAGCGACCCCACGTTATCCTTAGTAAAAAGATGTGTCCTAACCAGTGACTGGGCAGAGGCTCGCTATGCCTGCCCCGAGGAATTAAAACCCTTTCACAGGCGCATGCATGAGCTATCACTACAAGCAGACTGCCTGATGTGGGGCAGCCGAGTAGTCATGCCTCTGCGAGGCAGAGAGGCATTTGTCTGGGAGCTCCACCGCGAGCACCCGGGTATCGTTCTCATGAAGGCCATAGCCAGATTCCACGTCTGATGGCCTAGTATTGATGCAGACTTGGAGCTCTGCATCCGAAGGTGCACCATTTGTGCCCAACTCAGCAATGCCCCCAGGGAGGCTCCACTGAGCCCCTGGCCCTGGCCTACCAAACCGTGGTCGCGGGTGCACGTAGACTATGCGGGCCCATTCATGGGCAAAATGTTCCTCGTAGTTGTCGATGCATTTTCAAAGTGGATCGAATGAACCATTTTAAACTCGAGCACAACCTCCACCACTGTGGAGAGCCTCGCAACCATGTTTGCAACGTGTGGAATCCCTGACATATTGGTCAGTGACAATGGTCCGTGCTTCACCAGCGCAGAATTCCAAGACTTTATAATTGACCACGGCATAAATCACGTCAAGACGGCACCGTTCAAGTTGGCCTCCAACGGCCAGGCGGAGAGAGCAGTGCAAATCATTAAACAAGGCATGCTTAAAATCCAAGGTCCCACGCTGCAGGGTCGCCTGTCGCGACTGCTGCTGGCATACAGATCTCGTCCGCACTCACTGACTGGGATGCCCCCCACGCAACTGTTGATGAAAAGGACTTTAAAAACAAGGCTCTCATTAATCCTCCAAGACATGCACGAAATCGTTGAGGCAAAGCGCCATAAGCTGACTGAGTACCATGACAGAAATTCGAGGGGGAGATGGAATGAGATAGGGGACAAAGTGTTTGTACTAAACTATGGCAGGGGTCCCAAATGGCTTGCAGGGACAGTAACGGGCAAGGAAGGAAACAAGCTACTGGTAGTACAAATGGACAATGGCAAAACCTGCCGGAGCCATGTCGACCAAGTCAAAAGCAGATTTACCAACAACACTGCGGAACCAGAGTCAGACTACAATGTGGAACTCGCACCACACTTGGTGGACAGACAAAGAGAACAACTTGAGGAAAGGGCAATCCCAACAGACAACCCAGGCGAGTCAACAACAATCACACCAATCAAAACAGACAGCCCAGGCGAGAGACCAGCAACCACACGCAAAGAAAAACAGACACCAAGGCAAACAACTGAACCACAACTCAGACGCTCCACGCGAGAGCGTAGACCACATGAGAGACTGAACCTATAAAGACAATAAGACCTTGAGGGAGGGTGATCTCATGTATCTTACATTATTATATATAACTGTATCCCAACATGCTATACATGACTGTAATAAGATATGACCTGTAACCACTAGCATACCTTACCACCAGGGGTGCACTTGCAAGAGACAGGTATATAAGGACAGGTCTCAGGCAAGTGCAGCATTCCAGAGCTGTGAAATAAAGGTGCAGGTCCAGAGTGACCTTGACTTCACTACATGCCTCGTGTGAATCTGTACTGAGGGGACAGGACTTTAAACTTCGAACGAGACGTTAATCTGAGGCTCCATCTGCCCTCTTGGGCTGATGATAAAGATCCCAGGGCCACTATTGGAAGAAGAGCAGGGAGTTTTCCTCGGTGCCGCGGCCAGGAAAACATCACTAAAAAAAAACAGATGATATGGTCATTTATTTCATTGCACTTTGTGGGAGCTTGCTGTGCACAAGTCAGCTGCAGTGTCTCCTTCATTAATGACGACTCTTCAAGGGTGCTTTAATGGCGCTGTGAAGAACTTTGGGACGTGCCGAGATGGTGCAAGGTGCTATATAAATGCAAGAGGTCTTCTCCGCAGCAACGGGCGGAAGGGGTTTAAAGTGTTCTGTAGTCGACATCGCGAGACTGGTACAAGCCAAGGGAAGGCGATCGGGGGAGAGGCACTTAATGAACGGGAAGTTCAACCGTGCGATTGTTTCATACTTCTGGAATTTTCCAACCCGTCGTCGGAATGACGGAGCAGGAGAATTTATTGAAGCCGGGGTGAAACTCCTTTTGTTTCGTGACCGCGTTTCACAGGGCTGCAAAGTGGTGCTGATGTGTAATATAAAAAGAATTCCACAGTAATGAGATGGGAGTTTGCTCGCGCGCTGCAGAATCCCTCGTAAAAATGTCTCGTTGACACCAGACACAGCTGGATGTAGCAGCGCTCAGACCACTGCACTTAGAGCTGGGTAACCGCAGATTACAACATGTCTCCAACTCTCCCAAACCCCCCGAACCCCTCAATTAGATTCCAGTCTGTAACCCGCTCCCGGTTATCCGTTATTCTATATATAAACCCCCCGAACCCCTCGATTAGATTCCAGCCTGTAACTCACTCCCGGGTATCTGTTATTCTATATATAAACACCCGAACCCCTCGATTAGATTCCAGCCTGTAACTCACTCCCGGGTATCTGTTATTCTATATATAAACTCCCGAACCCCTCGATTAGATTCCAGCCTGTAACTCACTCCCGGGGGTATCCGTTATTCTATATATAAACCCCCCGAACCCCTCGATTAGATTCCAGCCTGTAACTCACTCCCGGGTATCTGTTATTCTATATATAAACCCCCGAACCCCTCGATTAGATTCCAGCCTGTAACTCACTCCCAGGTATCTGTTATTCTATATATAAACCCCCGAACCCCTCGATTAGATTCCAGCCTGTAACTCACTCCCGGGTATCTGTTATTCTATATATAAACCCCCGAACCCCTCGATTAGATTCCAGCCTGTAACTCACTCCCGGGGGTATCCGTTATTCTATATATAAACCCCCCGAACCCCTCGATTAGATTCCAGCCTGTAACTCACTCCCGGGTATCTGTTATTCTATATATAAACCCCCCGAACCCCTTGATTAGATTCCAGCCTGTAACTCACTCCCGGGTATCTGTTATTCTATATATAAACCCCCGAACCCCTCGATTAGATTCCAGCCTGTAACTCACTCCCGGGTATCTGTTATTCTATATATAAACCCCCCGAACCCCTCGATTAGATTCCAGCCTGTAACTCACTCCCGGGTATCTGTTATTCTATATATAAACCCCCCGAACCCCTCGATTAGATTCCAGCCTATAACTCACTCCCGGGGGCATCTGTTATTCTATATATAAACCCCCCCGAACCCCCCGATTAGATTCCAGCCTATAACTCACTCCCGGGTATCTGTTATTCTATATATAAACCCCCCAAACCCCTCGATTAGATTCCAGCCTATAACTCACTCCCGGGGGTATCTGTTATTCTATATATAAACCCCCCGAACCCCTCGATTAGATTCCAGCCTGTAACTCACTCCCAGGTATCTGTTATTCTATATATAAACCGCCGAAACCCCTCGATTAGATTCCAGCCTATAACTCACTCCCGGGGGTATCTGTTATTCTATATATAAACCCCCCGAACCCCTCGATTAGATTCCAGCCTATAACTCACTCCCGGGGGTATCTGTTATTCTATATATAAACACCCCGAACCCCTCGATTAGATTCCAGCCTATAACTCACTCCCGGGGTATCTGTTATTCTATATATAAACCCCCCGAACCCCTTGATTAGATTATAGCCTATAACTCACTCCCGGGGGTATCTGTTATTCTATATATAAACCCCCAGAACCCCTCGATTAGATTCCAGCCTGTAACTCACTCCCGGGGGTATCCGTTATTCTATATATAAACCCCCCGAATCCCTCGATTAGATTCCAGCCTATAACTCACTCCCGGGTATCTGTTAGTCTATAAATAAACAACCCTAACCCCTCAATAATGGATATCTAGGAATTTATTTGAGGGGTTCGGGGGTTTATATATAGAATAACAGATACCTGGGAGTGAGTTACAGGCTGGAATCTAATCAAGGGGTTCGGGTGGTTTATATTTAATATAGAAACGTAGAAACATAGAAACTTACAACGCAGAAGGAGGCCATTTCGGCCCATCGTGTCCGCACCGGCCGACAAAGAGCCGCACGGCCCTCGGTCAGCAGCCCTGAAGGTTACATATAAACCTATGAACAATGAACAATGGCGGAAAGGCAAAGAGCACCCGGCCCAACCAGTCTGCCTCACACAACTGCGACACCCCTTGCACTGAAACATTCTACACTCCACCCCAACCGGAGCCATGTGATCTCCTGGGAGAGGCAAAACTAGATAAAACAGGTGATGGCCCAACGCTATTCGGAAGAAGGTGGATGGGGAAGATCCAGTGGAAATGGGAAGACCTATTCATTCCAGCAATCGATGTCCCCTGTGCTCAGAGGCAGAGCAAAACCTCACCTTCACTTGGGCCAGACACCATAGAACAGACCAGTGCAGCACTTGAGGCACAGACTGTCCATCACGACTGAGTGGCAATGATCCGACCGGAACGATCTAAAAGTACCTTCCCGGCTCCAGTGGCAGGACTCCTGGGGAGAAAGATCGAATTAACAGGCACTCTTCCAGCTATTGTGGCAGAATCGCGGGAGAGAAGGATCAAGGCAGTCGACCTCGAGGACAGAGGCAAGATGGCGTCCCTGTTGTAGCGAGGGGTAGCGGGGCTGAAAAAAAGATGGCCGCGGCCATATCACGAGGTGCAACGCTGAGGGACCAACATGTGGGGTCCAACAAAGGATTTGATTGGGGTAAAGCCAGCAGGGTTCTCTTAAAGGAGACCTGCAACCAACTGAACTTAAAGAGACATTGCATGCATGGCAATCAATGTAATGAACCGATTAAGATTATGAACAAAATGTTGTTGTGAGATGTCGGTACCAGTCCTAATTTAAAGAACAAAATGTTGTTGCGAGATGTCGGGAATAGAGTGTCCCCAAAAGTAGCAAGCGAGTGAATTCGGGAGGGTGAAGGTGCTGATCCTGATGCCCTGCCCCAAGTGTCCCCTCACGTTATAGGCCAGTGACCTCAGGAGGGTGAAGGCACTGATCTTGATATCCTGCCCCAGATCTATAGAAACATAGAAACATAGAAAGTAGGTGCAGGAGCAGGCCATTCGGCCCTTCGAGCCTACACCACCATTCAATAAGATCATGGCTGAACATGCAACTTCAGTACCCCATTCCTGCTTTCTCTCCATACCCCTTGATCCCTTTAGCCGTAAGGGCCACATCTAACTCCCTTTTGAAAATATCTAACGAACTGACCTCAACAACTTTCTGTGGTAGCGAATCCCACGCTGTAGGCACCCAATGGCACCATGCGCCACGGACCTGGAAACAAAAACGGTGCCCATACGCGCAGTCGGGCGGCATTGCCCACCACTCGGCTGGAGACAGCGCAGCCCCCAGACCCAGTCGCTACCTCCGCCATGTCCGGGAGAGAAAGGTCAGCATCAACGAGTTCCCCAAACGGGACCTGGAACAGCCAGGTTCCCAACACCGTTAGAGAGCAGGCAGCCCTCAAAGGAGGACAGGGAGGCCACACACATCTGTGGCTCTGCCCACCACTAGGCAACGGCAAAGGCCCTGAGTCCTGGCAAGGAGAGTAAACCAAGCCCACCCCGCTAGCAGGGGGCGCAGCGCCGCTATCAGGTGAATATGGCCCCGTCCGGTTGCTTTGGAACCTGTGTTCTCGCATATCTGTACTGCTACCTCAGTACTGACCATGACTGAACCATGAATGCAATCTACCCAATCCTGGCACACGACCGCAAAACATAATGAATGTCAGTCACTGAACCAAGGTGTCACAATACAAACTGTAACTTCCTTTCTTTGTACTTGCACTGTGTCTGATCCTGTATGTTAATGTAATGGGCCTGCTGCATGATCTCGCTGTGGGGTGGGGAAATGGATGTATGTAGCCATGGACACACATACGGATCACACCCACAACCCACTGGAACCTCCACTGCATCATCGAACCATCCAAACTGGTAACTACTACCCAACGTTGTGGCAAAAGGACTTCGGGGTGAACAGGGAGAGGGCCAAGCCAAAGCACAGCCAAGATGCAAGGGCTATTGGCACTTAAGTCTGGGGAGAGCGAAGTCAGAGCACATAGTGCAAAGGTAATCGGCACAAAAGACTTGGGGAGAGTGATGTTATAAATGCAGACTATAGTTATACTCTCTGTGTAGTATCTGTACGATTGCATAAGATGGAGACTTAGAAACATAGAAAATAGGTGCAGGAGTAGGCCATTCGGCCCTTCTAGCCTGCACCGTCATTCAATGAGTTCATGGCTGAACATGCAACTTCAGTACCCCCTTCCTGCTTTCTCGCCATACCTCTTGATCCCCCTAGTAGTAAGGACTTCACCTAACTCCATTTTGAACATATTTATGAACTGGCCTCAACAACTTTCTGTTCCACAGGTTCACCACTCTCTGGGTGAAGACGTTTCTCCTCATCTCGGTCCTAAATGGCTTACCCCTTATCCTTAGACTGTGACCGCTGGTTCTGGACTTCCCCAACATTGGGAACATTCTTCCTGCATCCAACCTGTCTAAACCCGTCAGAATTTTAAACGTTTCTATGAGGTCCCCTCTCATTCTTCTGAACTCCAGTGAATACAAGCCCAGTTGATCCAGTCTTTCTTGATAGGTCAGTCCCACCATCCCGGGAATCAGTCTGGTGAACCTTCGCTGCACTCCCTCAATAGCAAGAATGTCCTTCCTCAAGTTAGGAGACCAAAACTGTACACAATACTCCAGGTGTGGCCTCACCAAGGCCCTGTACAACTGTAGCAACACCTCCCTGCCCCTGTACTCAAATCCCTTCGCTATGAAGGCCAACATGCCATTTGCTTTCTTAACCGCCTGCTGTACCTGCATGCCAACCTTCAATGACTGATGTACCATGACACCCAGGTCTCGTTGCAACTCCCCTTTTCCTAATCTGTCATCATTCAGATAATAGTCTGTCTCTTTGTTTTTACCACCAAAGTGGATAACCTCACATTTATCACATTATACTTCATCTGCCATGCATTTGCCCACTCACCTAACCTATCCAAGTCATTCTGCAGCCTCATAGCATCCTCCTCGCAGCTCACACTGCCACCCAACTTAGTGTCATCCGCAAATTTGGAGATACTACATTTAATCCCCTCGTCTACATCATTAATGTACAGTGTAAACAGCTGAGGCCCCAGCAAAGAACCTTGCGGTATCCCACTAGTCACTGCCTGCCATTCTGAAAAGTACCCATTTACTCCTACTCTTTGCTTCCTGTCTGATAACCAGTTCTCAATCCATGTCAGCACACTACTCCCAATCCCATGTGCTTTCACTTTGCACATTAATCTCTTGTGTGGGATCTTGTCGAAAGCCTTCTGAAAGTCCAAATATACCACATCAACTGGTTCTCCCTTGTCCACTCGACTGGAAACATTCTCAAAAAATTCCAGAAGATTTGTCAAGCATGATTTCCCTTTCACAAATCCATGCTGACTTGGACCTATCATGTCACCTCTTTCCAAATGCGCTGCTATGACATCCTTAATAATTGATTCCATCATTTTTCCCACGACTGAGGTCAGGCTGACCGGTCTATAATTCCCTGTTTTCTCTCTCCCTCCTTTTTTAAAAAGTGGGGTTACATTGGCTACCCTCCACTCGATAGGAACTGATCCAGAGTCAATGGAATGTTGGAAAATGACTGTCAATGCATCCGCTATTTCCAAGGCCACCTCCTTAAGTACTCTGGGATGCAGTCCATCAGGCCCTGGGGATTTATCGACCTTGAATCCCATCAATTTCCCCAACACAATTTCCCGACTAATAGGATTTCCCTCAGTTCCTCTTCCTTACTAGACCCCCTGACCCCTTTTATATCTGGAAGGTTGTTTGTGTCCTCCTTAGTGAATACCGAACCAAAGTACTTGTTCAATTGGTCTGCCATTTCTTTGTTCCCAGTTATGACTTCCCCTGATTCTGACTGCAGGGGACCTACGTTTGTCTTTACTAACCTTTTTCTCTTTACATATCTATAGAAACTTTTGCAATCCGTCTTAATGTTCCCTGCAAGCTTCTTCTCGTACTCCATTTTCCCTGCCCTAATCAAACCCTTTGTCCTCCTCTGCTGAATTCTAAATTTCTCCCAGTCCCCGGGCTCGCTGCTATTTCTGACCAATTTGTATGCCACTTCCTTGGTTTAGTACTATCCCTGATTTCCCTTGATAGCCACGGTTGAGCCACCTTTCCTTTTTTATTTTTATGCCAGACAGGAATGTACAATTGTTGTAGTTCATCCATGCGGTCTCTAAATGTCTGCCATTGCCCATCCACAGTCAACCCCTTAAGTATCATTCGCCAATCTATCCTAGCCAATTCATGCCTCATACCTTCAAAGTTACCCTTCTTTAAGTTCTGGACCATGGTCTCTGAATTAACTGTTTCATTCTCCATCCTAATGCAGAATTCCACCATATTATGGTCACTCTTCCCCAAGGGGCCTCGCACAACGAGATTGTTAATTAATCCTCTCTCATTACACAACACCCAGTCTAAGATGGCCTCCCCCCTAGTTGGTTCCTCGACATATTGGTCTAGAAAACCATCCCTTATGCACTCCAGGAAATCCTCCTCTACCGTATTGCTTCCAGTTTGGCTAGCCCAATCTATATGCATATTAAAGTCACCCATTATAACTGCTGCACCTTTATTGCATGCACCCCTAATTTCCTGTTTGATGCCCTCCCCAACATCACTACTACTGTTTGGAGGTCTGTACACAACTCCCACTAACGTTTTTTGCCCTTTGGTGTTCTGCAGCTCTACCCATATAGATTCCACATCATCCAAGCTAATGTCCTTCCTAACTATTGCATTAATCTCCTCTTGAACCAGCAATGCTACCCCACCTCCTTTTCCTTTTATTCTATCCCTCCTGAATGTTGAATACCCCTGGATGTTGAGTTCCCAAGCCCTGATCATCCTGGAGCCACGTCTCTGTAATCCCAATCACATCATATTTGTTAACATCTATTTGCACAGTTAATTCATCCACCTTATTACGGATACTCCTTGCATTAAGACACAAAGCCTTCAGGCTTGTTTTTTTAACACCCTTTGTCCTTTTAGAATTTTGCTGTACAGTGGCCCTTTTTGTTCTTTGCTTTGGGTTTCTCTGCCCTCCACTTTTCCTCATCTCCTTTCTGTCCTTTGCTTTTGTCTCCTTTTTGTTTCCTTCTGTCTCCCTGCATTGGTTCCCATCCCCCTGCTATATTAGTTTAACTCCTCCCCAACAGCACTAGCAAACACTCCCCCTAGGACATTGGTTCCGGTCCTGCCCAGGTGCAGACCGTCCGGTTTGTACTGGTCCCACCTCCCCCAGAACTGGTTCCAATGCCCCAGGAATTTGAATCCCTCCCTGCTGCACCACTGCTCAAGCCACTTATTCATCTGCACTATCCTGCGATTCCAATCTGACTAGCACGTGGCACTGGTAGCAATCCCGAGATTACCACTTTTGAGGTCCTACTTTTTAATTTAGCTCCTAGCTCCTTAAATTCGTTTTGTAGGACCTCATCCCTTTTTTTACCTATTTCGTTGGTACCAATGTGCACCACGACAACTGGCTGTTCTCCCTCCCTTTTCAGAATGTCCTGCACCCGCTCCGAGACATCCTTGACCCTTGCACCAGGGAGGCAACATACCATCCTGGAGTCTCGGTTGCGGCCACAGAAACACCTATCTATTCCCCTCACAATTGAATCCTCTATCACTATCGCTCTCCCACTCTTTTTCCTGCCCTCCTGTGCAACAGAGCCAGCCATGGTGCCATGAACTTGGTTGCTGCTACCCTCCCCTGATGAGTCATCCCCCCAACAGTACTCAAAACGGTGTATCTGTTTTGCAGGGGGATGACCGCAGGGGACCCCTGCACTACCTTCCTTGCACTGCTCTTCCTGCTGGTCTTCCATTCCCTAGCTAGCTGTGGACCCTTCACCTGCGATAAGACCAACTCGCTACACGTGCTACTCACGTCATGCTCCAGAGTGAATCCACCCTCAGCTCCAACTCCGCAACGCGGTCCGTCAGGGGCTGGAGGTGGATACACTTCCCGCAGATGTAATTGTCAGGGACACCGGAAGTGTTCCTGAGTTCCCACATGGTACAGGAGGAGCATATCACATGACCGAGCTCTCCTGCCATGACTTAACCCTTAGATACGCTTAAATTGACAACAACAGTGTTAAACGTTACTGACTGATATAAAAAAGAAAAAGAAAAGCTACTCACCAATCACTTGCCCCTTTGTCTGTGACGTCACCTTTTGATTTCTTTCTACTTCTTTTTTGCTTTCTCTCCCAGCTGGAGCTGTACAAGCTCCGCCTCTCTCCCCGGACTGCCTGACTGCTGAGCCTTTATAGGCCGCTGCCTCTCACCGACTCCCGCCTCTCTCCCCGGACTGCCCGACTGCTGAGCCTTTATAGGCCGCTGCCTCTCACCGATTCCCGTCTCTCTCGACGCTCCCCGGACTGCCCGACTGCTGAGCCTTTATAGGCCGCTGCCTCTCACCGATTCCCGTTTCTCTCGACGCTCCCCGGACTGCCCGACTGCTGAGCCTTTATAGGCCGCTGCCTCTCACCGACTCCCGCCTCTCTCCCCGGACTGCCCGACTGCTGGGCCTTTATAGGCCGCTGCCTCTCACCGACTCCCACCTCTCTCCCCGGACTGCCCGACTGCTGGGCCTTTATAGGCCGCTGCCTCTCACCGACTCCCGCCTCTCTCCCCGGACTGCCCGACTGCTGAGCCTTTATAGGCCGCTGCCTCTCACTGACTCCCGCCTCTCTCCCCGGACTGCCCGACTGCTGGGCCTTTATAGGCCGCTGCCTCTCACCGACTCCCGCCTCTCTCCCCGGACTGCCCGACTGCTGGGCCTTTATAGGCCGCTGCCTCTCACTGACTCCCGCCTCTCTCCCCGGACTGCCCGACTGCTGGGCCTTTATAGGCCGCTGCCTCTCACTGACTCCCGCCTCTCTCCCCGGACTGCCCGACTGCTGAGCCTTTATAGGCCGCTGCCTCTCACCGACTCCCGCCTCTCTCGACGCTCCCCGGACTGCCCGACTGCTGGGCCTTTATAGGCCGCTGCCTCTCGCCGACTCCCGCCTCTCTCGACGCTCCTGATGTACCTAATGTACTATCAATAAGATTTACACTGTGTATATACTATGCTGGCAACACTAGAGGGTGCAACTGGTGAAGACCAGGGTTTCCTGCCCCTGTGGCAGAGGCTGTCCACCAGCGGGCACTGCAGTGGGAGACCTGAGGGTCACCTGCATAGGTGTGCAGGGCCCAGTATAAAAGGCTGCCACCATGCTTGTGCTTCACTCTGGAGTTACAATTCACTAAATATATTCAAAAAGGAGTTAGATGTAGTCCTTACTACTAGGGGGATCAAGGGGTATGGCAAGAAAGCAGGAATGGGGTACTGAGGTTGCATGTTCAGCCATGAACTCATTGAATGGCGGTGCAGGCTCGAAGGGCCGAATGACCGACTCCTGCACCTATTTTCTATGTTTCTATGTTTCTACAAGTAAAGGACCAAGGTCACTACAGTTTGAGTATAACACATTGCCTCATGGAATCTTTCATGTGCATTACAGACTTAACACATCCAATCACCTTTTAAATGTGGTGAGGATTTCTGCATCCACCACCCTTCCAGGCAGTGAGTTCCAGACTCCCACAACCCTCTGCGTGAAGAAGCTTCCCCTCAAATCCCCTCTGAACCTTCCACCAACCAACTCAAAACAATGCTCACTCGTAATTGACCCCTCCACCAAGGGAAATAGGCCCTTAATATGTCCAGGCCCCTCAATTATTTTGTGCACCTCAATGAGGTCTCCTCTCAGCCTCTTCTGTTCCAATGAGAACAAACCCAGCCTATCCAATCTGTCCTCATAACTAAGATTTTCCATTCCAGGCAGCATCCTAATAAATCTCCTCTGCACCCTCTCTAGTGTAATCACATCCTTCCTATAATACGGTGACCAGAACTGCACGCAGTATTCCAGCTGTGGCCTAACCAGAGTATTATACAATTTAAGCATAACCTCCCTGCTCTTGTATTATATGCCTCGGCCAATAAAGGCAAGCATTCTGTATGCCTTCTTAAACACCTTATCTACCTGGCCTGCTACTTTCAGGGATCTGTGGACAAGCACTCCAAGGTCCCTTTGTTCATCTATACTATTAAGTGGCCTACTATTTAATTAGTCCTCCCCAAGTACATTACCTCACATTTCTCCGATTAAATTCCATTTGCCACTGCTCTGCCCACCTGACCAGTAGATTGGTATCCTCCTACGGTCCATGACTTTTCTCTTCATTATCAACCACACAGCCAATTTTAGTATCATTTGCAAATTTCTTAATCATACCCCCTATATTCAAATATAGATCATTGATGTATACCGCAAAAAGCAAAGGACCCAGTACTGAGCCCTGCGGAACACCACTGGAAACATCCTTCCAGTCACAAAAACATCCGTCAATCATTACCCTTTGCTACCTATCTCTAAGCCAATTTTAGATCCAACTTGTCACTTTGCCCTGGATCCCATGGGCTTTAACTTTCGTGACCAGTCTACCATGTGGGACCTTATCAAAAGCTTTGCTAAAGTCCATATACACTACATTGTACGCACTACCCTCATCGACCCACCTGGTTGCCTCCTCAAAAAATTCAATCAGATTGGTCAAACACTATTTTCCTTCAACAAAATCCACTACTGAGGTTAAGCTGAAAGGCCTGCAATTACTCGGCTTATCCCTTTCTCCCTTCTTAAACAAGGGTACCACAAAATAACGGATACCCGGGAGTGAGTTACAGACTGGGATCGAATCAAGGGGTTCGGGTGGTTTATATATACACTAATGTATACCCAGGAGTGAGTTACTGGCTGGAATCTAATCGAGGGGCTCGGGGGTTTTAGATATAGACTAATGGATAGCCCGGGAATGAGTTATAGGCTGGAATCTAACTGGGGTTTCAGAGATGCTATTTTCTCCTCATCACCCTGGGTTGGACTCCAATACAGCTCGCTGTGATGAGAAGATCCAACATTGACCCAGGGTAACCTCATCAAGCATAACTCAAAATAAATAGGTTTACATTTTTTGGCCGTGAACAGTTTTAATCTTTTCCCTTTCTTTTTTTCAACTAGTTGGACTAGTTGTCAGTCGAGCCCGAAAAATTGGCAGTGGCAGTGATTAATGTGTCTGTAAACACTGCAATGAAATGGAACGTTCATATGGCCCAGCCAAAAAGAATGGAACTGAGTAATAAATGTCGACTTAGCTTTCATCATCCTTAATTAGAATCCAACCAGCTCAGCAACAGAACGGGAAATGCAGATGAATTTCCAAGCTGTAAAGGCAGCATTAGGCTTGTTCTGGACTCTGGGGTTCGGTGGGAGCTTGAGTTAAGTGATGTCCAAGTGTCCAAACGTGGAGAAGGATTCACCGTTCTAGAGTGCACTGATACAGGACATAAGAAATATAAACAGGAGTCGGCCGTCCGCCTCTTTGAGCCTGCTCCGCCATTCAATAAATTCATGGCTTATCTTCTATTTCAACTCCACTTTCCCGCCCTCTCCCTATATTCCTCGATTCTCTTAGTACCCAAAAATCTATCAATGTGAGTCTTGAATATACTCACCGTCTGAGCATCCACAGCCCTCTGGTGTAGAGAATTCCAAAGATTCACCACCCTCTGAGTGAAGAAATTTCTCCTCAGCTCAATCCAAAATGGCTGACCCCTTATCCTGTGCCCCCCTAGTTCTAGACTCTCCAGCCAGGGTAAAACATTTCTCAGTGTCTACACTGTCAATCCCTCTCAGAAATTTAGACGTTTCAATGAAGATCAAAGATTGGCAGCGGTTACACTCTGCAATTTTTGACCTCGACGTTGAGTCCAGAAGGCTGTAAAGTGCCTAAACGAAAGATGAGGTGCTGTTCCTTGAGCTTGCGTAGTGAATGCATCTCCATTCCTCACCTTTCCAAGATGAGAGTTACAGAGACAATCTGATAAACCTTTATAAGGGAATGGTTGGACCTCAGATGAAGGGCTGCGTCCAATTCTGGGCAACACACTTTAGGAAGATTGTCAACACCCTTGAGAGGGTGCGGAGGAGATTTACCAGAACGGTACCAGGGATGGGGGATTTCGGTTATGACGAGAAACTGGAGAAAATGGGGTTGTTTTTGCAGCAGAAAAGATTAACAGGAGAATTATTAGAGGTGTTTTAAATGATGAGTGGGTTTTGATAAGGCAAATACGGAAAAACTGTTGAAAAGTCCAGAGGGGAGATAATGAGAATTTTTTTTTTACTCAATGCGCTGTTATGATCTGGCATGCATCGCCTGAAAGGGTGGGGAAAGCAGATTGAATAGTAACTTTGAAAAGGGAATTGCATATATACTTGAAGGAGGAAAACATTACAAGGCTATTATGAAAGAGCAGGGCAAGTGGGATTAATTGGTGGCTCTTTCAAAGAGCCGGTGCAGGCATGATGGGTGTGGAAATGTATTTTTATCTAAGCTGATACCATACAGTATTTGTGTGCCCCTTGCAATATATATATATCAAAATGGAGTCCTGGTCCTTCCAGAACTTTCTGCTTTTTAGCAGTCAGCTTGCATAAACAGCTAAACCTGGTTTGAGATGGCTGATGGCCATCAGACAGCTAGGAGACAAGTCATGCTGAGACAAGTACCCCCCCATGGTGCTCTCCTATTGTCTACACGACAGGAGTTCCATGTCACCCCACCCTTATCTTCTAGACTCAAACCACCAGCCATTATCTCTTGCAGAGACCTCATCCATTTGATGCAAACAGATAAACTGACCAGGAAATTGAACAATCCTGACGCAATACAAGACAGGTAATAGCCCATTACCTCATTCTCATGGAGTAATGGCCGGCTGGCCAACTGATAACCCTGACAAAAGGAAATATCTGTAAACCATGTCAGGACAAGGATATAGTAATTAACTCTTTATCTGTATTCACTGACTGTGAGACAGAGCAATACACAGGGAGAGGCCATAACTTGGGTTTTACTGTATAAATATCTTGTTAAACTGAACCATTTCGGAGGTGTTCACTTAGCCCTTGACTGAGTGTGACCTACCCCTTGCTAGCAAGCGAATTAAAGAAACTTCTGCCAGAGCTGTAAGTGTCGGAGTCATTCTTTACGGAGGTCGAGATTTCGACAGTTATTGGAGGTTCCACCGAGATGCATACTCTCTGTCCTGTGAGTAAAACGGATACAGGCATAGTGCCTCTCCAGTGAAAGGCTTCAGTGGCCAAACAAGGTGAGCCTTTTGCTCACAAGAGGTTTCTTCACTGTTGAATCGCATATGTAATCTGTTGTCCACAGGGGAGGTACTGCAATCTACAAGACTCGGCATTTAAAAGCTAAAGGTATTTTTTTATAACCATTTCTTTCTCAGCTCGCCAGCAGAAGAGAACAGGTTCTGGAAAAATCTCGAAACAGCCCGGGGAAGGTTTCAGTAGGTAAGGGAGCGCTAGTCGATCGAAAAGGGTTCCAGGTTCTTATGTGATAAGATTTTTATTGTTTTTAATTCGGAAGGGGTTCTTATGTGATAAGAGTAAAAAAAAAGAAAGCGCTAATCGATCGAAGGTTCTTATGTGATAAGATTTTTATTGTTTTTAATTCGGAAGGGGTTCTTATGTGATAAGAGTACAGGAAAAAAAAAGAAAGCGCAATCGATCAAAGGTTCTTATGTTATAAGAGTTTGGGTATGGAACCATAAGTTTTATCAGTTTTTTTATTCAGATAAGTTAAGGACTCGGTCTGTAGTGGCGTACAACGCAGACTGAGAATATTGTTTGTTGTTCTTGTTATACTGTTGTGTGCAATACCTTTGTGAGAGATTGCCATTAGAGAAACGGGAAGAGTCACTAGGGAAAATTGTGATTCGGAAAAAAAAAACACAAGGATTGATTAAGAAAAGAAACAGTAACTGATTGATCAACTACGGTTGGTTCGTGCCAACATATCTCACACACCCAGACTGAAGCCACGTAACGGTCAGGAGAAGTGGGCGTAGAGAACTCGGTTGGCCGAAAGGATTGTGAGATCAGAAACTGGAAAATCTTAATCATCCAGAATGGGTGCCGGAGCAAGTTAAAACACCACAAAGGGCACACCAGCCTATGTCATGCTCCAGAATTGTGGTCAGTCTTCAATTGACCAAAGAAACAAAAATGGTAAAGTGGACTAAGGGTGAAAACAGGCCATTTCCACCCGATGGTTCATTTAATTTAGAGAGAACAACATGTCTAGAGGAGTGTCTTATAAACAGAGATCCAGGTAGAAAAAAAAAGGAAAGTAATAGAAAAGGCCTGGGTTCCGATTCTTCAAGCCCATGTAAAATTAACAGAGGAAGTAAAACAAATGTAAAAAATAAAAGAACCTGATAGTGACTTATGGATTCAAAAAAAAAATAAAGCTAGCCAAAAAAACAGCTTTATTGAATGGAGAGAGACTTTTGTGAACGTCTTGTCTTTGAATGAGAGTGCTTCTGTGTTTTTTCCTTGTGTCTGGAAACCTGTTTGGAAAGGTTGTGGAGCTGCCTGTTTGTTTTAGCTCCACCCACTTTTTCAAACAAAGTGAAGTTTTTTAACCCTTCATAGTGTTGTCCTGCATGTGGGAAGTTTAAGACATTTTAAGTTAGAAGCGTAGGTGTGGATTTATTCGGATGAGAGGTTACGGAGCTAGGAAATGCACAAAGGATAGGTTTGTTGAGACAAGGTCCCGGTGGTTAAAAGTTGTGATGCCTTTTTTTTTAAAAAGCCTTTGTGGGTCTCTCGAGGTGCAGGCTGGGGGAGTACACTCTCATTGTCCTTGGTGTAAAATCTTGGTACAAAAGCTTCTAGCTCAGTAAGAGGATTTGTTTTTGATAAAGAGTGGCAGTACAATAGTTGAATTGGGATTTTGAGATATTTCAGGTGATCTCCTTGATCAACATTTTGGGTGTATTGGAAAAATCTTGGGTTTGGAAGCCTTTTAATAAGATTAGAAAACAAGTACTTTACATTCTGTGATCTGTGAATCACTATAAGCATAAATGAGAAGTCCGTGTAACACACAGATTCATCCAGTTCAGAAGCCCACACAAATGGAGGTTTGTCCATGACCTACGAGCTGTGAATGAATCTACTATATTCTCACAATGCTTAAAGAAGGATTTGGAATGCTTTCCAGAGTCTTAAGCAGCCCCTCACTTCAGCACCCGCCTTGGGATTACCAGATTACACTAAGCTATTCAATTTATTTGTGCATCACAAGTCGGGTTTTGCACAATCTGTTTTGACTCAGTTACATGGGGACAGGCAGCGACCGGTAGCATATTTCAGTACCTAACTAGACCCAGTGGCACGCGGACTACCAGGATGTCTTCCTTCGTTGGCAGCAGCTTATTATGCTATGCAACAGGCTCAGACAATAACTCTAAATCATCAGACCATTTTGTATATCCCACACTCTGTCGAGATTTTACTTACTAAATGTGCCACCTAACACCTAACCTCTGCAAGAACCATGAAATATGAAGTCGAACTGTTATCAAATCCGAACCTTATCAAAAGATGCACTACCTTAAATCCAGCCACTCTACTCCCCACGGAAGACGACGGCGAACCCCATTCATGTGAAATGGTAACCGAATTAGTGACTAAACCACGTATCAATCTAACAGATATACCAATGTGTAACCCTGATTTAGTGTACTATGTTGACGGATCAGCCCTACGAAATGATAGGGGCCAACCTAGAGCGGATTATGCAATTGTAACTCAGTTTAATGTTGTCGAAACAGCCTCTCTTCCAGACTCCTTTTCAGCCCAACAAGCCGAATTATTTGCGTTAACTCGAGCCTGTATTCTGGCTGAAGGACACACAGTTGATATCTACACTGACTCCAGGTATGCTTTTGGGGTATCACATGACTATGGACAAATTTGGAAGATTCGCGGGTACCTGACTTCTTCAGGAACCACTATCAAAAATGCAGAACAAGTGGAAAATCTCCTGCGAGCCATTCAATGCCCCTTGAAACTTGCCATTATCAAAAGCCAAGCACATACAGGCCAGTTGAATGAGGTGGCACTTGGGAACGCCAGAGCTGATAATGCAGCTAAGTCAGCAGCTCTGTCAAAAGGGGGATGCAGGTGTCATTGTTCCCACTAAGGAAAAATAATTGCTCAGACCCGCCACCCACTATTAATGACGTGCTGGCCTTTCAGACACAGGCCAGTACGGAGGAGGTGTTGACCTGGACGAAGGATCAATGTTATAAAAATCCAGAAGGAATATGGGTTCACCACGACGGCCGTGTGGTGGCGCCCAGATCCTTACTTCCATGGATTGCCCGATGTGTTCATACATTCACACATGCAGGCAAAGGGGGATTGGCAGATTATATTTTGGCAACTTGGTATGCACCAGGTATTTCGGCAATTGCAAAACAAATCTGTGAAAATTGTGTTACCTGTCAGACAATGAATCCGGGTAAGACGGAAAAAGTAGAGTCTGCCTCCCACCCAAATTCAGTGGGGCCTTTTGTACATTTACAAATGGATTTTATCGAATTACCTATGTGTATGGGATTCAAGTATTTATTAGTTATTGTAGATGTGTTCTCTAGATGGATTGAAGCCTTTCCATGTAAAAAGGCCGATGCCACTACTGTTGCTAAATGTTTGTTAAAAGAAATCGTACCGTGCTTCGGAATCCCTGCTAAGCTTTCCAGTGATAACGGGTCACATTTCACAGGAACTGTTATAAGAGAAATGTGTAAAGCTTTGCAGATTAATCAACGTTTTCATTGCAGTTATCATCCACAATCAGCTGGACTTGTTGAAAGATATAATGGAATGCTTAAAAATAAGCTGGCAAAACTATGCAATGACACTGGACTGAAATGGACAGAACTGCTGCCCTTAGCTTTGATGGTAATGTGATCTGCAACCAACAGAATAACAGGTCTGTCACCGCATGAGATCATTATGGGACGTCCCCAACGACTACCTTTTACAGCACCATTTACTGCAAAACAGATGGACATCCACAAAATGGAGGAAAATATGTTGAATTATTGTATTGCACTAACCAAATGTATTTCCAGCTTTCATTCACAGGTAAAGGAAGCCCAAGTCAAGCCAACGGAAGGGAAGTGTCATAACCTGGAGCCAGGGGAATTCGTTTACATCAAGATTTTTAAAAGGAAAAGCAGTCTACAGCCAAGATTCGAAAGACCATACCAGGTCTTGCTGGCGACCAATACTGCAATCAAGGTAAAGGAAAGACCAACATGGATCCACGCATCCCATTGCAAACAGGCACCTGCCCAGGAGGAAGGGACGAAGGAATCAGAGGAACAGAAAAAGGAAGACTGAATAAGGAACTGTATGGACTATGGGGACTGATGGTGCTGGGCTTGACAGGGTTTTACTTCACATTATTGATTACACCAGGGGTACAGACACACCACCGAAGGGAACTGCACGTAAACGTATTTATGGCACTGAGTCATAAGTATGCTTAAGAAAGAAACTTGTTGAGTTGTTGGATATGTTCCCATGTACCTGTCCACTCCAGGGGGGTATTCCCCTGAGATCTGTCCCCTTTAACGAATCAGAAATGGTAGAATGGTTGACAGTGCCAAATAGGACAAATCTAACTAAGGGGCCAGAAACGAAGGAGCAAACAGAATGGAGGTCGGCAGGGTATAAACGTACAGCCTTCCAGGGATGGTACCAGCCAAATTATGATAATAACCATCAGCCTCCCTTCCTAAGCATTACTCCCAGAATAGGAAATCCTGAAGGTATAATATGCCTAGTGAGTAATGAGACTGCAGGACCAGAAATGGGGCGCAGCAAGTGTTCCCAAATGACTAAATGGCAAGCCACAACTAATCCCACTGAGAGAAAGATAGCAACCGTTGGCTGGACAATGGTCCATAACAAAGCCCCAGGTAAAGGGTGGGAAGGTGAGACCACTCGAGTAGGGATAGTGCGAAAGGACCAGGAGCTGACGCCCTATAATTGCACCTACTTTATTTGTGGCCATAAGGCCTACCCATGGTTACCAGCCAACTGGACAGGGTCCTGTTACTTAGGATATGTGGTACCCCTTATCAGATCAGTAAAGACTCTAAGGGAGGCCTATGGAAGTCACAGATTTAAACGGGATTTGACGTGGCTAAACGGAATATTCAAGGTAATGGTGCCACCCTATGGAATAGCATCGACCGAATGGCAGTTACGGGAACTGGCTAACTTAGTCGAATCAGTAGCCAATGCAACTTCCCAAGCCTTTGAAGGGATAAATGACGAAATGGTAGCTATTCGAACAGTGGCTCTCCAAAATCGTATGGCCTTAGATTATCTCCTAGCCAAGGAGGGAGGGACATGCGCATTAATAGGTGAAGAATGCTGTACGTATATCCCGGATAAATCAAAGATATCGGCAGTCTAGCTGAAAACATCAGGAAAAAGGTAATAGAGTAGAAACAGACAGTTGGCCAGGACGGTATCACCTTGTGGGGTTGGGCATCAGGATGGTTGGGAGCCCTGGGGAAATTTGTGGGACAGGGTTTGATCATATTCCTGCTGATAGCCTTCGCCCTGTATCTATTATTTGTCGTCATTAAGTGTTGCTGTGCCAGGGTGGGAAAAACTATGTTACCTACCGAGACCACGGCTAGAGTTATGGTAGCAACAACTGCTGAAGGCTCTTGTGTGGAAATAGAAATGGAGAGATTGTACAAGATCAGAATTGATTTAGTTGTCCTTGTGAAGGACAAAATGGGGGAATGTGGAAATGTATTTTTATCTAAGCTGATACCATACGGTATTTATGTGCCCCTTGGGGTCCTGGAGTCCTGGCCCTTCCAGAACTTTCTGCATTTTAGCAGTCAGCTTGCATAAACAGCTAAACCTGGTTTGAGATGGCTGATGGCCATCAGACAGCTAGGAGACAAGTCATGCTGAGACAAGTACCCCCCCATGGTGCTCTCCTATTGTCTACACGACAGGAATTCCATGTCACCCCACCCTTATCTTCTAGACTCAAACCACCAGCCATTATCTCTTGCAGAGACCTCATCCATTTGATGCAAACAGATAAACTGACCAGGAAATTGAACAATCCTGACGCAATGCAAGACAGGTGATAGCCCATTACCTCATTCTCATGGAGTAATGGCCGGCTGGCCAACTGATAACCCTGACAAAAGGAAATATCTGTAAACCATGTCAGGACCAGGATATAGTAATTAACTCTTTATCTGTATTCACTGACTGTGAGACAGAGCAATACACAGGGAGAGGCCATAACTTGGGTTTTACTGTATACATATCTTGTTAAACTGAACCATTTCGGAGGTGTTCACTTAGCCCTTGACTGAGTGTGACCTACCCCTTGCTAGCAAGCGAATTAAAGAAACTTCTGCCGGAGCTGTAAGTGTCGGAGTCATTCTTTTCGGAGGTCAAGATTTCGACATGGGCCAGATAGATTCATTCCGTGCTATAGGATTCTATGATTCTATGATCTTCTCCTGTTCACACAGAATGCAATGGCTCACTGCACTTTATTGACCCTTTAACCTTAGTCAAGCATCTCATGGCACCGCAAAACGGAGGGATCCAGGTGGAGCTGAGAAAGGGCCTGGAGGAGGACAAGGCTCAGCTAAAGAGGTCGGTTTTGAGGAGGTGTTTTGAAGACTGAGAGATGGGTTTACGAACGGTAGCATAGTTATGCTACTGGCCTAGTAAGAAAGACTTGCATTTGTATAGCGCCTTTCACAACCACCGGATGTGGCAAAGTGCTTTATAACCAATGGAATACTTTTGAAGTGTAGTCACTGTTGTAATGTAGGAAACGCGGCAACCAACTTGCGCACAACAAGCTCCGACAAAAAGCAATGTCATAATGACCAGATAATCTGTTTTTGTTATGTTGATTGAGGGATAAATCTTGTCCAGGATACCGGGGGTAATTCCCCTGCTCTTCTTTGAAAATAGTGCCATGGGATCTTTTACGACCACCTGAGAGGGCAGACGGGGCCTCGGTTTAATGTCCCACCCAAAAGACGGCGACTCCGACAGTGCGGCACTCCCTCAGCATTTCACTGGAAGTGTCAGCCTAGATTTTTGTGATCAAGTTTAAAAGGATATTAGGAATGCTGAGAGAGAGCATGAAAAATTCTTGGCAAGCAAAATTAAGGAATACCCTAAGATGTTCTATAAATATATTAAGAGCAAGAGAATAACTAAAGAAAGGGTAGGGCCTATTAGAGACCATGAGGGTAATCTTTGTGTGGAGGCGGAAGATGTTGGTAGGGTTCTTAATGAATATTTTGCATCTGTTTTCACAAAGGAAAGGGGCAATGCAGATACTGCTATCGAGGAGGAGTGTGATATTCTGGATGAAATAAACATAGTGAGAGAGGAGGTATTAAGGGGTTTTGCAGCTTTGAAAGTGGATAAATCCCCAGGCCCGGATGAAATGCATCCCAGGCTGTTGAGCGAAGTAAAAGAGGAAATAGCAGAGGCCTTGACCATCATTTTCCAGTCCTCTTTGGAGTTGGGCATGGTGCCAGAGGAGTAGAGGACTACTAATGTGGTGCCCTTGTTTAAGAAGGGAGCAAGGGATAGGCCGAGTAATTACAGGCCTGTCAGCCTAACCTCAGTGGTGGGAAAATTATTGGAAAAATCCTGAAGGACTGGATAAATCTGCATTTAGAAAGGCAAGGATTAGTTAGGGACAGTCAGCACGGATTTGTTAAAGGATGATTGTGTTTGACGAACCTGATTGAATTTTTCGAGGAAGTAACCAGGAGGGTCGATGAGGGTAGTGCTTATGATGTAGTGTATACGGACTTTAGCAAAGCTTTCGATAAAGTTCCACATGCTAGACTGGTCATGAAGGTTAAAGCCCATAGAATCCAGGGCAAAGTGGCAAGTTGGATCCAAAATTGGCTCAGAGGTAGGAAGCAAAGGGTCATGGTTGATGGATGCTCTTGTGACTGGAAGGATGTTTCTAGTGGAGTTCCGCAGGGCTCAGTACTGGGTCCCTTGCTTTTGTGGTATACATCAATGATCTAGATTTGAATATAGAGGGTATGATTAAGAAGTTTGCAGATAACACTAAAATTGTCTGTGGTTGATAATGAAGAGAAAAGTCATGGACTGCAGGAGGATATCAATGTACTGGTCAGGTGGGCAGAACAGTGACAAATGGAATTTAATTCAGAGAAGTGTGAGGTAATGCACTTGGGGAGGACTAATAAGGAAAGGGTATGCACATTAAACAGTAGGCCACTTAGAAGTGTAGACCTTAGAGTGCTTGTCCACAGATCCCTGAAAGTAGCAGGCCAAGTGGATAAGATGGTTAAGAAGGCATACGGAATGCTTGCCTTTATTGGCCGAGGCATAGAATACAAGAGCAGGGAGGTGATGCTTAAATTGTATAATACTCTGGTTAGGCCACAGCTGGAATACTGCATGCAGTTCTGGTCGCTGTATTATAGGAAGGTCGTGATTGCACTGGAGAGGGTGCAAAGGAGATTTACTGGGATGCTGCCTGGAATGGTGAATCTTTGCTATGAGGACAGATTGGATAGGCTGGGTTTGTTCTCTTTGGAATAGAGAAGGCTGAGAGGAGATCTCATTGAGGTATATAACATTTTGAGGGGCCTAGATATAGTGGATAGTAAGGGCCTATTTGCCTTGGTGGAGAGGTCAATTATGAGGGGGTATAGGTTTAAGGTGGTTGGTAGAAGATTCAGAGGGGATTTGAGGGGAAGCTTCTTCATGCAGAGAGTTGTAGGGGTCTGTAACTCTCTGTGTGGAGGGTGGTAGAGGCAGAAACCCTCACCGCATTTAAAAGGTGATTGAATGGGCACTTGAAGTGCCATAACCTGCAGGGTTACAGACCTGGGGATTAGACTGGTAACTTCTTGTTGGCTGGCGCAGATACGATGGTAAGTACTGCAGGGAATTAAATACAGCCAAGGTGGTCTCCTGGACTAGTTCCGATCGCCTGGATGGGTCGGACAGCAATTTTCCCAGATTTTTCTCTCCCTAAATTGGCCTGGGTTTTCATCTGGTTTTGCTTCTCCCAGGAGATCGCATGGCTCCGGTTGGGGTGGAGTGTAGAATGTTTCAGTGTAAGAGGCGTCGCAGTTGTGTGGGGCGGACTGGTTGGGCCGGATGCACTTTACCTTTCCGCCATTGTTCATTGTTCATAGGTTTATATGTAACCCTCAGGGCTGCTGACCGAGGGCCGTACGGCTCTTTGTCGGCCGGCGCGGACACGCTGGGCCGAAATGGCCTCCTCTGTGCTGTAAATTTCTATGTTTCTAAGTTCCTGGATGGAGATTTGATCCCACAACCTTCTGACTCTGAGGTGAGTGTGCTACCCACTGAGCCACAGTTGTCACTAGTAATCCAGAGACCTGGACTAATGATCCGGAGACGTGAATTCAAATCACTACCACGGCAGCCGGGGAATTTAAATTCAGTTAATTAAATAAATCTGGAATAAAAAGGAATCAGTAATGGTGACCATGAAACTATCGGCTTGTCGTAACAACCCATCTGGCTCAACTAAAGTCCTTTAGTGAATAAAGGGATAAAGGGAGTGGGCAGGGAAGTGGAGCTGAGTCCATGATCAGATCAGCCATGATCTCATTGAATGGCGGAGCAGGCTCGAGGGGCCAAATGGTGCAAGAATTCCATGAAAACATCGACAGCAAAAGCATATAATTTCGGACTTAAAGTTTTGGACATTGTTTTTAATTTGGTTGTTGCTGCACAAGGGCAAGCAGCCTGATGTGGGACAGGTGCAAGCCTGTTCCATAGGAATACACATCAGGTGGACATGGATCAATGGCTGAAATGACAGGAAGATGGTTGATGACGGGGCCCTTTTTCAAGTAATCAGTGAGAGATCAACAAGATTGGTCGGTGCTCAAGACACAAAGGGAACTCTTTGACCAGCCAGACTTATTGGAACCTTATCGAGGAAACAGCCCAGTAACAAAGGAAGAGGCTGAAGACATGATTTTTACATTTTCAGTTTTACTGCCTCAGGCAAAGGACAGTTGAACTTTTGGCGTGAGAAGAAGCATTTTTACAGGTATAAGAGTGGCAGGTTTCGGCTGCCATGTCACTCGCTCTCTCTCTCCCCTCTTCTACACCTGCTTGTGTAATTCAACGCACAAGGACTGAGCACTCCATCTGGGACGGAGAGAAGGAACACCCTCTACGAGCAAAGAGAGTCTTGCTACCTCGACTGGGAAGCTGACCTTGAGGACTGGACTTGAATACCACAGATTGGTACAGAACCAGAATATACGCTCATCGGAAGAAGCAGCGAGTAAGCCAGAGGGGTAATTGGTGAGCATTTATCCCAGCTCACACATCTTTAAGATCACCGCATAGTGTGGAGGGGTGTCGTGTGTCCCAATCAAGCCTTAGGGGTTTAGTGGGGAGGTTTTAGCATGGATCGTAAGCGTACGCACATTCTGTTGGACAGATTCGGTGGTGCAATTTTGAATCCGTGTTTTAGTCATGGGTACTTTGCATTAGGGGCCGATTCAGACGGGCCAGTTTTGTGTGTTGTACTGTGTTTGCTTGTTTTACACCACCAGGTGTGTTTTACTGGGTGCAGGTGTGTGCTTTAACTTGAATAAAAGCATTGTGACGGCTGAGACTGAACGATCTGGCTATAACTGTGTATTTCTGTTCCTACTATAATTCCGGTGCCTAGAACTGTTGTAAGGGGGTAATTTGAAACTACCGAAGGCAAAACCATTTACGATGGCCTACTCCTGCTCCTATGTCTTATGTTCTTAAGTTCTGTCCTTATCCAGTCTGGCCTATATGTGATTCTGGACCCACACTATCAACTCTTAACTGCCCCCTTCTCAAAGGCAATTAGGGACATGTAATAAACGCTGGTCCTGACAGCGATGCCCAAATCCCATGAATGAAAAAAAGAGAATTCTAGAATATGAGGGCATGATGGGTAAACGCTGATCTACCAGTCCTGTAGCACAGTGAGGAAGACTCCAGAGACAAGGGACGTGATCTCATCCCTATCTCCTCACCCAACCATCTACAGTGGGAAGTGATGAGGAACAGGGACACTGTCTCCAGTTAGGTGCATTGAGGCCAATTCTAATTCTCCTGCTATCTCCCCTATTGATGTCGGCTATCCCAGCAGGGAGTGGGGGCAGACCACGGGACCTTCCTGGTGCCCATCTTAAACCAAACAAGCTGGCAAACCCAAATAGAGTACAGCCCTGTGACAGGTATTGGCACATTTGCCATAGTTAAAGCTACTATATAGTAAGGCAAAGGTTAGACAAAGGTTCTCCATCAACCTGCCCCTGCTACACAGTACTGCTCCCCGATTATCAAGATCCATGATGAGACCTTGGACGATGTGGACCACTTCCCATAACTTGGGAGCCGACTATCAGCAAGAACAGATCTCGATGACGACGACCAGCACCGCCTTCAATGTACCAGTGCAGTCTTCGGTTGCCTGAGGAAAAGAGTGTTCGAAGACCAAGATCTCAAACCCGGCACCAAGCTCATGGTCTACAGAGCAGTAGTGATGCCCACACTCCTATATTCTTCAGAGACATGGACTATGTACAGTAGGGACCTCAAAGTACTACCACCAATGCTGCCTCTGCAAAATCTTGCTAATTCATTGGCAGGATAGGTGCACCAACATCAGCATTCTCTCTCAGGCCAACATCCCCAGCTTTGAGGCATTGACCACGCTCGATCAGCTCCGATGGACGGGCCACATTGTCCACATGCCCGATACTAGACTCCCGAAACAAGCACTCTACTCCGAGCTACGTCATGGCAAGCGAGCCCCAGGAGGGCAGAGGAAACGCTTCAAGGACACCCTCAAAGCCTCCTTGGAAAGATGTAACATCCCCACCGAATCTTGGGAATCCCTGGCCCAAGACCGCTCAAAGCGGAGGAGGAGAATCCGGGAAGGCACCGAACACCTCGAGTCTCTTCGCCGGGAGCACGCGGAAGCCAAGCGCAAACAGCGGAAGGAGCGCAGGACAAATCAAGCTCCCCACCCACCCGTCCCTCCAACCACCGCCTGACATGTGACAGAGACTGCAGGTCCCACGTTGGTCACATCAGTCACCTGAGAACTCACATTAGTGTGGAAGCAAGTCATCCTCAACTGCCTAAGAAGAAGCCTAAGAAGATATAGCAACAACAACTTGTATTTATATCATGCCTTTGATGTAAGAAAACATCCCAAGCTGCTTCACAGGAGTTTTATCAGACAAGATTGACATAAACAGGTGTTAGGACAGGGAGGTCGGTTTTAAGGAGCATCTTAAAGGAGGAGGGAGAGGTAGAGAGGCAAAGAGGTTTACGCAGGGAATTCCAGACCTTGGGGCTTGGCAACAGAAGGCACGGCCGCCAATGTTGGAGCGAAGAAAATCGGGGATGCACAGGAGGCCAGAACTGTAAGAGCGTAGACATCTCAGGTGGTTAACATAAGAAACATAAGAAATAGGAGCAGGAGTAGGCCATACGGCCCCTCGAGCCTGCTCCACCATTTAATAAGATCATGGCTGATCTGATCATGGACTCAGCTCCACTTCCCTGCCCGCCCCCCATAACCCTTATCGCTCAAAAATCTGTCTATCTCTGCCTTAAATATATTCAATGACCCAGCCTCCACAGCTCTCTGGGGCAGAGAATTCCACAGATTTACAACCCTCTGAGAGAAGAAATTTCTCCTCATTTCAGTTTTAAATGGGCGGCCCCTTATTCTAAGATTATGCCCCCTAGTTCTAGTCTCCCCCACCAGTGGAAACATCCTCTTTGCGTCCACCTTGTCAAGCCCTCTCATAATCTTATACGTTTCAATAAGATCACCTCTCATTCTTCTGAACTCCAATGAGTATAGGCCCAACCTACTCAACCTATCCTCATAAGTCAACCCCCTCATAGAAACATAGAAACATAGAAAATAGGTGCAGGAGCAGGCCATTGAGCTCTTCGAGCCTACACCACCATTTAATATGATCATGGCTGATCAGGCAACTTCAGTACCCCATTCCTGCTTTCTCTCCATACCCCTTGATCCCTTTAGCCGTAAGGGCCACATCTAACTCCCTTTTGAATATATCTAATGAACTGGCCTCAACAACTTTCTGTAGTAGAGAATTCCACAGGTTCACAATTCTTTGAGTGAAAAAGTTTCTCCTCATCTCGGTCCTAAATGGCTTACCCCTTATCCTTAGATTGTGACCCCTAGTTCTGAATTTCCCCAACATCGGGAACATTCTTCCTGCCTCTAACCTGTCCAATCCCGTCAGAATTTTAAATGTTTCCATGAGATCCCCTTTCATTATTCTAAATTCCAGTGAATATAATCCCAGTCGATCCAGTCTTTCTTCATATGTCAGTCCTGCCTTCCCGGGAATCAGTCTGGTGAAAGTTCACTGCACTCCCTCAATAGCAAGAATGTCCTTCCTCAGATTAGGAGACCAAAACTGTACACAATATTCAAGGTGTGGCCTCACCAAGGCCCTGCACAACTGCAATAAGACCTCCCTGCTCCTATACTCAAATCCCCTAGCTATGAAGGCCAACATGCCATTAGCCTTCTTCATCGCCTGCTGTACGTGCATGCCAACTTTCAATGACTGATGAACCATGACACCCAGGACTTGTTGCACCTCCCCTTTTCCTAATCTGTCACCATTCAGATAATATTCTGCCTTCATGTTTTTGCCACCAAAGTGGATAACCTCACATTTATCTACATTATACTGCATCTGCCATGCATTTGCCCACTCACCTAACCTGTCCAAGTCACCCTGCAGCCTCTTAGCATCCTCCTCACAGCTTACACTGCCACCCAGCTTAGTGTCATCTGCAAACTTGGAGATATTACACTCAATTCATTCTTCTAAATTATTAATGTATATTGTAAATAGCTGGGGTCCCAGCATTGAACCTTGTCACTAGTCATTGTCTGCCATTCTGAAAAGGACCCGTTTATTCCTGCTCTTTGCTTCCTGTCTGAAAACCAGTTCTCTATCCACGTCAATACATTATCCCCAATATCATGTGCTTTAATTTTGCACACCAATCTCTTGTGTGGGACCTTGTCAAAAGCCTTTTGAAAGTCCAAATACACCACATCCACTGGTTCTCCCTTGTCCACTCTACTAGTTACATCCTCAAAAAATTCTAGAAGATTTGTCAAGCATGATTTCTATCTCATAAATGCATGCTGACTTGGACCGATCCTGTCACTGCTTTCCAAATACGTTGCTATTACATCTTTAATAATTGATTCAACATTTTCCCCACTACCGATTTCAGGCTAACCAGTCTATAATTCCTTGTTTTCTCTCTCCCTCCTTTTTTAAAAAGTGGAGTTACATTAGCTACCCTCCAATCTATACGAACTGATCCAGAGTCTATAGAATGTTGGAAAATTACTACCAATGCATCCACTATTTCTATGGCCACTTCCTTAAGTACTCTGGGATGCAGATTATGAGGCCCTGGGGATTTATCGCTTTCAATCCCATCAATTTTTCTTACACAATTTCCTGATTAATAAGGATTTCCTTCAGTTCCTCCTTCTCGCTAGACCCTTGGTCCTCTATTATTTTCGGGAGGTTATTCGTGTCTTCCTTCGTGAAGACTGAACCAAAGTATTTGTTCAATTGGTCTGCCATTTCCTTGTTTCCCATTATGAATTCACCTGATTCTGACTGCAAGGGACCTACATTTGGCTTCACTAATCTTTTTCTCTTCACATATCTATAGAAGCTTTTGCAGTCAGTTTTTATGTTCCTTGTAAGTTTACTCTCGTACTCTATTTCCCCCCTCCTAATTAAACCCTTAGTCCACCTCTGCTGGATTCTAAATTTCTCCCAGTCCTCAGGTTTGCTGCTTTATTTGGCCGATTTATTTGCCTCTCCCTTGGAGTAGCCTAGATTTGGAGGAGCACAGAGTTTTAGAAGGTGGTTGCAGAGATAGGGAAGAGCGAGGCCATGGAGGGATTGAGAATGTTATAATCAAGGCGTTGATAGACCAGGAACCAATGGAAATCAACTTGCACAAGTGTAGGGGTTGGGGTGGGGAGGGGAATGGCTGAGCGGGACTTGATGCGGATAAATAGGATTGCAAGTTGTTGTACAACATATTGTATATACCTGCTGATGCGTAGAATCTTGAGCTCTGCTCTGTATGATGCATGGTGCAGTGCAGTTTGATGTTCTTCAATAGACTCTGTCTGTGGAGTACTGTGTACAATTTTGGTCTCCTTATTTAAGGAGGGATGTACTTCCATTGGAGACAGTTCAGAGAAGGTTCACGAGGTTGATTCCTGAGATGAAGGGCTTGTCTTATGAAGAAAGGTTGAGCAGGTTGGGCCTGTACTCATTGGAGTTTAGAAGAATGAGAGGGGATCTTATTGAAAAATACAAGATTCTGAGGGGGCTTGAGAGGGTAGATGTAGAGAGGATGCATCTCGTGAGGGAATCTAGAACTAGGGGGCATAGTTTCAGAATAAGGGTTCGCCCATTTAAAATGGAAATTCTCTCAGAGGTTCATGAATCTTTGGAATGTTCTTTCCCAGATAACTGTGGAGGTTGGGTCATTGAATATATTTACGGCGGAGATAGACAGATTTTTGAAGGATAAGGGAGTCAAGGGTTATGGGAGCGGACAGGGAAGTGGAGTTGAGGCCAGGATCAGATCAGCCATGATTTTATTAAATGGCGGAGCAGGCTCGAGGGGCCAAATGGCCTACTCCTGCTCCTATTTCTTATGTCCTTATGTGGAGAGTGTGACCGTATCCTCATAGACACATCAGCAGAGAACAATAATGCTTCAAGACAGGAAACTGCTGTATGGCACCATGAAAGACACATGTAGTTCTGTTGCTTCACAGTTATAGTTTTCACCATTGTAAATTACTCTAGAAACTTTGAGGACATAATCTAGTCCAACGCTCACAGTGTGGTACGCAGGGAGTGCTGCGCTGTCGGAGGTGTCGTCTTTCAGTTGAGGCGTTAAACCGAGGTCCCATCTGCTCTCTCAGGTGAACTTAAATGATCCCATGGCTTTACTTCGAAGACGAGCAGGGGAATTATCTCTGGTGACCTGGCCAATATTGAGCCCTGAACCAGCACCACTAAAAAGGATTGCCTGGATATTATCACACTGCTGTTTGTGGGACCACGCTGTGTGCGAATTGGCTGATGGTGCACACATTAGCTGCCACGTTTCCTGAGATGGTGAAAGACGCGATAGAAATGCAAGTCTTTCTTTCTTCACGTGCTTTTTGCATGAGACATCTCTTTTGGAAACCTTAGGATCAGGAAAAGATCATTTGACCCAACAAACCTTGTGCTTTACTTTCTGATCTCAACTCACACTACTCACCTGTTCACCCTATTCCCCCAATCCCATCTCTCGGTAGACATGGGACTGCCTCTTGCACTCCTTTACACTGCCTATTTCAGTTGGTCTCCCTGTTCATTTCTACGGAATGTCTCCTGGCATTTGAACCCTTCACCAAGATGATCAAGTTGCCTAATTAACTGTGTCAGTTCTTCCTCATAATCTATTCCCTCGTTTCTGAACACCACCAACATTTTCAAGGCTTTCTTGGTAAAATAAAAAGATCGGTATCTGTACATTTCTAGCTCTTTGAGGTGCTGGGTGTGATATCTTCTTCACAACATCACAAAAACACACATACACAAGATGGCTCTGCAGGAACTTGTCATCATGTGACTTGTCACATGACCCTTATTGTATTTACATCAGCAGTTGCAATACCACAGTAGTCCACTAGGGTGCCTATGTTACACTGGGTAAACATAGAAACATAGAAACATAGAAAATAGGTGCAGGAGTAGGCCATTCGGCCCTTCTAGCCTGCACCGCCATTCAATGAGTTCATGGCTGAACATTCAACTTCAGTACCCCACTCCTGCCTTCTCGCCATACCCCTTGATCCCACTAGTAGTAAGGACCTCATCTAACTCCTTTTTGAATATATTTAGTGAATTGGCCTCAACAACTTTCTGTGGTAGAGAATTCCACAGGTTCACCACTCTCTGGGTGAAGAAGTTCCTCCGCATCTCGGTCCTAAATGGCTTACCCCTTATCCTTAGACTGTGACCTCTGGTTCTGGACTTCCCCAACATTGGGAACATTCTTCCTGCATCTAACCTGTCTAACCCTGTCAGAATTTTAAATGTTTCTATGAGGTCCCCTCTCATTCTTCTGAACTCCAGTGAATACAAGCCCAGTTGATCCAGTCTTTCTTGATAGGTCAGTCCCGCCATCCCGGGAATCAGTCTGGTGAACCTTCGCTGCACTTCCTCAATAGCAAGAATGTCCTTCCTCAGGTTAGGAGACCAAAACTGTACACGATACTCCAGGTGTGGCCTCACCAATGCCCTGTACAACTGTAGCAACACCTCCCTGCCCCTGTACTCAAATCCCCTTGCTATGAAGGCCAACATGCCATTTGCTTTCTTAACCGCCTGCTGCACCTGCATGCCAACCTTCAATGACTGATGTACCATGACACCCAGGTCTCTTTGCACCTCCCCTTTTCCTAATCTGTCACCATTCAGATAATAGTCTGTCTCTCTGTTTTTACCACCAAAGTGGATAACCTCACATTTATCCACATTATACTTCATCTGCTATGCATTTGCCCACTCACCTAACCTATCCAAGTCGCTCTGCAGCCTCACAGCATCCTCCTCGCAGCTCACACTGCCACCCAACTTAGTGTCATCCGCAAATTTGGAGATACTACATTTAATCCTCTCATCTAAATCATTAATGTACAGTGTAAACAGCTGGGGCCCCAGCACAGAACCTTGCGGTACCCCACTAGTCACTGCCTGCCATTCTGAAAAGTACCCATTTACTCCTACTCTTTGCTTCCTGTCTGACAACCAGTTCTCAATCCATGTCAGTACACTACCCCCAATCCCATGTGCTCTAACTTTGCACATCAATCTCTTGTGTGGGACCTTGTCGAACGCCTTCTGAAAGTCCAAATATACCACATCAACTGGTTCTCCCTTATCCACTCTACTGGAAACATCCTCAAAAAATTCCAGAAGATTTGTCAAGCATGATTTCCCTTTCACAAATCCATGCTGACTTGGACCTATCATGTCACCTCTTTCCAAAGTGCTGCTATGACATCCTTAATAATTGATTCCATCATTTTACCCACTACCGATGTCAGGCTGACTGGTCTATAATTCCCTGTTTTCTCTCTCCCTCCTTTTTTAAAAAGTGGGGTTATATTGGCTACCCTCCACTCCATAGGAACTGATCCAGAGTCAATGGAATGTTGGAAAATGACTGTCAACGCATCCACTATTTCCAAGGCCACCTCCTTAAGTACTCTGGGATGCAGTCCATCAGGCCTTGGGGATTTATCGGCCTTCAATCCCATCAATTTCCCCAACACAATTTCCCGGCTAATAAGGATTTCCCTCAGTTCCTCCTCCTTACTACACCCCCCGACCCCTTTTATAACCGGAAGGTTGTTCGTGTCCTCCTTCTTGAATACCGAACCAAAGTACTTGTTCAATTGGTCTGCCATTTCTTTGTTCCCCGTTATGACTTCCCCTGATTCTGACTGCAGGGGACCTACGTTTGTCTTTACTAACCTTTTTCTCTTTACATATCTATAGAAACTTTTGCAATCTGTCTTAATGTTCCCTGCAAGCTTCTTCTCATACTCCATTTTCCCTGCCCTAATCAAACCCTTTGTCCTCCTCTGCTGAGTTCTAAATTTCTCCCAGTCCCCAGGTTCGCTGCTATTTCTGGCCAATTTGTATGCCACTTCCTTGGCTTTAATACTATCCCTGATTTCCCTTGATAGCCACGGTTGAGCCACCTTCCCTTTTTTATTTTTATGCCAGACAGGAATGTACAATTGTTGTAGTTCATCCATGCGGTCTCTAAATGTCTGCCATTGCCCATCCACAGTCAACCCCTTAAGTATCATTCGCCAATCCATCCCAGCCAATTCACGCCTCATACCTTCAAAGTTAGCCTTCTTTAAGTTCTGGACCATGGTCTCTGAATTAACTGTTTCATTCTCCATCCCAATGCAGAATTCCACCATATTATGGTCACTCTTCCCCAAAGGGCCTCGCACAACGAGATTGCTAATTAATCCTTCAGTTCTGTCTTCTGCCTTAGCAGTTTGAGTACAGAAGGGCTCGTCATACTCAATGGACCCAAAGGTACTGACCTTTAGGGTTCTGAGGAGGCACCTGTATTCAATGTGCTCTCAGGACTTGACCTTTAGTGCATTGAGATGTTCTCCACATTCTCCACATTCACTGCACTGCAGGCACTGACCCTCAGAGTACAGAAAAGAAAGACTTGCATTTATATAGCGCCGTTCACGACCATCGGACGTCCCAAAGTGCTTTACAGCCAACTAATTTACATCCAATGAAGTACTTTTGAACTGCAGTCGCTGTTGTAATGTCGGAATCCCAGTAGCCAATCTGCTCACAGCAAGCTCCCACAAATAACAATGTGATAATGAGTAGTTCATCAGATTTAATGGGGTCGGTTTCGGGCTAAATATTGGCCAGGACACCAGGGATAACTACCCTGCTCTGCTTTGAAATAGTGCCATGGGATCTTTTACATCCCCCTGAGAGAGCAGATAGGGCCTCAGTTTAACATCTCATCCGAAAGACGGCACTTCTGACAGTGCAGCACTCCCTCAGCACTGCACTGGGAATGTCAACTTAGATTTTTGTGCTCAAGTCTCTGGAGTGGAACTTGAACCCACAACCTTCTGACTCAGAGGAAGTGTGCTACCCATTGAGCCACAGCTGACACTGAGGAAGTATCCCTATTCAATGTGCCTCAAGCAATTAACCCTGGAGTATTGAGAGATTCACCACATTAAATGCACCCCACCCCCCAATTGAAAGTGCTCACTGTCTCAACAGGGAAGTGGTCAAAGTTCTCACTCCCGTTTGCTATCCAGCAATCCCTGCTGGAAGTGTTGAGGCATTGACATTTGGGAGGGGATAGGATCTGGCTCAGCTATGATGGCCCGCCAAGGCTGGATAGCCATCAAGGCTCACGCATGAAGAATAGCCACCCTGTGCAAGGTAGAGCAGGACACTTGGTCAATTCTTTCAGGAGAGGGGGAGTGGAGAAAAAATGGAGAACTAGCGAGAACATAAAAGAGTCTACGACACCTGTGTTTTCGATGGGCTGTGTCATCCTAATGAGTAATGAGAAAGATCCAAAGCCAAACCATTGGCTTTTAGAGCACTGACTATAGCCCTCGGAATACTCAATAGTCCCAAATGAACATAAATACTGAGTCAACAAGAGCGGGTCAGAGGCTGGTTATTCTGTGGCGAGTGTCTCACCTCCTGACTCCCCAAAGCCTACTCACCATCTACAAGGCACAAGTCAGGAGCGTGATAGAAACATAGAAACATAGAAAATAGATGCAGGAGTAGGCCATTCGGCCCTTCGAGCCTGCACCACCATTCAATATGAGCATGGCTGATCAGGCAACTTCAGTACCCCACTCCTGCCTTCTCTCCATACCCCCTGATCCATTTAGCCGTAAGGGCCACATCTAATTCCCTTTTGAATACATCCAATGAACTGGACTCAACAACTTTCTGTGGCAGAGAATTCCACAAGTTCACAATTCTCTGGATGAAAAAGTTTCTCCTCATCTCGGTCCTAAATGGCTTATCCCTGATCCTTGGACTGTGACCCCTGGTTCTGGACTTCCCCAACATCGGGAACATTCTTCCTGCATCTAACCTGTCCAACCCCATCAGAATGTTATATGTTTCTATGAGATCCCCTCTCATTCTTCTAAATTCCAGTGAAAATAAGCCCAGTTGATCCAGTCTTTATTCATATGTTCGTCCTGCCATCCCGGGAATCAGTCTGGTGAACCTTCGCTGCACTCCCTCAATAGCAAGAATGTTCTTCCTCAAATTAGGAGACCAAAACTGCACACAATACTCCAGGTGTGGTCTCACCAAGGCCCCGTACAACTGCAGCAACACCTCCCTGCTCCTATACTCAAATCCTCTCGCTATGAAGGCCAACAGGCCATTTGCTTTCTTAACTGCCTGCTGTACCTGCATGCCAACTTTCAATGACTGATGTACCATGACACCCAGGTCTCGTTGCAGCTCCCCTTTTACTAATCTGTCGCCATTCAGATAATAATCTGCCTTCCTGTTTTTGCCACCAAAGTGGATAACCTCACATTTATCTACATTATACTGCATCTGCCATGCATTTTCCCACTCACCTAACCTGTCCAAGTCACCCTGCAGCCTCTTAGCATCCACCTCATTGCTCACACTGCCACCCAGCTTAGTATCATCTGCAAACTTGGAGATATTACATTCAATTCCTTCGTCTAAGTCATTAATACTCATCACTTGCCTGGATGAGTGCAGGTCCAACAATACTCAAGGAGCTCGACACCATCCAGGATAAAGCAGCCCTCTTGATTGGCACCTCATCCACCACCTTAAACATTCACTCCCTCCATCACCAGCGCACCGTGGCTGCAGTGTGTACCATCTACAAGATGCACTGCAGCAACTCGCCAAGGCTTCTTCGACAGCACCTCCCAAACCCGCGACCTCTACCACCTAGAAGGACAAGGGCAGCAGGTGCACGGGAATGCCATCACCTGCAAGTTCCCCATCTGACTTGCAAATATATTGCCGTTCGTTCATCGTCGCTGGGTCAAAATCCTGCAACTCTTTCCTAACAGCACCGTGGGAGTACCTTCACCACACGGACTGCTGCGGTTCAAAATGGCGGCTCACCACCTTCTCGAGAGCAATTAGGGATGGGCAATAAATGCTGGACTTGTCCACATCCCATGAACAATTTAAAAAAAATGTTATTTGCAGGCTAGCACATCTCATTCTGCTGGCAGTGAATTGCTTATAGCATTGTCTACAGTCAGTGGATCAATATGTACACAAATCGCAAGAGACTTTAGAAATGTATTTTACAGAGCCACATAGTGGCCAGAGCTTGTTACTGCATGATGCCAGTAATGGGCCAGCCCACACTGCGATCTATGGACAATAGGAGAGTGTGTGCGCACTAGGTCCGTGCAGCAGAGCTGGTCTCCAGTTGTCTTGGTTAACCCTTGCCACTGGATCAAGACCTAGCTCTGTCAAGCCCGTGTGGTGGCTGGTGTGCAACGGCCACCCCACGTTAAAAGAATCCACGCACAGGCATCTTCCACCCTTCAATACGTAGTTCGGGACCTGGAATGTATTTGACAAGTTGCCACATAAAAGGTTACTGCATAAGATAAAAGTTCACAGGGTTGGGGTAATATATTAGCATGGAAAGAGGATTGGCTAACTAACAGAGAACAGAGAATTGGGATAAATGGTTCATTATCTGGTTGGCAACCAGTAACTAGTGGGGTGCCGCAGGGATCAGTGCTGGGACCCCAACTATTTACAATCTATATTAACGACTTGGAAGAAGGGACTGAGTGTAACTTAACCAAGTTTGCTGATGATACAAAGATGGGAGGAAAAGCAATGTGTGAGGAGGACACAAAAAATCTGCAAAAGGACATAGATAGGCTAAGTGAGTGGGCAAAAATTTGGCAGATGGAGTATAATGTTGTAAAGTGTGAGGACTGTATAAGAAAAAAATCAAAGAGCAAGTTATTATTTAAATGGAGAAACATTGCAAAGTGCCGCAATAGAGCGGGACCTGGGGGTACTTGTGCATAAAACACAAAAGGATAGTATGCAGGTATAGCAAGTGATCAGGAAGGCCAATGGAATCTTGGCCTTTATTGCAAAGGGGATGGAGTATAAAAGCAGGGAAGTCTTACTACAGCTATATAAGGTATTGGCGAGGCTACACCTGGAATATTGCATGCAGTTTTGGTATCCATATTTACGAAAGGATATACTTGCTTTGGAGGCAGTTCAGAGAAGGTTCACTAGGTTGATTCCGGGGATGTGGGGGTTGACTTTTGAGGAAAGGTTGAGTAGGTTGGGCCTCTACTCATTGGAATTCAGAAGAATGAGAGGTGATCTTATCGAAATGTATAAGATTATGAGGGGGCTTGACAAGGTGGATGCAGAGAGGATGTTTCCACTAATGGGGGAGACTAGAACTAGAGGACACGATCTTAGAATAAGGGGCCACCCATTTAAAACCGAGATGAGGAGAAATTTCTTCTCTCAGAGGGTTGTAAATCTGTGAAATTCGCTGCCTCAGAGAGCTGTGGAAGCTGGGACATTGAATACATTTAAGACAGAAATAGACGGTTTCTTAATCGATAAAGGGATAAGGGGTTGTGGGGAGCGGGCAGGGAAGTGGAGCTGAGTCCATGATCAGATCAACCATGATCTTATTGAATGGTGGAGCAGGCTCGAGGGGCCGTATGGCCGACTCCTGCTCCTATTTCTTATGTTCTTATGTTCTTATGTCCCTCATTGAAACACCTGTGAACTCATCCCTTTTTATTGTAGAAGCTGGTCATCCTCAATACGAGGGACTGCCTAATACTAATACTGAATGGGAAATGTTGATATGGTTGTTTATAATGGCAAAGTTTGGTATGAATGCTGACCATAATTTGTAACAACAGGAAGTAAGGTTTTATGGATAAGAAGTTAGTGTCATAGAATAGAATCATAGAAATTTACAGCACAGAAGGAGGACATTTCAGCCCATCATGTCCATGCTGGCCAACCAAGAGTTATCCAACCTAATCCCACTTTCCAGCTCTTGTCCGTAGCCCTGTGGGTTACAGTAGGTTATTACCATCAGGAAAGACTGGACAGGCTGGGGCTTCTTTCTCTAGAAAAGAGAAGGTTGAGGGGTGACCTGATAGAGGTCTTTAAGATTATGAAAGGGATTGATAGGGTAAACGCAGAGAAAATGTTTCCACTTGTGGGGGAGATCAAAACTAGAGCTGCGTATAATGAACGGCTGATCCGATAGCAGCCACTGCAGGCGGTAAAGAAGGCAAATGGTATGTTGGCCTTCATAGCTAGGGGATTTGAGTATAGGAGCAGGGAGGTCCTACTGCAGTTGTACAGGGCCTTAGTGAGGCCACACCTTGAATATTGTGTTCAGTTTTAGTCTCCTAATCTGAGGAAGGACGTTCTTGCTATTGAGGGAGTGCAGCGAAGGTTCACCAGACTGATTCCAGGGATGGCTGGACTGACATATGAGGAGAGACTGGATCAACTGGACCTTTATTCACTGGAGTTTAGAAGGATGACAGGGGATCTCATAGAAACGTATAACATTCTGACGGGACTGGACAGGTTAGATGCGGGAAGAATGTTCCCGATGTTGGGAAAGTCCAGAATCAGGGGACATAGCCTTACGATAAAGGGTAGGCCATTTAGCACTGAGATGAGGAGAAACTTCTTCACTCAGAGAGTTGTTAACCTGTGGAATTCCCTGCTGCAGAGAGTTGTTGATGCCAGATCATTGGATATATTTAAGAGGGAGTTAGATATCGCCCTTACAGCTAAGGGGATCAAGGGATATGGAGAAAAAGCAGGAAAGGGGTACTGAAGGAATGATCAGCCATGATCTTATTGAATGGTAGTGCAGGCTTGAAGGGCCGAATGGCCTACTCCTGCACCTATTTTCTATGTTTCTATGTTTCTAGAACGAGCGGCTGATTCGATACCAAGCGCTGTGTGCCCTAGCAATATTTTTTAGATCTAGATATAACATTTGTGAGCTGAATAGGAAGAAAAGATAGAACTTGGATTCATATAGTGTGTGATTTTGCTGCAGGATATTAAAGAAATTAGTTACATTTAAAAAAGAGAGAAGATATTGGAGTGGGGATTGTTTTGCGTTGCGCCCTTTTTCCGTGTGTAAATTTCACAGTGGAACGTACCGCACCCAATCGGCCCAGGCATTCGGCCCACTGCTAAATTCATTGCGTCTGATTTTTTAGGTGTTCCGGGAGGCTGCCTAAGGCGTTAGGCACCTTGCATGTGTTAATTAGGGGCCTATCTCTGGGTGAAGGACCCCTGTACCAAATTAGGTTGCCCTGAGGCCTTGGGCAAATGGCCTAAAGGAATTTCTAACCCAGTAGCACCTAAGGTGCTGAAATGTACTTCCCAGGAAACACAGAGAGTTAGCATGCAGGTACAGCAAGCAATTCGGAAGGCAAATGGCATGTTGGACTTTTTTGCCAGGGGATTGGAGTACAAGAGTAAGGAAGTCTTGCTACAATTGGACAGGGCTTTGGGTGAGACCACACCTGGAGTACTGTGCACAGTTTTGGTCTCCTTATCTGAAGAAGGATATACTTGCCTTGGAGGCGGTTCAACAAAGGTTCACTAGACTGACTCATGAGATGAGAGGGTTGTCCTAAGAGGAGAGATTGAGCAGATTTGGCCTATTTTCTCTGGAGTTTAGAAGAATGAGAGGTGATCTCATTGACGCATACAAGATTCTGAGGGGGATTGACAGGGTAGATGCTGAGAGGTTGTTTCCCCTGGGTGGAGAGCCTAGAACCAGGGGTTACAGTCTCCATTTAAGACTGAGATGGTGAGGAATTTCTTCACTCAAGAGGGTTGTGAATCTTTGGAATTCTCTTCACTAAAGAGCGGTGGATGCTCAGTCTCAAGACTGAGATCAGTAGATTTTTGGGCACTAAGGTAATCGAGGGACATGGAGATAGGGCAGGAAAGTGAAGTTGAGGTCGATCAGCCATGATCTTATTGAATGGCGGAGCAGGCTCAAGGGGCCATATGGCCTACACCTACTCCTAATTCTTACGTTCTTATGAATGTCTCACGCCCCTGATGGTTGAGCGAGTAAACTCACTGCCCAGTTTGGAACTAAGATATACAGACAAGTAAGGAACAAACTTGTAATGATGTAACACCTCGTCACGATGCCCACGGTGCAACCAAAGAATTATTTTCGGTCGGTAGTCATTGGTAAGTAGGCATTCATTGGATGTGAAGCACTCTAAAATAGACTCATAGAATCATAGAATGGTTATAGCATGAAAGAAGGCCATTCGGCCCGTCGTGTTATGCCAGCTCTCTGCAAGAGCACTTCAGTCAAGTTCTACTCCCCCGCCCTGTCCCCGTAGCCCTGCAATTTTTTTTCCTACAGGTACTTATCCAACTCCCGTTTGAAAGCCACGATTGAATCTGCCTCCACCACCCTTTCAGGCCGTGCATTCCAGATCCTAATCACCCGCTGTGTGAAAAAAGGTTTTTCTTATGTTGCCTTTGGTTCTTTGTTGTGCGATGCAAATACAAGTTAGTTATTTTACAATAGCGGACAGGGAGATGCCAATGGGTTATACATCTCGTCCAGGGCCCTCCGTGTTAGTCCCAGCACAGCTCACGGAGTTGGGGGAGATCTCACAACGAGGCCGTAAAGGAAGTGAGTGCCCTTCGCAAGTTTCCTCTGCAATCACGCCACCACCACCACCCCCCCCCCCACCCCCACTTCTTCCCCATAGCCCCCTCACAAACACACACACCAGGAAGTTTCTCGGCTCAATCTCCAGTCTGAGCTGAGTTAGGCTGACCCGGGTCAGTGTCACAATAGCTCTGTACAGTCGAACTCAGTTCCCTGGGGTTAGGGAGAGGAGAGGCTAGGCAGAGTGACTGCTCTGTGATCTCTCCATCGACCTGTGCAGGAAGAGCACAGGTATTGAGTGAGGACCAGCTGTGTTGCCTCGTCACCATCACGTTGCCATCAACATTCACTATCTCGGCTCTCACATTGGGAACGGGAGTGGGCCATTCAGCCCTTCAAGCCTGTTGTGCCATCCAATCAGATCGGGGGTGTTGACCAACCCATTACTTCACCATAACTCCATGGGCTAGAAATTCATTTGGTCAGCGCCACCTGTTAGCGCCCGGGCAGGGCACTAACGGGCTGCTAAACCCTTACCGACCGAGCGTCGCACCTCCCGCGAGCTTCGACGGACGTTTACCGCCGGCCATAAGCGTTAGCACTGCGCACTCTAGCGCCACCCACTGGGTGACGTCAACGAGTGTGCAACGCCCCCCCTTAGCAGCACGATCGTGAACCTGATTGCTTTCGCCTGCCGTAGCATCTGGCTATACTTCCGATAGGGAAAGCAGGAGCCCCGAAGATGCTGCCAAGGCAATATTACCACAGGTGAGCAGGTGGGCGGTTAAAATGGAATTTATTTGTACTGATGTACCTCTCTTAGGTGTTCAACACTATTGCTAGTCTCCCTCGCGTTTTCTTTCAGTTTTCGATTGGGCCAGCTAACCTCCCCTTTGGGCTCTTAATATTTCCTTTGTGTTCCTTTGTTGTTTTCGATATTTTGTCCAGTTCCCTGGTGTCATGTATGTACATGCTGTTTGTAACCACCAGATGGTGTCATTGTTGGAGGCCACTGAGCAGCACGCACATGGTGCTGCTCTGGTTTAAAAGGCCAGCCATTTTGTGAGTCAGGCACTTTGGGCCGTAATAAAGCAGAGCCAAGGTTGTACCTTGTTCAGTTAAACAGTACTCAGTTTGTATCTTTATTGCATATATTACACCTGGATTACCACTTTTCTTGGCATTTGTGCAATTCACTTCCTTTAGCATCATACTGCGTCCAATCTCACCTCTTGACCTCTACACTTGACTGTTCCAACGCTCTCCTGCCCCGCCTCCCATCTTCCACCGTCCGTAAACTTTGTTCCCCGTATCCTAACTCGCACCAAGTCCCATTCACCCATCACCCCCCGGTGCTCGCCCACCAACATTGGCTCCCGGTCCGGCAACACCTTATTTTTAAAATTCTAAATCCTTCTTTGAATACCTCCCACTGTTTCCCTCTGGGTTTACCTATTAATAGCTCAGCCCGGTTTAATGTGTTCTGCCTATGTCTCATTCCTTCGAAGTCAGCCTTACTTAAGTTTAAAGCCTTGGTTTGTGTGTGATCTTTCTCCTTCTCAAACATTGGGGCCGAAAAAAATCCACGCATCTCCCACCCTTCAACTATCAGGTCCCTCATTGAACTTGGACAGGTTAGGTGAGTGGGCAAATGCATGGCAGATGCAGTATAATGTAGATAAATGTGAGGTTATCCACTTTGGTGGCAAAAACACGAAGGCAGAATATTATCTGAATGGTAACAGGTTAGGAAATGGGGAGGTGCAACGAGACCTGGGTGTCATGGTACATCAGTCATTGAAAGTTGGCATGCAGGTACAGCAGGCCATGAAGAAGGCAAATGGCATGTTGGCCTTCATAGCGAGAGGAATTGAGTATAGGATCAGGGAGGTCTTACTGCAGTTGTACAGGGCCTTGGTGAGGCCACACCTTGAATATTATGTGCAGTTTTGGTCTCCTAATCTGATGAAGGACATTCTTGCTATTGAGGGAATGCAGTGAAGGTTCACCAGGCTGATTCCCAGGATGGTAGGGCTGACACATGAAGAAAGATTGGAGCGACGAGGCTTATATTCACTGGAATTTAGAAGAATGAGCGGGGATCTCATAGAAACATATCAAATTCTGATGGGATTGGACAGGTTAGATGCAGGAAGAATGTTGGGGAAGTCCAGAACCAGGGGTCACAGTCTAGGGATAAGGGGTAAGCCATTTAGGACCGAGTTGAGGAGAAACTTCTTCACTCAGAGGGTTGTGAACCTGTGGAATTCTCTCACAGAAAGTTGTTGATGCCAGTTCGTTAGATATATTCAAAAGGGAGTTAGATGTGGCCCTTACGGCTAAAGGGATCAAGGGGTATGGAGAGAAAGCAGGAATGGGGTACTTAAGTTGCATGATCAGCCATAATCATATTGAATGGTGGTGCAGGCTCGAAAGGCCGAATGGCCTACTCCTGCACCTACTTTCTATGTTTCTAATCCATGAACTCATCCTTTTTTGGTGTGGAAGTGGGTCACCCTCAACACGGTAATACTATAATACCCTTTAGGCGCTGGGATACCAGTTTTAGCAGCGCTCGCGCGATAGCGCCCTAGGAATTAGGGGTAGCACCCCAAGAGGGGTGTTAAACGCTTCTCTTAGTGCTCTACTTCTCTCCTGGGGCGCTAAACACCGATATCCATGTTGGAGGCGGCAAACATTGCCCACCGCTAAAGTTAGCGGCCAGGCGGTGTCACCCCCTCAAACTGGGCTATAACGAATTTTTAGCCCCTTATCCCTTGATACCTTTCACCAACAAAGATCTATCGATCTCACTCTTGAAAATGTCAATCGACTGTCAGAAATCACGGCCCTTCTGGGGAGAAATTTCCAGATTTCCACGACCCTTTTGTGTGAGAAATGTAAAAATTCTCATCCTCGCTTGGCCCATCTCTGTAACCTCCTCCAGCCCTACAACCCTCCAAGATCTCAGCGCTCCTCTAATTCTGGCCTCTTGCACATACCCGATATTAATCGGCCCACCATTGCCGGCCACACCTTTAGGTTCCTGGGCACTAATCTGTGGAATTCCCTCCCTAAAACTCTGCACCACTCTCTCTTCCTTTACGTCGTTCCTCAACTCTTTGACCAAACTTTTGGTCACCTGTCCTAATATCTCTTGCTGCTCGGTGTCAAATTTTGTCTGATTACGCGCCTGGAAAAAATAAAATGTCACTTCTGCAGTCCCAGCCCCCCACTGATATATTAGTTTTATTCTTTCACACTCACGGGCTAAACAGCATTTCCTGTTCGAGAGCTCCCATCAAGTCCACCGTTGTCCAAATCATCTTCCCTCTCATGAACCAAAGTGTACATCCAATAATCGAATGTTTTTTCTACGTTAACGGCGCTATACAAATGCAAGTTGCTGACGTTCCTGATTTCACTCCTAATTGGCATAGCTCTAATATTACTATCGTGCCAGTTCAGGAAATGACTGAGATACCTGAAGGTATCCAACCCCCTTAGCACGACGGGAGAGAGATCTCACCCTTATAGGCATGAAGAAATTCTGGAACAAGCAGTGAGCTCCAGGCACTCACTCTGCAACAGGGCCAGGCCGGGTGAAAGAGCTGTCACTGAAAGCACAGAACAGCTGAAACTCGAGCCTAGTTCCCGGGGTCTGACATCAAACATTGGCTGCAGGGCTACTAGTTGGCCATGTCTCTTTCCTACACGAAAAAAAAAATTGGGTTCAATAGTTTACTGGCAAAGAGATTACTCAGCCGTGATTTCCTGCGTTCACTGCTTAACAGTGCAGATATCCAGGTCATTACATAGCACTTGAGGACACGAGTGCAGTTCCTCACCAGCATGCTCTGGGTAACCATCCACAGTGCCATCTCAAGCACGTCGTTTGTTTTTATCACCCTCTATGGAATGCTGGCCCAGGAAGGCAGGAAATCAAAATATTCAAGCTGCAACCTAATCGACGGGTTCGTGTTTCGAACAGAAATCTCGGGCTGAGTTACCGGCTGCAACCTAATCGACGGGTTCGTGTTTCGAACAGATACCCAAAAGTGGAGTCCAGGCTGGAATCCAAGTGAGGGCTTCAGAATGATTATATATCGAATAACAGATACCCGGGTGTGAGTTACAGGCTGGAATCTAATCGAGGGGTTCGGGGGGTTTATATATAGAATAACGGATACCCGGGAGTGAGTTACAGGCTGGAATCTAATCGAGTGGTTCGGGGGTTTATATATAGAATAACAGATACCCGGGAGTGAGTTACAGGCTGGAATCTAATCGAGGGGTTCAGGGGGTTTATATATAGAATAACAGATACCCGGGAGTGAGTTACAGGCTGGAATCTAATCGAGGGGTTCGGGGGTTTATATATAGAATAACAGATACCCGGGAGTGAGTTACAGGCTGGAATCTAATCGAGGAGTACAGGTGGTACATATATAGAATAATGGATATCCAGGAGTGAGTTACAGGCTGGAATGTAATCGAGGGGTTTGGGAGGTTTATATATCGAATAATGGATACCTGGGAGTGAGTTACAGGCTGGAATCTAATCGAGGGGATCAGGGGTTTATATATCGAATAATGGATACCCGGGAGTGAGTTACAGGCTGGAATCTAATCGAGGGGATCAGGGGTTTATATATCGAATAACAGATACCCGGGAGTGAGTTACAGGCTATAATCTAATCGAGGGGTTCGGGGGTTTATATATAGAATAACAGATACCCGGGAGTGAGTTACAGGCTGGAATCTAATCGAGGGGTTCGGGGGGTTTATATATAGAATAACAGATACCCGGGAGTGAGTTACAGGCTGGAATCTAATCGAGGAGTACAGGTGGTACATATATAGAATAACGGATATCCAGGAGTGAGTTACAGGCTGGAATGTAATCGAGGGGTTCGGGAGGTTTATATATCGAATAATGGATACCTGGGAGTGAGTTACAGGCTGGAATCTAATCGAGGGGATCAGGGGTTTATATATCGAATAATTGATACCCGGGAGTGAGTTACAGGCTGGAATCTAATCGAGGGGATCAGGGGTTTATATATCGAATAACAGATACCCCGGGAGTGAGTTACAGGCTGGAATCTAATCGAGAGGATCAGGGGTTTATATATCGAATAACGGATACCCGGGAGTGAGTTGCAGGCTGGAATCTAATCGAGGGGTTCGGGGATTTATATATCAAATAATGGATACCCGGGAGTGAGTTACAGGCTGGAATCTAATTGAGGAGTACAGGTGGTTTATATATAGAATAACGGATACCCTGGAGTGAGTTACAGGCTGGAAACTAATCAAGGGGTTCGGGCGGTTTATATATAGAATAACGGATACCCGGGAGTGAGTTACAGGCTGGAATCTAATCGAGGGATTCGCAGGGTTTATATATAGAATAACAGATACCCGGGAGTGAGTTACAGGCTGGAATCTAATCGAGGGATTCGCAGGGTTTATATATAGAATAACAGATACCCGGGAGTGAGTTACAGGCTGGAATCTAATCGAGGAGTACAGGTGGTTTATATATAGAATAACGGATATCCGGGAGTGAGTTGTATACAGAACTGGTAAGGCCACCTTCATTGTCCATCTATAGTTGCTCTGAGAAGATGGTGGGCCTTCTCCCTGATCCACCACAGTCCTTGTTTGGCCAATGCTCCCCCAATGGTGTTAGGTAGGGAATTTCAGGATATTGAGCAATTATATAAAGGTGATTAGCAAAAGACCCAGAGGTGACATGAGGAAACCTTTTATTACACAGCGAGTTGTTATGATATGGAATACAACTGCTTGAAAGTGTGGTGGTAGCAGATTCAATAGTAAGTTTCAAAAGAGAATTGGTTAAATACTTGAAGAGACAAAAATATGTACAGAGCGATGGAAAAAGAGAGGGTGAGTGATTAATTGGATAGCTCTTTCAAAGAACTGGCACAGACACGATGGGCTGAATGATCTCCTTCTGTGCTGTATAATTCTATGATTCTATGATTCTAAATATATATATCGATCATTAGTCCAGGTCTCTGGTTTACTAATCTAATAGCATAACCACTGCACTACCATATTGCTCTGATGACTCATTCCATCACTTTACTGATGATTTGGGGGAGGCTGATAGGACGGTAATTGACCGGGTTAGATTCATCTTGTTTTCTTTGTAGATAGGACATACCTGGGCAATCTTCCACAATTCCACAGTAGATGTCAAAGCTGCACTCAAAAGTTTGGCTTGTGTTTAATAACGCAACTTTCGCCAACAGGACATGCAGACAGTTTAACTGGAAGAAAATACAACACAGGAAAAGTGCTGTACCAAGGACCTGCATTACAATGGCACAAAATGTGGTTTTGAATTAAAAAGTCATCTCTGTAAACTGAATTCTTCCAATATTTGAAGCTTTGAAGAATAGTCGATTGAATGAAATTAAATGTCCCTAGTGTTTCATAATTCAATCTCCTCACTTTGAAAATTAAGCAAATTCCAAATTAATTTGAAGCACTTTAAATTACAGATTGATTTTTTTCCCCTTGTTGCTTAAAATTAATTTCCTACCAATTCCCTTACACGGTAGTCCTGCAGAAAGAATCAAAATGACCAGACAGCAGTGTCCTGCTCATAGGATTCATTCCCAGCGACAAAATCTAACACAAACTGTCTCAGAATAATAAAAATATTTATTTAAACTAGAACAGAGAGACCTGCGGGTGCTTGTGCACAAATCTTTGAAGGTGGCAGGAGAGGTTAATAAAGCAGTTAATAAAGTACATGAGATCCTGGCCTTTATAAACAGAGACATAGAGAACAAAAAGAACAGGAAGTTATGCTAAACCTATATAAAACACTGGTTTGGCCTAAGCTGCAGTAATGTGTCCAATTCTGGGCACCACACTTTAGGAAAGAGGAGAAGGCTTTGGAGAGGGTACAACGAGATTTACTAGAATGGTTCCGGGGATGAAGGAATGCAGTTACGAGGATCGACTAGAGGACCTGGGGTTGTTCTCTTTGGAGCAGAGAAGGCTAAGAGGAGACTTAATAGAGGTGCTCAAAATCAAGAAGGGTTTAGATAGAGTAAATAAAGAGAAATGGTTTCCAATGACCGATGAATCGATAACCAGAGGGCACAGATTTAAGGTGATTGGCAAAAGAACTAGAGGCGACATGAGGAAATACGTTTTATTCATCAATGCTTAGGATTTGGAATGGACTACCTGGTGGAAACAAAAGGGAATTGGATAAATACTTGAAGAAAAAACAATTGCAGGGATATGGGGAACAAGCAGGGGACTGGGACTAACTGGATTGTTCTTCGGAAGACCCGGTGCGGACTCGATGGGCCGAATGGCCTCCTTTTGTGCTGTACTATTCTATGCACCGCGCCAATGGCCCATCTCTGCAGACCCTACAGACAATCACATTTTTCCTGCAATGTGCTGATCAGAACTGTACCCAGGGAGCAGCACGAGCTGCGACGGCAGTGAAGAGTGACGTCCTCAAGGTCCAGGTCGGTGATTGGAGCTTGGGCAGATACAGCATCAGTGGCGAGGCCGGGACGAAGGAGCGGCGAGAGACTGTAGAGGGACGTGATCGGGGCCCAAGAGAGGCGTGAGTTCGGGGCCAGGGGCAGCACGGGCCAGCCCACGCTGCGATATGTGTGCACACTAGGTCCGTGCAGCAGAGCAGGTCTCCAGTCAGCTTGGGTAACCTTTGCCACTGGACCAAGACCTAGCTCTGTCAAGCCCGTGTAGTGGCTGGTGTGCAACGGTCAACACACGTTAAAAAAATCCACGCACAGGCATCTTCCACCCTTCAGGATGTAGTTCAGGACCTGGAATATCAGGTCCTTCATTGGAACATCTATGAACTCATCCCTTTTTTTTGGCGTGGAAGCAAGTCATCCTCGCTTCGAGGGACCGCCTATGATGATGAATATTCTATGATTCACTGATTCTCTGAAAAAATAAAATGTATGTTCTTAGATCGTTGAAAAATGTTGTACAAACTGCTTTTGTGCTCAGTGTTACAGGGAGTGTTGGAGCCCAATAAAATAGTGGCTTAACTTCTTCCAAAAACACAGCAAGTCTAGTTTCTAGCAGGCAAAGTTGGAATAAAAAATGTAATTATTAGAGATTGTTTATTTTTCCTGCAGCAAGCCAATGAAATATAACAAAATATCAATATTCAGCTTTCAAACGCATGAGCTGAAATAAATTCATCTAATAATTTAAATCTGTCTGCTCACTGTGGAATGACTTTGTAAAGGCTTTTGTGAACATTTCAAAAAGCATATGCCTGACATTTCACGAGAAAAACTAAACAGAGGAAATCTTCATCAACATATTACATCACAGTGCAATACGACCAGGGCAATTTTACCCTTGCCCCGCTAACCCCTGCCCCCCTCTTAATATTTTACTCTGAAGTGGAGATTAAAATAATTAACCTCGACGCAGTCTGTTAGGAATCAAACACAAGTAGGTTTATTTTACTTGCAATGGAGAAACAGGCCTGTAAGTCAGTCCCTACTGAACGGTCCGCACCCGTTCCCCGAACAAAGAACACACAGGGTTTATACAGTTACTCGGTGGTATAATGGCCGGACATTCAATGCATGACACATACGATGATATGAATAGACACAGCTCCTTGTCACTTAGGGCGAAGATGATTTCTATCCCACCTATTCCTGGTACCATTCCCCCACTCACTCAGCCTGGCTCCGCTTTGATCTTTGCTTGTACTGGGTACCGTTTTTGCTGATGTGTCATAGAAACATAGAAACATAGAAAATAGTTGCAGGAGTAGGCCATTCGGCCCTTCGAGCCGAATGGCCTACTCCTGATCATGCAACTTCAGTACTCCATTCCTGCTTTCTCTCCATACCCTTTAATTCCTTTAGCCGTAAGCGCCATATCAACTCCCTTTTGAATATGTCTAATGAACTGGCCTCAACAACTCTCTGCGGTAGAGAATTCCACAGGTTCACAATTCTCTGAGTGAAGAAGTTTCTCCTCATCTCGGTCCTAAATGGCTTACCCCTTATCCTTAGACTGTGACCCCTGGCTCTGGATTTCCCCAACATCGGGAACATTCTTCCTGCATCTAACCTGTCCAGTCCCTGTCGGTTTGAGACATACCATCCCTGTGTTATCTCTTGCGTTGAGACATGAGGGAGCCGATGAGGCCTTGAGGCATAGTGCAGATGTACATTTTTGTTTCTCTGGGCTTAGTTTGCTTCTACTTTCTGCACGTACACACTTTAACCCTTTATTCCATGTCTGATTTGTCCAGTGTGACCTATTGGCTCACTTCAGTCCCCCCTTTTGGTGATCTTGGCTACCCTACCCAAGGTGATCAACTAAAAGGTTTGGGAGGCCCAGTGCCTTGTGGTTAGATAACCCCATCATCCTGCTGTTTCTCTAGCCAGCTACAACGTTCCTTCACTAATGCTTTAGCTCGTAGCCAGTTCTTTCGCGTTGCGCAAACCCTGCATGTTGCAATCAGCCAGCCTATCACCAATATTAATATTAATGTACAATCACCAGTACATGCGATTTCTTCAATTCTTGATCCAGGAGGTGGTATCGCTGCATATTTTCCCACAGGGGATCTTTAATATCACGTAGATCCTCCGCAGGATGTGGGATTGGGTGCCATGTCCTTCTCATAATTCTCCAGGTCTGCCTTTAAATCATCTGTTACATCGAGAGTCACTGCCTTCCTTGTGTGGATATCTATCAATGTGGCCCAGACAATGCTAACTGGTACCCATGGGGTGAAGCAGAAGTTAGTTTTTAGGATAAAGATAAAATAAAACAACACAACACAGTAATTTGACATCAGTTTCTGTATTCTTCTTTCTTCGGATGACTTTCCAATGTACTGTAAAAATACTGAATTAGTTTTTGTATTTAATAAACTTCAAAAATTTTACACAAAGGGAAAAGAGGGTGGAGCTTAAAAAGGGGCACTAAAGAAGACGGTGCCATGATCTTTTTGAATGGAGGAGCAGGCTTGAGGGGCTAAATGGCCTACTCCTGTTCCTAATTCTTATGTTCTTATGTTTTAAACATTTAACTTGATTTGCTTGCAATAACCAATTGAAAAGACAGTGCTTTGTTACAATTCAAATTGATTTAAAACAAGACCACACTTTTTTTTAGCCACTGTAACTTCAAGGCTGAAGTTTTATCTTTTGTTAAACAACCCGTCTTTTGTGTATTTCATGGCTCCGTAAATCAAAATAAATCAGCACTTGCATTTTTAAATTAAACTCTAGTTCAATTCTAGGTACACAATGAACATTTTAACACTCAATGAAACAAAATAAAGGGGGACTAGCAACTACGGGATGTTCCCGGGGAGTCACCATATTCAGTGCTGTGTAGTTGATGGTGAGACCGTATGACCCGTCTGGCTTCTTTACCGGCCACACAGTAGAATCAGTAGTGTCTCATCATCAACAACCTCCTTCAAAACCCCGTCCGGTTACCAACTCCCGTACTATCTGGGTCATTTCTTCACATGCCTCAGAGTATATCGGGTATTGTCTGTGCGCTTTGTGTTCTACCCCGCCCCCCGCCCCACACCCCCGATCCCGGGACTTTAATAGTTTCCAGTGTTCACAAGACCACAATCTTGTTCCGTCCTAGCCTAGACCTCAGGCAGGTTGGCACATCTCGGCCAGAATCTGCACACTACCGATGTGGGCGTGGTTGTCAAGCCTCTGGACTCCCCATAGGGTTGTTTTATTATCATAGCGCAGACATTGCCCCATTATCAAACCCCGGCTTTGTCAGTTTCATTTTCGGAATTAGTTTCTTGTGCTTCTCTGCAAAAAACCCCATTCGTCAGAAATCGCACATTAGTAGACATTCTACCCAAACAAAATGCTTACCCCAAACTTACTTGTTTCGATCTCTAACAGACACTTTATTGCTCGAATATCCCGTTTGACTCACATTTAGTGCACGGAACACTTCGGATTTAAGAGTGGTAATTTAAAATACTCACTCAGTGATGGTCCATTACGATCGGTGTCTCATCCCCTGGGGATATCCTGCCGACTACGCCAAATGAAGTGGAGATTAAAATAATTAACTTCAACACAGTCTGCTAGAAATCAAACACAAGTAGGCTTAGTTTACTTGCAAGGAAGAAACATGCCTGTAAGTCAGTCCCTACTGAACTCTTCACACCCGTTCTCACCGAACAAAGAACACACAGGGTTTTTATACAGTTACTCGGCCTATAATGGCCTGACATTCAATACCTGAGATATATATTGATTTGAATGGACACAGCCCCTTGTCACTCAGGGTGAAGATGATTTCTATCCCGCCTATTCCCGGTACCTTTCCCCCACTCATCCTGTGCCTGGCTCCGCTTTGACCTTTGCCCGTACTGGGGCCCGTTTTTGCTGTCGGTTTGAGACATACCATCCCTGTGTTATCTCTTGGGTTGAGACATGAGGGAGCCGATGAGGCCTTGAGGCATATTGCAGTTGTACATTTTTGTTTCTCCGGGCTTAGTTTGCAAAGGCTGCTTCTACTTTCTGCACATACACACTTTAACCCTTTATTCCATGTCTGATGTGTCCAGTGTGACCTATTGTCCCACTTCATACTCCCTCTTCATTTGTTGCTCTTCCATCCTTTCCTTCTTCTGTTCATGCTTTTTTTTCCCTTTTAGTTTTCCTTTGCCCTTTCCTTCTAAGAGAAACAGTGGATGAAAATTAACCAGATTTTGTAGAAATCCAAAAGCCCACGCTTCCTCTTCAGCTCTTTTTCTACCTCCATCAGTTCTGATCGCACCACACAGCAACGCACAGAATTGAAATTACGCTGTGTAATATTAGCGTCTGACTAATTCAAACACTCAGGTGAAATGCTTCTATCCAGCCTTTTAATAGAGGTATGAACTGTTAAATATAATTGGGCCAATGTCTGAGGATAGTAGACAAAGCTATTCTATATTCTACATTGTCCCATCAAACACTCCCAGGGCAGGTACAGCACGGGTTGGATACAGAGAAAAGCTCCCTCTACACTGTCCCATCAAACACTCCCAGAGCAAGTACAGCACGGGTTAGATACAGAGTAAAGCTCCCTCTACACTGTCCCATCAAACACTCCCAGGGCAGGTACAGCACGGGTTGGATACAGAGAAAAGCTCCCTCTACACTGTCCCATCAAACACTCCCAGGGCAGGTACAGCACGGGTTAGATACAGATTAAAGCACTATCTACACTGTCCCGTAAAATACTCCCACGGCATGTACAGCATGGGTTAGGTACAGAGTAAAGCTGCCTTTACATTATCCCATCTAACACTCCCAGGGCAGGTTCAGGATAGATAGATAGATAGATAGATAGATAGATAGATAGATAGATAGATAGATAGATAGATAGATAGATAGATGGATAGATAGATAGATAGATAGATAGATAGATAGATAGATAGATAGATAGATAGATAGATAGATAGATAGATAGATAGATAGATAGATAGATAGATAGATAGATAGATAGATAGATAGATAGATAGATAGATAGATAGATAGATAGATAGATAGATAGATAGATAGATGAATAGAATAGAAACACATATAGGTGGATAGACTAGATCAATACATATGTGGATAGACTACAGCTAGTGACCAGTTTAGTAATGTAGCTCTGTGGAGAACCTAGTTGAAGTGGATAGATAGATAGATAGATAGATAGATAGATAGATAGATAGATAGATAGATAGATAGATAGATAGATAGATAGATAGATAGATAGATAGATAGATAGATAGATAGATAGATAGATAGATAGATATACCAAAGGATTGATAAAGAGAGGGAGAGTTACATGAACACAAAGATATGACCCACTTCATTCCCCTTTTTATGCCTTGATGTAACTGCTTTGATTAAGTGTACAAAACAGTAAAAAAAATCAGCTGCTCCAATCCAGATGGGATGAATTACTGGACATAAAGTACAAGCATAAAAGAAGGAATGAACTGGTGACCACATGTTGCAACTCCACTCGTTCAGCTTTGGAGATGTAAGCGCAGGCCAGTCAAGGGTGTTGGCTGTTACCACAGTTGAGTGTGAAAGATCATGGGCGACTGTACTTGGGCATTGAGAAAGCTGTCATTGAAACAGAGAGGTAAGGTGAGAGAGAAAGAGGCAACATTCCTTCTGCTGCCACTTCAACTAGGATCTCTACAGAGCTCACATTATTACACCAATCAATAGCTTCTCACCAGATGCAGGTAGTCTTGAAGTCCAGTGTCTAAACTGTCTATCTATCTATCTACCTATCTATCTATCTATCTATCTATCTACCTAACTACCTATCTACCTATCTACCTATCTATCTATCTATATGGTACATTGATATATTATGGTAGAATCCCACGAGCCAGTCAGACTGTTTATCAAGATGGCCATGAAGCATCATTGATGCTATTTATCTGGGGTTTCTGCAGATCACTCTCGGCATTATAGAGGACAATCAGGAGAACTTACAGAAATGGAACCTCATGCCAAAAGTGAAGAATAGGTTAGGCAGGTGGTTGAAAGAAAGTGAGATGAAAGAATATTGACATTCAATTATGACAATGAAGGATAACCACCCGATTGGGCCGAAAGACCTGTATCCGTGCAGTAATTTCAATTTATAAATCCATAGACAGTGTCCAAGGTGATCCAGGGAGGAGTGATGTGAGAATCCCCGCGCATCCATTGAGTACAGCACGGCATATAAGTCAAGTGCAGTGCTAAACACAGGAGCTAAACAGTGCAAAATATATAAAATGCTTAGGGCACTTTTAAAATCTGCATGGTTATAATTAAAAAATGCAGAGAACAGTGACTCACTCTTCCACATTCTGTAAACATCAACAAAATCATCATCATCATCAACATCATCATCATCAAATCATCATCATCGATGTTATGTATGCAACATCTTGTAACCAGCATTCTACCGCCACCAGAGGGCGCATCTGTTGGAGTCCCAAGGGATCCCAGCATCCCTTGGGAGCACTGCATATAAGCAGGCCTCCCATGTTATGCCAGCACTCTGGAGTCAGAATAAAGAGACTAAGGTCACACTTACTCGAGTCTACAGTACTCAGTCACATTGCTTTATTTGAGACATAACAACTGGCGACAAGTAATAGATAATGAACCATCACGCGAAAATGCAGAGAACTGTTGGTATCCTGGATAAATTCTCAGAAGGTGACGATTGGGAAGCCTTTGTGGAGTGACACGAACAATACTTCGTGGCCAACGAGCTGGAAGGGAATGAGAACGCTGCCAAACAAAGGGCGATCCTCCTCACCGTCTGCGGGGCAACAACCTACGGGCTCATGAAGAATCTTCTTGCTCCAGTTAAACCAACAACCAAGTCATATGAAGAACTGTGTACGCTGGTCCGGGAGCACCTAAATCCGAAGGTGAGCGTTCTGATGGCAAGGTATCAATTTTATACATGTCAACGGTCTGAAGGCCAGGAAGTGGCGAGCTACTTGGTAGGGGAAGAAGAAACGAAGTTGATTTACCATGCAGGTACGACAACTAACGAAATAATGGAACAAGGAGTTCACAGCATTAGAAAAGCTGCTACCCCCACACACAGACAAAACCGGCAGAACAGGCTCTCGACAGCAAGCAGTGGCAGCAGAAGCCATCAAGGGCCACAGGAACGGCCGTTCACACCTCATCAACTCACAATGCGAGCAATCAACTACAAACTGAGAGAAGCTCAACAGAGATCAGCCAGACGCAGCTCATTCTTTGCAAGCAGTCTGTGCTGGAGGTGTGGGGGTGGGCACTCGTCAATTTCAGCAGGCTGTTTGCAGGAACTGTGACTGTACAGGGCATTTGGCCCGCATGTGCAAAAAAACGGCAGCTCGGCTGGTATACGAATCGGATGGGTCGGAGAGCGGACCAGAAGACGGTGGGGATAGTACCCGGGACACCGATGTACAGCGGGTCAACACGATCAATGGCCGCTGCTCCTACGACAGGACGCCTCCTATAATGATGAGGGTCCTACTCAACGGGATATCTGTCAACATGGAGCTGGATACAGGAGCGAGTCAATCTCTCATGGGCGCTCAACAATTTGAACAACTGTGGCCGCATAAAAGAGACAGACCAAAACTCACAATGGTCGACACCAAACTAAGGACCGAGACCAGAGAAATCGTACCAGTCCTCGGCAGCGCCATGCTCTCTGTCACACACAAAGGGACAGTGAACCGACTTCCCCTGTGGATTGTCCCCGGAGACCCCCCAGCACTGCTGGGGAGAAGCTGGCTGGCAAAACTAAACTGGAAATGGGATGATGTCCATGTCATGTCATTGGAGGAACGGACCTCCTGCTCAACAGTTATAAAGCCAGGTGTGGGCACTTTCAAAGGAGCCAAAGTCAAAATCTACATCACACAGGATGCTAGACCGGTCCATCACAAGGCCAGAGCTGTACCCTATGTGATGAGGGAAAAGATTGAACACGAACTAGACAGCCTTCTGCGGAAAGGCATTATATCACCTGTGGAATTTAGCGACTGGGCAAGTCCCATCATCCCAGTCATGAAGCCTGATGGATCCGTACGAATCTGTGGGGACGACAAATCTACCATAAACAGAGTCTCCCTACAGGACCAGTACCCGCTGCCCAGAGCGGAGGCCTTATTTGCCACATTGGCTGGAGGTAAACTTTTCTCAAAATTAGACCTCACATTTGCGTATATGACGCAAGAATTGACCGAGGAGTCCAAGCTACTCACCACCATCAACACACATCGAGGCCTTTTCATGTACAATCGATGCCCATTCGGCATCAGGTCGGCAGCTGCCATATTCCAGCGCAACATGGAGAGTCTGCTCAAGTCCATCCCGGGGACGGTTCTATTTCAAGACGACATACTTATCACGGGCAGGGACACCGACTCCCATCTCCGTAATTTGGAGGAAGTACTAAAGCGGTTGTATCGGGTAGGCCTACGAGTCAAGAAATCCAAGTGCCTGTTTCTCGCACCCGAGATTGAATTTTTGGGCAGAAGGATTGCCGCTGATGGAATCTGCCCAACAGAGTCCAAAACAGAAGCAATTCGCCTGGCACCCAGGCCCCGGAATGTCTCAGAACTGCGCGCCTTTCTCAGGCTACTCAATTACTTTGGGAACTTTATGCAGAACTTAAGCACGCTGCTGGAGCCTCTCCACGTGCTACTCAGGAAGGGGTGCAATTGGTTTTGGGGGGATGCACAGGAACACGCCTTCAATAAGGCACGCAACCTTCTGTGTTCCAACAGCGCTTTGACTTTCTTTGACCCAGGTAAAAAGCTAGTTCTCACATGCGCTGCGTCAACGTATGGGGTCGGGTGTGTTTTGCACATGTCAATAGTTCGGGCAAATTACAACCCATAGCTTATGCCTCCAGGTCACTTTCGCGGGAGGAGCGCGGGTACGGAATGAAGGAGAAGGAGGCGCTCTCGTGCGTGTACGGTGTCAAAAAAATGCACCAGCACCTTTTCGGGGCCAAGTTCACGTTAGAAACCGACCACAAGCCCCTCACGTCCCTCCTATCTGAGAGCAAGGCAATAAACACCAACGCCTCGGCGCGAATTCAATGGTGGGCACTCATGCTGGCGTCCAACGACTATACAATAAGGCACAGACCAGGCACAGACAACTGTGCCAATGCGCTCAGCAGGCTACCCCTGGCGACCACGGAAGGTCTGACGAACAGGACTGTGAGATAGTCATGGCAATCAATGCCTTTGAGTCCACAGGTTCGCCCATGACGGCTCGCCAAATCAGAGCCTGGACAGCCAGCGACCCCACGTTATCCTTAGTAAAAAGATGTGTCCTAACCAGTGACTAGGCAGAGGCTCGCGATGCCTGTCCCGAGGAATTAAAACCCTTTCACAGGCGCATGCATGAGCTATCACTACAAGCAGGCTGCCTGATGTGGGGCAGCCGAGTAGTCATGCCTCTGCGAGGCAGAGAGGCATTTGTCTGGGAGGTCCACCGCCAGCACCCGTGGATCGTTCTCATGAAGGCCATAGCCAGATCCCACTTCTGGTGGTCTGGTATTGATGCGGACTTGGAGCTCTGCGTCCGAAGGTGCACCATTTGTGCCCAACTCAGCAATGCCCCGAAGGAGGCTCCACTGAGCTCCTGGCCCTGGCCTACCAAACCGTGGTCGCGGGTGCACGTAAGCTATGCGGGCCCATTCATAGGCAAAATGTTCCTCGTAGTTGTAGATGCATTTTCAAAGTGGATCGAATGCACCATTTTAAACTCGAGCACAACCTCCACCACTGTGGAGAGCCTCGCAACCATGTTTGCAACGCACGGAATCCCTGACATATTGGTCAGTGACAATGGTCCGTGCTTCACCAGCGCAGAATTCCAAGACTTTATAATTGACCACAGCATAAATCACATCAAGACGGCACCGTTCAAGCCGGCCTCCAACGGCCAGGCGGAGAGAACAGTGCAAATCATTAAACAAGGCATGCTTAAAATCCAAGGTCCCACGCTGCAGGGTCGCCTGTCGCGACTGTTGTTGGCATTCAGATCTCGTCCGCACTCAGTGACTGGGATCCCCCTCCGTGCAACTGTTGCTGAAAAGGACTTTAAAAACAAGGCTCTCATTAATCCTCCCAGACATGCACAAAATCATTGAGGCAAAGCACCGTAAGCTGACTGAGTACCATGACAGAAATTCGAGGGGGAGATAGAATGAGATAGGGGACAAAGTGTTTGTACTAAACTATGGCAGGGGTCCCAAATGGCTTCCAGGGACAGTAACGGACAAGGAAGGAAACAGGCTACTGGTAGTACAACTGGACAATGGCAAAACCTGCCGGAGGCATGTAGACCAAGTCAAAAGCAGATTTACAAACAGCACTGCGGAACCAAAGGCAGACTACAATGTGGAGCTCGCACCATACCTGGTAGACAGACAGAGGGAACAATCGGAGGAAAGGACAATCCCAACTTACAGCCCAGGCGAGTCAACAACAATCACACTAATCTAAACAGACAGCCCAGGCGAGATACCAGCAACCACACCCAAAGAAAAACAGACACTAAGGGAAACAACTGAACCACAACTCAGATGCTCCACGCGAGAGCGTAGACGACCTGAGAGACTGAACTTATAAAGACAATAAGACCTTGGGGGAGGGTGATGTCATGTATTTACATTATTATATATAACTGTGTCCCAACATGCTATACATGACTGTAATAAGATATGACCTGTAACCACCAGCATACCTTATCACCGGGGGTGCACTTGCAAGAGACAGGTAGATAAGGGCAGGTCTCAGGCAAGTGCAGCATTCCAGAGCTGTGAAATAAAAGGTGCAGGTCCAGAGTGACCTTGACTTCACTACATGCCTCATGTGAATCTGTACTGAGGGGACAGGACTTTACATTAACACCAATGCCTCTGCTCGCATCCAAAGATGGGCGCTCACGCTGTCTTCATATAACTATGTAATTCGCCACAGGCCAGACTCAGAGAACTGCGCTGATGCTCTCAGTCGGCTACCATTGCCCACCACCGGGGTGGAAATAGCACAACCTGCGGACTTGCTCTTGGTGATGGATGCATTTGAAAACGAAAAGCCACCCGTTATGGCCCGCCAGATTAGGACCTGGACCAGCCAGGATCCTTTACTGTCCCTTGTAAAAAAAAACTGTGTCCTCCATGGGAGCTGGTCCAGCGGAGATGTATGAGGAGATGAAGCCGTTCCAGCGGCGCAAAGACAAAATGTCCATACAGGCAGACTGTCTTTTGTGAGGCAATCGCGTGGTTTTGCCTAAAAAAGGCAGGGAAACGTTCATACGCGATCTATATGGTACCCATCCAGGCATAGTAATGATGTCAGCTATAGCCAGATCCCATGTGTGGTGGCCCGGCATCGACTCAGATTTGGAGTCTGTCGTGTGCCAATGCAACACTTGCTCTCAACTGAGCAAAGCACCCTGGGAGGCACCGCTAAATTTGTGATCATGTCCCTCCAAATTGTGGTCTAGGATCCACGTTGACTTCCCCGGCCCGTTTCTCGGCAAAATGATTTTGGTTTTCGTGGATGCTCATTCAAAATGGATTGATTGTGTAATAATGTCTGTAAGCTCGTCCACTGCCATCATCGAAAGCCTACGAGCCATGTTTGCCACGCACGGCCTGCCTGATGTCCTTGTCAGCGACAATGGGCAGTGCTTCACTAGCGCTGAATTCAAGGAATTCATGACCTGCAATGGGATCAAGCACATCACATCTGCCCCTTTCGAGCCCGCATCTAATGGCCAGGCAGAACGGGAAGTCCAAACCATCAAGCAAAGCTTGAAACGCATGTCGGAAGGCTCTCTGCAGACCCACCTGTCCTGAGTCCTGCTCAGCTACCGCACAAGACCCCACCCGCTCACCGGGGATCCCCCTGCCGAGCTGCTCATGAAAAGGGTACTCAAAACAAGGCTCTCTCTAGTCCACCCTGATCTCCATGATCATGTCAGGGGCAGGCGGCATCAACAAAGCATGTACCATGATCACGCAAATTTGTCACACGATATTGAAGACAATGACCCTGTATTGTACGCAACTACGGACATGATCCCAAAGGGCTTGCTGGTACTGTCATAGCCAAAGAAGGGAGTAGGGTGTTTGAGGTCAAACTTGCAAATGGACTAACTTGCAGAAAGCAATTGGACCAAATCAAACTGCGATTCACAGACAGCCACAAGCAACTTGTAGAGGACACCACCAACTTCGACCCTCTGATACACACACAAGTGGCAACCAACCTCACGGTTGACCACGAAGCTGAACCCATCATCCCCAGCAGCCCATCAAGGCCAGCTGCACAGCAGCCCAGGGAAGGCCCAACTAACTCACCTGCACCTGTGTTTGTACTGAGACGATCGACTAGGGAACGGAAAACCCCAGATCGTCTCACCCTGTAAATAAGTGTACTATTGACTTTGGGGGGGGGGGGGGGAATGATGTTATGTATGCAACACCTTGTAACCAGCATTCTACTGCCACCAGAGGGCGTATCTGTTGGAGTCCCAAGGGATCCCAGCATCCCTTGGGAGCGCTGCATATAAGCAGGCCTCCCATGCTGTGCCAGCATTCTGGAGTCAGAATAAAGAGACTAAGGTCACCCTTACTCATCATGATCATCATCATTATCATCATTGTCATCATCATCATCATCGTCATCATCATCAACATCATCATCAATGTCATCATCATCATCATAGAAACATAGAAACATAGAAAATAGGAGCAGTAGTAGACCATTCGGCCCTTCGAGTCTGCACCACCATTCAATATAATCATGGTTGATCCTCTATCTCAACACCATATCCCGCTTTTTCCGCATACCCCCTGATACCCCTTGTTTCTAGAGATCTATCTATCTCCCTCTTAAATATATGCAGTGACTTGGCATCCACAGCCTTCTGTGGTAGAGAATTCTACAGGTTCACCACCCTCTGAGTGCAATAATTTCTCCTCATCTCGGTCCTAAATTTCCTACCCCGTATACTGAGACAGTGACCCCTTGTTCTAGACTTCCCAGCCAGGGGAAACATGCTCCCCGCACCCAGTCTATCCAACCAAGTCAGAATTTTATACGTTTCAATGAGATCCCCATTCTTCTAAACTCTAGTGAATACAGGCCTAGTCGACCCAATCTCTCCTCACACGACAGACCTGCCATCCCAGGAATCAGTCTGGTAAACCTTCGCTGCACTCCCTCTATGGCAAGTATATCCTTTCTTAGGTAAGGAGACCAAAACTGCACACATTACTCCAGGTGCGGTCTCACCAAGGCCCTGTATAACTGCAGTAAGATATCCTTGCTCATGTACTCAAATCCTCTTGCAATGAAGGCCAACCTACCATTTGCCGTCCTAACTGCTTGCTGCACCTACATGTTTGCTTTCAATGACTGGTGTACAGGGACACCCAGGTCCCTCTGTACATCGGCACTTCCCAAGCAATTACCATTTAAATAATACTTTGTCCTTATGTTTTTCCTACCAAAGTGGATAACTTCATATTTATCCACGTTATACTGCATCTGCCATATGTTTGCCCACTCACTCAACCTATCTAAATCACCTTGCATCCTCCTCACAACTCACAATCTCATCAGAAAACTTGGAAATATTACATTTGTTTCCCTCATCCAAATCCTTTATATATACTGTGAATAGCTTGGGCCCGAGCACTGATCCCTGTGGTACCCCACTAGTCACTGCCCGCCACCCCGAAAAAGACCTATTTCTTCCTACTCTCTGTTTCCTGTCAGTTAACCAATTTTCAATCCATACCAATACATTACCCCCAATCCTATGTGCTTTAATTTTGCACACTAACCTCTTATGTGGGGCTTTATCAAAGGCCTTCTGAAAATCCAAATACACTACATCCACTGGTTCTCCCTTATCTATTCTATCAGTTACATCCTCAAAAAACTCCAGTAGGTTTGTCAAACATGATTTCCTTTCATAAATCCACGTTGACTTTGTTTAATCCCGTTGATATTATCTAAGTGTGCCATTATTTATAATAGACTCCAGAATTTTCCCTACTCAGTGCTTCAGCTCAAAGTGAGAAAACAAGAATTTGGTAAGTGGGAGAGTTTGGTGAAGTAGGGGCGGGAGGTGTTACTTTGCCGTGTTTTTCCTAACTTTTTCCGCAGAGCGGCGGCGAACCTGAGCGGGAGCAGACCGAGGCCCGAGAGTGGGGATAAAAGCCAGAACAGACCACAGTATACGGCCAGTGTGATCTGGACTAGTTTCAATCACCTGGTTGGGACAGAGAGGAATTTTCCCAGAGTTTTTCCCCAATTGGCCTGGGTTTTTATCTGTTTTTTTGCCTCTCCCAGGAGATCGCATGGCTCCGGGTGAGGAGAACTCTGCTGTGCGACATCGCAGGTAAGGCAGGTAAGTGATTGGTAGTGATTGTGGGCTAAGTTTTTCTTTAAATTAACATAAAGCATACTAAAAATACTAAAAACTAACCTTTATTTGTTTAACTAATTTAATAAACTATTTAGGGTAAATAGGGTAAACGCTAAACTAATTAATTAAATTAAATAATGAGAAAACAGGAGATGTGTTGCTGCTGCAGTATGTGGGAGCTTCTGGAGGTTTTGGTCCAGGGCGACTATATCTGTGGGTAAGTGTCTGTGGCTCGATGAACTTCGGCTCCGAGTTAAGGAGCTGGAGTCCGAGCTACAGACATTGCGAAACATCAGGGAGGGAGAAAGTTACCTGGACCTTTTGCTCCAAGAGGCAGCCACAACCTGTAGATTAAATACTTTAGAATTGACACGTGGTCAGGGACAGGAGGGTGTGACTATGAGTGAGGCAGGTATGGGGATCCAGGATGTAGTATTGCAGGAGCCTCAGTCCCTGTACTTGTCCAATAGATTTGAGGTTCTTGCAACCATTGAGGACAAGTGTGCGGACTGCGGGGTGGATGAGCAGACTGACCAAGGCACCGTGGTGCAGAAAGCCATTCAAGTGGGGGGAGTAAAGAGACAGGCAGTTGTAATAGGGGACAGTATAGTTAGGGGCTAGGTAGGGTTCTCTGCAGCCAAGAGCGTGCATCCCGAAGGCTGTGTTGCCTACCCGGTGCCAGGGTAAAGGGCATCTCCTCCGGGCTGGAGAAGAACTTGGAGTGGGAGGGGAAGGATCCAATTGTCGTGGTAACCATAGGTACCAATGACATAGGTAGGACTAAGAAAGAGGTTCTGCTAAGAGAGTTTGAACAGTTAGGGACTAAATTGAAAATCAGAACCACAAAGGTAATAATCTCTGTTTTATTACCAGAGCTATGAGCAAATTGACATAGGGTCAATAGAATTAGGGGGATGAATGCATGGCTCAGAGGTTGGTGTGGGAGAAGTGGGTTTCGATTCGTGGGGCACTGACACCAATACTCGGGGAAAGAGCGAGCTGTTCCGTGGGACGGACTACACCTGAACTATGCTGGGACCAGAGTTCTAGTGAATCGAATAACTAGGGAGGTATCTCGGGCTTTAAACTAAATAAGTGGGAGGTGGAGGGGGAGACGGTCGCAGTAGAGAGCAATCTAGAATGATAAAGAGAAAAGAAAAGGAAGCAATGCAGGAAAGTGATTGTGGTAAGGATAACCAGATTATGTCAGGAAGGGACAGAGCAGACAAACAAAAGAGTGCAATAATAGATAGGGTCCAGGTAAGAACAAATAGCGATAAGACAAATAGGGCTATAGTACAAAATAATGTTAAGATGTCTAATAATGGTAAAAAGACAAACTTAAAAGCATTGAATCTGAATGCACGAAACATCTGTAATAAGGTAGATGAATTAACAGTGCAAATAGATGTAAACGGATACGATATAGTTGCAATTACGGAGACATGGTTGCAGGGTGACCAGGGTTGGGAACTCAATATCCAAGGGTATTCGATATTTAGGAAGGACAGGCAAAAAGGTAGAGGGGATGCTGTGGCGTTGTTAGTAAAGGATGAAATCAAAGCAATAGTGAGAAAGGATATTGGCTGAGAAAATCAAGATGTAGAATCAGTCTGGTTGGAGCTAAGGGGCAGAAAACATTGGTGTGAGTTGTCTATAGGCCTCCAAACAGTAGTGGTAGTGTAGGGGATAACATCAAATAGGAAATTAGAGATGCATGTAACAAGGGTACTACAGTAATCGTAGGTGGCATTAATCTACATATAGACTGGCCAAACCAAATTAGTAATAATACTGTGGCAGATGAATTCCTGTAGTGTGTAGGAGATGATTTTTAGACCAGTATGTTGAGGAGCCTACTAGGGAACAGGCTATCCTAGATTGGGAATTTTATGCAATGAGAAGAGGTTAATTAACAGTCTTGTTGTGAGGGGTCCTTTAGGGAAGAGTGACCATAACATGATTGAATTTCTTATTAAGATGGAAAGTGAAGTAGTCCAATCCGAAACTAGGGTCCTAAATCTAAACAAATGAAATTACGAAGGTATAAGGAATGAATTGGCCATGATAGATTGGGAAGATTCATTAAAAGGCATGATGGTGGATAGGCAATGGCAAATATTTAAGGAACAAATGCATGAATTGCAACAGTTATACATTCCTTTCTGCCGTAAAAACACAAAAGGAAAAGTGGCCCAACCATGGCTAACAAAAGAAATTAAGGATAGTATTAGATTCAAAGAGGAGTTATACAAAGTTGCCAGAAAAAGTAGTAAGTTTGAGGATTGGGAGCAGTTTAGAATTCAGCAAAAAAAGGACCAAGAGACTGATTAAGAGGGGAAAAATAGAGTATGAGAGTAAACTTGCAAGGAACATAAAAGCCGACTGCAAAAGTTTCTACAAGTACATAAAAAGAAAAAGATTAGTGAAGACAAATGTAGGTTCTTTACAGACAGAAACAGGAGAATTTGTAATGGGGAACGAGGAAATGGACACAAATAATGCCCCAGAAATGCTAGGGAACCAAGGGTCTAGTGAGCAAAAGGAATTAAAGGAAATGCTTATTAGTAAGAAAATAGTGCTGATGAAACTAATGGCACTGAAGGCAGATAAATCCCCAGGATGATCTGCATCCCAGAGTACTAAAAGAGGTAACCATGGAAATACTAGATGCATTGGTTGTCATCTTCCAGAATTCTATAGATTGTGGAACAGTTCCTGCAGATTGGAGGGTGGCAAATGTAACCCCACTATTTAAAAAAGGAGGGAGAGAGAAAACGGGAAACGACAGACCAGTTAGCCTGACGTCAGTAGTAGGGAAAATGCTGGAGTCTATTATAAAGGATGTGATAACGGCACACTTAGATAATATCAACAGAATTAAACAAAGTCAACATGGATTTATGAAAGGAAAATCATGTTTGACAAACCTACTGGAGTTTTTTGAAGTTGTAACTGATAAAATAGATAAGGAAGAACCAATGGATGTAGTGTATTTGGATTTTCAGAAGGCCTTTGATAAAGTCCCACATAAGAGGTTAGTGTGCAAAATTAAAGCACATAGAATTGGGGGTAAAGTATTGGCATGGATTGAAATTGGTTAACTGACAGAAAACAGAGAGTAGGATTAAATGGGTCTTTTTCGGGGTGGCGGGCAGTGACTAGTGGGGTACCACAGGGATCAGTGCTTGGGCCCCAGCTATTCACAACATATATAAATGATTTGGATAAGGGAACTAAATGTAATATTTCCAAGATTGCTGACGACACAAAACTAGGTGGGGTTGTGAGTTGTGAGGAGGATGCAAAGATGCTGTAAGACAATTTAGATCAGTTGAGTGAGTGGGCAAACACATGGCAGATGCAGTATAACGTGGATAAATGTGAAGTTATCCACTTTGGCAGGGAAAACATAAGGGCAAAGTATTATTTAAATGGTGATGGCTTGGGAAGTGTCGATGTACAGAGGGACCTGGGTGTCCTTGTACACCAGTCATTGAAAGCAAACATGTAGGTGCAGCAAGCAGTTAGGAAGGCAAATAGTATGTTGGCCTTCATTGCAAGAGGGTTTGAGTACAGGAGCAAGGATGTCTTACTACAGTTAAACAGGGCCTTGGTGAGACCGCACCTGGAGTATTGTGTGCAGTTTTGGTCTCCTTATCTTAGAGGGAGCGCAGTGAAGGTTCATCAGACTGATTCCTGGGTTGGCAGGATTGTCGTATGAGGAGAGATTGGGTCGACTAAGTCTGTATTCACTAGAGTTTAGAAGAATGAGAGGGAATTCTGACTGGGTTGGATAGACTGGATGCGGGGAGGATGTTTCCCCTGGCTGGGAAGTCTAGAACAAGGGGTCACAGTCTCAGGATACGGGGTAGGAAATTTAGGACTGAGATGAGGAAAAATGATTTCACTCAGAGGGTGGTGAACCTGTAGAATTCTCTACCACAAAAGGCTGTGGAGGCCAAGTCACTGAACACATTTAAGAGGGAGATAGATGGATTTCTAGAAACAAGGAGCATCAAGGGGTATGGGGAAAAAGCTGGAATATGGTGTTGATTTGGAGGATCAGCCATGATCATGTTGAAAGGCAGTGCACACTCGAAGGGCCAAATGGTCTATTACTGCTCCTATTTTCTATGTTTCTATGTTTCTATGTTTACTGATGTTAGGCTAACCGGTCTGTAGTTCCCCGTTTTTTCTCTCCCTCCTTTTTTAAATAGTGGGGTTACATTTGACAACCTCCAATCTGCAGGAACTGTTCCATAATCCATAGAATTTTGGAAGATGACAACCAATGCATCTACTATTTCCATGGCTACCTCTTTTAGTACTCTGGGATGGAGATCATCAGGCCCTGGGGATTTATCTGCCTTCAGAGCCATTAGTTTCTCCAGCATTATTTTCTTACTTAAAATTATTTCCTTTAATTCCTCTTGCTCACTAGACCCTTGGGTCCCTCACATTTCTGGGACGTTATTTGTGTCCTCTTCCGTGAAGATAGAACTAAAGTATTTATTTAATTGGTCTGCCATTTCCTCGTTCCCCATTACAAATTCTCCAGTTTCTGTCTGTAAAGGACATACATTTGTCTCACTAATCTTTTTCTTTTTACGTACTTGTAGAAACTTTTGCAGTCGGTTTTTATGTTCCTTGCAAGTTTACTCTCATACTCTATTTTTCCCCTCTTAATCAATCTCTTGGCCTTTTTTGGTGAATTCTAAACTGCTCCCAATCCTCAGGCTTGCTACTTTTTATGGCAACTTTGTATAACTCCTCTTTGGATCTAATACTATCCTTAATTTCTTTTGTTAGCCATGGTTGGGCCATTTTTCCTTTTGTGTTTTTACAGCAGAAAGGAATGTATAACTGTTGCAATTCATGCATTCTTTCTTTAAATATTCGCCATCGTCATCATCGTCATCGTCATCATCATCCTCGTCATCATCAACATTATCATCGTCGGCATCATCCTCATTGATGTTATCATCAAGATCATCATCATAATCATTGTTATCATCATCATAATCATCATCGTCATCATCAACATCATCATCATCAGCATCATCATCATCATTGTCGTCGTCAACATCATCATCATCATTGTTATCATCATCATCATCATCATCAACATCATTATCATTATCATCGCCATTGTCATCATCATCGTCATCATTATCATCGTCATCGTCATCATCATCATCTTCATCATCGTCATCGTTACCATCCTCATCATCGTCATCATCATCGTCATCATCATCATCAACATCATCATCATCATTATCATCGTCACCATCATCATCATCATCATCACCATCACCATCATCATCGTCGTCATCATCCTCATTGACGTTATCATCATTATCGTCATCAACATCGTCGTCATTATCGTCGATGCCATCAGCATCGTCTTCATCTTCATCTGCGTGATCATTATCATCATCACCATCATGTCATGATCATCATCATCAAAATCTTCGTCATCATCATCAACATCATCATCATCAACATCATCGTCATCATCATCGTCGTCGTCAACATCATCATCATCATTCTTATCATCATCATCAACATCATCATCATCACCATCATCATCATCATCATCATCAACATCATCATCATCATCATCGTCGTCGTCAACATCATCATCATCATTGTTATCATCATCATCAACATCATCATCATCACCATCATCATCATCATCATCAACATCATCATCATCATCATCGTCGTCATCATCATCGTCGTCGTCAACATCATCATCATCATTGTTATCATCATCATCAACATCATCGTCATCATCATCATCGTCGTCATCATCATCATCTTCAAGATCATCAACATCATCATCACCTTCATCATCATCATGATCAACATTGTTATCGTCATCATCTTCATCATCATCATCATCCTCATCATCATTATCCTCATCATCATCATCCTCGTCGTCATAATCCTCATTGATGTTATCATCATCGTGATCATTGTTATTGTCAACATCGTCATCATCGTTATCATCATCAACATCATCATCATCATTGTCATCAACATCGTCATTATCATCATTATTGTTGTCGTTGTCATCATCATCGTCATCGTCATCATCCTCATTTTCATAATCATCATCGTCATCATCATCTTCATGATGATCATCATCATTATCAACAGCGTCATCATCATTATCGTCATCATCATCGTCATTTTCATCATCATCATCATCTTCACCATCATCATCATCTTCGTCATCATCACCTTCATCATCACCATCATAGACAGTCCCTTGGAATTGAGGAGGACTTGCTTCCACTCCCAAAGTGAGTTCTTTGATGGCTGAACAGTCCGATACGAGAGCCACAGACCCTCTTACAGGTGGGACAGACATTCGTCGAGGGAAGGGGTTGGTAGGGCTGGTTTGCCGCAAACTCCTTCTGCTGCCTGCGCCTGGCCTCTTCATGCTCCTTGCATCGAGACTCAAAGAGCTCAATGCCCTCCCGGATAGACTTTCTCCATCTCGGGCAGTCTGTGGCCAGGGTCTCCCAGGTGTCAGTGGTGAAATCGCACTTTACCAGAGAGGCTTTGAGGGTGTCCTTGTAACGTTTCTACTGACCTCCTTTGGCTCGATTACCATGAAGAAGCTCCACATAAAGCATTTGCTTAGGGAGTCTCGTATCTAGCATGCAAACTATGTGGCCTGCCCAGTGAATTTGATCGAGTGTGGTCAGTGCTTCAATACTGGGGATGTTAGCCTGGACGAGGACACTGATGTTAGTGCGCCTGTCCTCCCAGGAGATTTGCTGGATCTTGCGGAAACATCATTGGTGATATATCTCCAGCGACGTGAGGTGTCTTCTGTATCGTCCATGCCTCAGATCCATACAGGAGGACGGGTATTATTACAGCCCTGTAGACCATGAGTTTGGTGGTAGATTTGAGGTCCTGGTCTTCAAACACTCTTTTCCGCAGGCGGCCAAAGGCTGCGCTGGCGCACTGGAGGCGATGCTGAATCTCCACATCAATGTCTGCCTTTGTTGATGAGGCTCCCGAGATATGGGAAATGGTCCACGTTGTCCAGGGCCGCGCCGTGGATCTTGATGATTGGAGGGCAGTGCTGTGCGGTGATGACAGGCTGGTGAGGGACCTTTATCTTACGGATATTAAGCGCAAGGCCCATGCTTTCATAAGCCTCATCGGCATCATCGTCACCATCATCACCATCATCATAATCATCATCAACATCGTCACCATCATCATCCTCATATCTGTTATCATCATCATGTAGCCATTACAGCAACATGGTTGAAAGAGGGGCTGCTTTAGCAGATTAATATTCCTGGTTATAGGATTTTTAGACAAGATAGAGAGGGAGGTAAAAAAGGAGGGGTGGGGTGTCACGGTACTGATTAAAGGAACTATTACAGCGGTGAGGAGGGATGATATGTTAGAGGGATCATCAAATGAGGCCATATGGTTCGAATTGAAAAATTAAAAAGGGGTGATCACACTGCTGGGCGTGTATTATAAACCCCCAAACAGCGGGAGGGAGATAGGAGAGGAAATATGTAGGTAAATTGCTGTGAAGTCCAAAACCATAGGTTAGTAATAATAGGGGATTTTAACTATCAAAATATTGATTGGGACAAATATAGTGTGAAGGGTATAGAGGGTGCAGAATTCTTGAAATGCATTCAAGAGAACTTTTTTAGTCAGTATGTAGCTAGCCCAACATGAGCGGGGGTGGTCTTGGATTTAGTTTTAGGGGATGAAGCTGGGTAGGTTGAAGGGGTATTAGTGGCAGAGCACTTGGGTGCCAGCGACCATAATTCAGTCAGATTCAAGTTGGTTATAGATAAGGACAAGGATAGGCCTGGAATAAAATTCCAAATTGGGGAAAAGTTAAGGAGTGATTTGGCCATAGTGGACTGGAAACAGCTGTGTCGGAACAGTGGGAGGCATTCAAGGAGGAGATCCGGAAGGCGCAGGCCAAACATGTGCCCTTAAAGAAAAAGCTTGGGAATAATAATTCTAGAGCCCCCTGGATGTCTAGGGGCTTACAGGGGAGGATAAAGAAAGAAAGGGAAGCTTATTTCATATATCAAAAGCTAAATCTATAGAATCTTTAGAGGAATCTACAAAGTTAAGAGGCAAAATTAAAAAGGATATTAGGAATGCTAAGAGAGAGCACGAGAAATTCTTGGCTAGTAAAATTAAGGAAAACCCTAAGATGTTCGATAAATATATTGAGAGTAAGAGGGTAACTAAAGAAAGGGTCAGCCTAACCTCAGTGGTGGGAAAATTATTGGAAAAAATCCTGAAAGACAGGATAAATCTACATTTGGAAAGGCAGGGATTAATTAGGGGCAGTTAGCATGGATTTGTTAAGGGAAGATTGCATTTGACTAACCTGATTGAATTTTCTGAGGAGGTAACCAAGAGGGTCAATGAGGGTAGTGCGTACAATGTAGTGTATATGGACTTTAGCAAAGCTTTTGATAAGGTTCCACATGGTAGATTTGTCAAGAAGGTTAAAGCCTATGGGATCCAGAGCAAAGTGGCAAGTTGGACCCAAAATTGGCTTCGAGGAAGGAAACAAAGATTGATGGATGTTTTTGTGACTGGAAGGATATTTCCAGTGGGATTCCGCAGGGCTCGGTGCTGGATCCCTTGATTTTTGTGGTATACATCAACGATTTAGATTTGAATATAGTGAGTATGATTACGAAGTTTGCAGACAACACTAAAATTGGCTGTGTGGTTAATAATGAAGAACAAAGTCATGGGATGCAGGAGGATATCAATCTACTGGTCAGGTGGGCAGAGTAATGGCAAATGGAATTTAATTCAGAGAAGCGTGAGGTGATGCACTTTGGGAGGGCTAATAAGGAAAGGGTATACACATTAAGCAGTAGACCACTTAATAGTGTAGATGAACAAAGGGACCTTGGAGTGCTTGTTCACAGATCCCTGAAAGTAGCAGGACAGGTGGATAAGGTGGTTAAGAAGGCATACGAAATGCTTGCCTTTATTGGCCGAGGCATAGAATATAAGAGCAGGGAGGTTATGCTTAAATTGTATAATACTTTGGTTAGGCCACAGCTGGAGTACTGCGTGCAGTTCTGGTCGCCGTATTATAGGGAGGACATGATTGCACTAGAAAGGGTGCAGAGGAGATTTACTAGGATGCTGCCTGGAATGGAGAATCTTAGTTGTGAGGACAGATTGGATAGGCTGGGTTTGTTCTCATTGGAACAGAGGAGGTTGAGGGGAGACCTCATCGAGGTTTACAAAATATTGAGGGGCCTGGATATAATGGATAGTAAGGACCTATTTCCATTGGTGGAGGTGTCTATTACAAGGGGTATAGTTTTAAGGGGGTGGAAGATTTAGAGGGAATTTGAGCGGGGGGCTTCTTTACGCAGAGGGTTGTGGGGATCTGGAACTCACTGCCTGGAAGAGTGGTGGATGCAGAAACCCTCACCGCTTTTAAGAGATGGTTGGATGGACACTTGAAGTGCCATAACCTGCAGGGTTACAGACCTAGAGCTGGTAATTGGGATTAGACTGGATGTTGGCAGTATTAATGGTAAGTGCTGCAGGGAATTGAATACAGCCAGGGTGATCTCCTGGACTAGTTTCGATTGCCTGGATAGGTCGGAGAGGAATTTTCCCAGATTTTTTTCTCCCTGAATTGGCCTCGGTTTTTATCAAGTTTTTGTCGCTCCCAGGAGATCTGGTTGGGGTAGTGTGTAGAATGTTTCAGTATCAGGGGTATCGCAGTTGTGTAAAGCAGACTGGTTGGGCTGGGTGCACTTTGCCTTTCTGTCATTGTTCATAGGTTTATATGTAACCTTCAGGGCTGCTGACCAAGGGTTGTGTGGCTCTTTGTCGGCTGGCGTGGACATGATGGGCCGAAATGGCCTCCTTCTGCACTGTAATTTTCTTTATGTTTCTATGTTTCTATCATCATCATCGTCTTCATCATCATCATCATCATCCTCATCTTCGATCATCATCAACATCTTCCTCATCGCCAGCATCATCATTCTCATCATCACCATCGTCATTATCATCATCATCATCGTCATCATCATCATCCCCTTCATCATCACCGTCATCATCACTGTCATCATCATCATTATCAACAATATCATCATCATCGTCATCGTTGTCATCGTCATCACCCTCATCATCATAATCTTCATCGTCATCTTCATCATCAATCATCGCTAACATCATCATCCTCATCACCAGCATCGTCATTCTCATCATCACCATCGTCATCATCATCATCATCATCGTCATCATCATCATCCCTTCATCATCACTGTCATCATCACTGTCATCATCATCATGATCATCATCAACATCGTCATGAACATCGTCATCAACATCGTCATCACGATCATCATTGTTATCCTCGTCATCATTTTCATTATCATCATCGTTATCATTGTCAAATTAATGATCACCATCACTGTCATCGTCGTCGTCATCAACATCATCAAGGTATGAGGCGTGAATTGGCTAGGATAGATTGGCGAATGATACTTAAGGGGTTGACTGTGGATGGGCAATGGCAGACATTTAGAGACCGCATGGATGAACTACAACAATTGTACATCCCTGTCTGGCGTAAAAATAAAAAAGGAAAGATGGCTCAACCGTGGCTATCAAGGGAAATCAGGGATAATATTAAAGCCAAGGAAGTGGCATACAAATTGGCCAGAAATAGCAGTGAACCTGGGGACTGGGAGAAATTTAGAACTCAGCAGAAGAGGACAAAGGGTTTGATTAGGGCAGGGAAAATAGAGTACGAGAGGAGGCTTGCAGGGAACATTAAGACGGACTGCAAAAGTTTCTATAGATATGTAAAGAGAAAAAGGTTACTAAAGACAAATGTAGGTCCCTGCAGTCAGTATCAGGGGAAGTCATAACGGGGAACAAAGAAATGGCAGACCAATTGAACAAGTACTTTGGTTCGGTATTCACTAAGGAGGACACAAGCAACCTTCCAGATATAAAAGGGGTCAGAGGGTCTAGTAAGAAGGAGGAACTGAGGGAAATCCTTATTAGTCAGGAAATTGTGTTGGGGAAATTGATGGGATTGAAGGCCGATAAATCCCCAGGGCCTGATGGACTGCATCCCAGAGTACTTAAGGAGGTGGCCTTGGAAATAGCGGATGCATTGACAGTTATTTTCCAACATTCCATAGACTCTGGATCAGTTCCTCTGGAGTGGAGGGTAGCCAATGTAACCCCACTTTTTAAAAAAGGAGGGAGAGAGAAATCAGGGAATTATAGACCGGTCAGCCTGACATCGGTAGTGGGTAAAATGATGGAATCAATTATTAAGGATGCCATAGCAGCGCATTTGGAAAGAGGTGACATGATAGGTCCAAGTCAGCATGGATTTGTGAAAGGGAAATCATGCTTGACAAATCTTCTGGAATTTTTTGAGGATGTTTCCAGTAGAGTGGACAAGGGAGAACCAGTTGATGTGGTATATTTGGACTTTCAGAAGGCTTTCGACAAGGTCCCACACAAGAGATTAATGTGCAAAGTTAAAGCACATGGAATTGGGGGAAGTGTGAAGACATGGATTGAGAACTGGTGTCAGACAGGAAGCAAAGAGTAGGAGTAAATGGGTACTTTTCAGAATGGCAGGCAGTGACTAGTGGGGTATCACAAGGTTCTGTGCTGGGGCCCCAGCTGTTTACATTGTACATTAATGATTTAGATGAGGGGATTAAATGTAGTATCTCCAAATTTGCGGATGACACTAAGTTGGTTGGCAGTGTGAGCTGCGAGGAGGATGTTATGAGGCTGCAGAGTGACTTGGATAGGTTAGGTGACTGGGCAAATGCATGGCAGATGAAGTATAATGTGGATAAATGTGAGGTTATCCACTTTGGTGGTAAAAACAGAGAGAGAGACTATTATCTGAATGGTGATAGATTAGGAAAAGGGGAGGTGCAAAGAGACCTGGGTGTCATGGTACATCAGTCATTGAAGGTTGGCATGCAGGTACAGCAGGCGGTTAAGAAAGCAAATGGCATGTTGGCCTTTATAGCGAGGGGATTTGAGTACAGGGGCAGGGAGGTGTTACTGTAGTTGTACAGGGCCTTGGTGAGGCCACACCTGGAGTATCGTGTACAGTTTTGGTCTCCTAACTTGAGGAAGGACATTCTTGCTATTGAGAGAGTGCAGCGAAGATTCACCAGACTGATTCCCGGGATGGCAGGACTGACATATCAAGAAAGACTGGATCAACTGGGCTTGTATTCACTGGAGTTCAAAAGAATGAGAAGGGATCTCATAGAAACGTTTAAAATTCTGACGGGTTTAGACAGGTTAGATGCAGGAAGAATGTTCCCAATGTTGGGCAAGTCCAGAACCAGGGGTCACAGTCTAAGGATAAGGGGTAAGCCATTTAGGACCGAGATGAGGAGGAATTTCTTCACCCAGAGAGTGGTGAACCTGTGTAATTTTCTGCCACAGAAAGTTATTGAGGCCAATTCACTAAATATATTCAAAAAGGAGTTAGATGTAGTCCTTACTACTAGGGGGATCAAGGGGTATGGTGAGAAATCAGGAATGGGGTACTGAATTTGCATGTTCAGCCATGAACTCATTGAATGGCGGTGCAGGCTCGAAGGGCTGAATGGCCTACTCCTGCACTTATTTTCTATGTTTCTATGTTTCTATGTTTCTATCAGCATTCTCGTCATCATCGTCATTGTCGTCATCTTCATCATCGTCTTCATCATCATCGTCATCATCATCAACATCACCACCTTCGTCTTCATCACTGGCATCATCATCGTTGTCATCATCATCATCACCATCATCGTCATCAACATCATCGTTGTCATCATCATCATCCCTGTCTTCAATCATCATCGTCATCATCATGATTATCATGATTATCAGCATCATCATCGTTATCGTCATTATCATCATCTTCATCATCATCGCTGTCATAATCACCACCACCATCATCATCATCATCCCCGTCTTCAACCATCATCATCGTCATCATCATGATTATTATTGTGTTCCTAACACAGATGAGGCTGCACACAGGGAGGTTAAAGTAACAGTGACCTCAGCCTTTAATAAGACACTCCAGAGTGAGGAACAGGCCTTAGGGGCCAGCTTATATACAGTGCTTCCAAGGGATGCTGGGATCCCTTGGGACTTCAGGGGATGAGCTCCCTGGTGGCAGAACATGGGAGTGCATGCTTTACAGATACACAACATCACTCCCCCTCCAAAGTCAAAGTGAAAACTATTTACAAGGTGAGACGGTTGGGAGCCTTTCTTTCCTGGGTGGACCGCCTCGGTACAAATGTCTGTTCTGGTGTGTTGGCTGTACCCTCGCTGGGTTGGCGTGTTGTTGGCCCTGCAGGGCTGCTGGGTGAGCCTGGCCTTGCTGGGTTGTTGGGCGTGATGGGTTCGATTTCCTGGTCCGGCGTGGTGTCGTTGATCCTTTGGGTCTGTGTTGTGGGCTCGAAAGAGGTGATGTCTGTTGTGGGTTGTTCAGGGCAGTCTGTGAACTGCAGCCTCATTTGGTCTAGGTGCTTTCTGCAAATTTGTCCATTGTCTAGTTTGACTACAAACACCCTATTCCCTTCTTTAGCGATCACCGTGCCCGCAATCCACTTGGGACCATGTACATAGTTTAGCACATGCACACGGTCATTCAGATCAATTTCCCGTGACACAGTGGCACGACCATCGTTTACATTTTGTTGTTGCCACTTGCTCTCTACCTGATCATGCAGGTTGGGGTGAACCAGCGAGAGTCTGGTTTTAATTGTCCTTATCATGAGTAGCTCAGCTGGGGGCACCCCTGTGAGCGAGTGGGGTCTCGTGCGATAGCTGAGCAGTACTCGGGACAGGCGGGTTTGGACTGAGCCTTCTGTAACTCGTTTAAGGCTCTGTTTGATGGTTTGTACTGCCTGCTCTGCCTGCCCATTGGAGGCTGGTTTAAACGGGGCCGAGGTGACATGTTTGATCCCGTTGTGGGTCATGAATTCTTTAAATTCGGCACTGGTGAAACATGGCCCGTTGTCACTGACCAGTATGTCAGGCAGGCCGTGGGTAGCAAACATGGCCCTCAGGCTTTCAATGGTGACGGTGGCGGTACTTCCCGACATTATTTCACGTTCAATCCATTTTGAAAGAGCATCCACCACCACCAGGAACATTTTACCGAGAAACGGGCCCGCATAGTCGACATGGATCCTCGACCATGGTCTGGAGGGCCAGGACCACAAACTTAGTGGTGCCTCTCTTGGCGCATTGCTCAACTGAGCACATACGCTGCATTGCCGTACACAGGACTCTAAGTCAGAGTCGATACCGGGCCACCACACGTGGGATCTGGCTATCACTTTCATCATTACTATACCCGGGTGTCTGCTGTGGAGATCCGAGATGAACGTTTCCCTGCTCTTTTTTGGTAGCACTACACGGTTACCCCACAACAGGCAGTCTGCCTGAATGGACAGCTCATCCGTTCGCCATTGGAATGGCTTGATTGGCTCTTGCATTTCAACGGGGATGCTGGCCCAGCTCCCATGCAGTACACAGTTTTTTTACTAGGGACAGCAGAGGATCTTGGCTGGTCCAAGTCTAATCTGGCGGGCCGTGACAGGTCATTTATCATTTTCAAACACTTCCATGACCATCAACAAGTCTGCGGGCTGCGCCACCATCAACAAGTTTGCAGACTGCGCCATTTCCACCTCCATGGTGGGCAATAGTAGCCAACTGAGAGCATCCACACAGTTCTCGGTGCCTGGCCTGTGGCAGATGGTATAGTTATATGCTGATAGCGCGAGTGCCCACCTTTGTATGTGGGCTGAGGCATTAGTATTTATCCTCTTGTTTTCAGCGAACAGGGATGTGAGGGGCTTGTGATCGGTTTCCAGCTCAAATTTGAGGCCAAACAAGTACTGATGCATTTTCTTTACCCCGAACACACACGCTAATGTCTCTTTCTCAATCACGCTGTAGGCCATCTTGGCCTTAGACAAGCTCCTGGAAACATAGCCGACAGGTTGCAACTTCCCCGCAACGTTAGCTTGTTGTAATACACACCCGACTCCATTCGACGACGTGTCACATGCTAGCACAAGTCTTTTACACGGGTTATACAATAAAAGCAGCTTGTTGGAGCATAACATTTTTCTGGCTTTCTCAAAAGCAATTACTTGTTTTTTTCCCCATACCCAGTATTCACCTTTACGCAATAACACATGTAGGGGCTCTAAGAGGTTGCTTAACCCCGGTAGGAAATTACCAAAATAGTTGAGGAGTCCCAGGAACGACCGCAGCTCCGTGACATTCTGTGGCCTGGGCGCGTTCCTGATAGCCTCTGTCTTGGCGTCTGTGGGTCGAATGCCATACGCCGCGATCTTTCTTCCCAAAAACTCCCACTCCTGTTGCCATGAAGATGCTCGCCACTTCCTGACCTTCAGATCGTTGGCACGTGTAGAACCGATACCTCACCATCAGAATGCTCTCCCTCGGGTTAAGGTGCTCCCGAATCAGTGTACACAGCTCTTCATACGACTTATCTGTGGGTTTCACCGGAGCCAGAAGATTCTTCACGAGGCTGTAGCTCGGTGCCCCACAGACTGTGAGGAGGACTGCTCTCCTTTTTGCAGTGCTTCCTTCTTCGTTCAGCTCGTTGGGATCCCTTGGGACTTCAGGGGATGCGCTCCCTGGTGGCGGAACATGGGAGTGCATGCTTTATAGATACACAACAATTATCATGGTCATCAACATCATCAGCAACATCATCATCATCATCATCACAGTCATCAGCTCAAGGAACAAGGTGGTGATTACACCTTCTTCTGGAAAGGGAAACCAGAGGAAGAATGCCGCCTCCACAGAGTCTGCTTCGCCATCAAAAACAAGCTGGTCGACCGCTTCAAAGACTCCCCTGCGGGGTTAACGAACGCCTCATGACTCTTCGACTCACCCTATCCCGGAATCAATGTGTCACAGTCATCAGTGCGTACGCCCCAACACTCAATGCAACAGATGAGACCAAAGAGGGTTTCTACTCCAACCTTGACAAATCCCTGTCCCGCATCCCCGCGGACGACAAACTGATCTCCTCGGTGATTTCAACGCCAGGGTCAGCAAAGACACAGCCCTCTGGGGAGGCATAATTGGCAGAGAGGGGGTAGGGAAAGCCAACTCATGTGGTACCCCACTCCTAACAAAATGTCTAGAACATGAACTTGTCATCACCAACACCTTGTTCCGCCAGAGGGACAAATACAAGGCATTGTGGCAAAACCCTCGCTCCAAATACTGGCACCTGCTCGCCTATGTCATCGTCCGAGCCAGGGATCGCAAGGATGTGCGTATCACCCACACCATGACAGGAGCTGACAACTGCTGGCTGGATCACCGCCTAATCCGATGCGTGATTGACATCAACATAGCCTCAAGGCGGAGGGGGCAGCAGAAGCAGTCTGTCAATATCGGGGCACTTAAAGATCCATCTAAGAGAGCCCTATACAGCCAGTGCCTCACAGCTAACCTGGCGTGCCTTGATGACCCCGATATGCAGATTACCCACAGCGCTTGGTCTGCCCTCCAGGCCTCCATAACTAGTGCCTGCAAAGAGACGCTCAGTCACTCCACCAGGAAACACTAGGGTTGGTTTGATGAGAATGATCAGGAGATCCAAGAGCTAATAAATTGTAAACGCAGAGCATTTCTGAGCCTTAAGCTACAACCCAACTCGCGAGCTGCAAAGCAGCATTACAGACAGCTCAAGGCTGAGGTCCAACAAAAAATCCGGGACCTAAAGAACAAGTGGTGGATGGAGAAAGCGCTGGAGATTCAGCAGCTGGCCGACACCCATGATGTGCAAGGATTTTTCATCGCAGTCAAGGCTACCTATGGCCCAAACACCCAAGGTCCCGCCCTATTGCTGGTCAAGAATGGGGAAACACTCATCAAAGACACCGAGGCAGTCAGGGTCCGCTGGAAGGAGCACTTCGAAGATCTCCTCAATCGAGACTCTGCCTTTGACCCATCCCGCAGCATGCTACTCGCCACGACCTCAGTAAAACTCCAATACTGCACGAGGTAGAAAAAGCTATAAGACAGCTTAAGAACAACAAGGCTTCGGGAGCGGATGGAATTCCTGCTGAGGCACTGGAGTATGGCGGAGAGGCATTATTGGCGTGAATGCACAACCTCATCTCTCTCATCTGGAGATGCCGGGAGATCTTAGAGATGCAGTGATCGTGACCATCTTTAAAAAAGGGGACAAGTCTGCCTGTGGCAACTACAGAGGAATCTCCCTAATATCAGCCACTGGGAAAGTCGTCACTAGAGTGCTCCTCAACCGTCTGCTCCCTGTGGCTGAGGAGCACCTCCCGGAGTCACAGTGCATATTCCGTCCCCTTCGGGCCACAACGGACATGATTTTCGCAGTGCGACAGCTGCAGGAAAAATACAGGGAGCAGCGCCAGCCCTTATACATGGCCGCCTTCCTTGACCTTACAAAGGCCTTTGACACTGTCAACCACGAGGGTCCATGGAGCGTCCTCCTCCGTTTCGGATGCTCCCAAAAGTTTGTCACCATCCTCTGCCTGCTCCACGATGACATGCAGGCCATGATCCTTACCAACGGATCCATTACAAACCCAATCCCCATCCGGACCAGGGTCAAACAGGGCTGCATCATCGCCCCAACCCTCTTCTCAATCTTCCTCGCCGCCATGTTCCACCTCACAGTCGAAAGCTCCCCGCTGGAGTGGAACTAAACTACAGAACCAGTGGGAACCTGTTCAACCTCCGCCGGCTCCAGGCCAGGTCCCAGACCACCCCAACCTCTGTTGTCGAGCTACAGTACGCGGACGATGCCTGCATCTGCGCACATACAGAGGCTGAACTCCAGGACATAGTCGACGTATTTACTGAGGTGTACAAAAGCATGGGCCTCACACTAAACATCAGTAAGACAAAGGTCCTCCACCAGTCTGTCCTTACTGCACAGTACTGCCCCCAGTCATCAAGATCCATGGCGCATATCTCGGGAGCCCTCTATCAAAAAGAGCAGGCATTGACGATGAGATTCAACACCGCCTCCAGTGCACCAGTGCAGCCTTCAGCCACCTGAGGAAAAGAGTGTTTGAAGACCAGGCCCTCAAAACTGTCCCCAAGCTCGTGGTCTACAGGGCTGTAGTGATACCCGCTCTCCTGTATGGCTCAGAAACATGGACCATGTACAGCAGACACCTCAAGTCGCTGGAGAAATACACCAATGATGTCTCCGCAAGATCCTACAAATCCCCTGGGAGGACAGACGCACCAACATTAGCGTCCTCGACCAGGCCAACATCCCCAGCATCGAAGCACTGACCGCACTTGATCAGTTCCGCTGGACAGGCCACATAGTTCACATGTCAGACACTAGATCCCAAAGCAAGCGCTCTACTCGAAACTCCTTCACAGCAAATGAGCCAAAGGTGGGCAGCAGAAACGTTACAAGGACACCCTCAAAGCCTCCCTGATAAAGTGCAACATCCCCCATAACACCTGGTAGAACTTGGCCAAAGACCGCCCTAAGTGGAGGAAGCGCATCCGGGAGGTTGCTGAGCACCTGGAGTCTCGTCGCCGAGAGCATGCAGAAACCAAGCACAGGCAGCAGAAAGAGTGCGCAGCAAACCAGTCCCACCACCGCTTCCCTCAACGACTATCTGCCCCACCTGTGACAGAGACTGTGGTTCTCATATTGGACTGTACAGCCACCTAAGAACTCATGTTAAGTGTGGAAGCAATTCTTCCTCGACTCCGAGGGACTGCCTATGATGATGATCCCCCATAGTCATCATCATTATCATTATCGTCGTCATCATCATCACCAACATCATTGGCATCATCATCCTCAACATCATCAACAACATCATCATCATCAACATCATCGTCTTTAATCATCATCATCATAATCATGATTATCATGGTCATCATTATCATCATCATCAACATCATCGTCATCATCATCGTCATTGTCATCATCTTCTTCATCATCATCATCATCATAGTCATCATTGTTATCGGCATTGTTATTTTCATCGTCATCGTCAATGTCATCATCATCGTTATGGTCATCATCATCATCATCATCCTCGTTGTCATCGTCATCATCAAATTCATCATTGTCATCATCATCATCGCCATCATCATCATCATCGAAACCATCGTCATTGCCGTCATCATCTTCATGACCGTCTTCATCATTGTCATCATCATCATCCTCACCATCATCAGCATCATCATCACCATCTACGTCATCATCATCATCATCATCATCATCACCAACATCATCATCATTTTCATCATCGTCATCATACTCATCATCATCATCCACATTATATTCATCATCATTATCAACGTCATCATCATAATCATTGTCACCATACTTGTCATCATCATCCACGTCATCTTCATCATTATCATCGGCGGCAGCGTTATCATCATCGTCAACAAAATTGTCATCATCATCATCGTCTTCATCAAAATCATCATCAACATCCTCATCATCATCATCATTTTCATCGTCATCATGTTCATCATCTTCATCATCACATCATCATCTTCATCATCTTCATCATCATTGTTATCAGTGTCATCATCATCATTAGCATAATCATCATCATCCTTGCACATCATCGTCACCATCAGCATCACCACCATCATCATTTTCATCCTCGACATCATCATCGTCGACATTGTCATCGTCATCATCATCATCATTATCGTCATCATCCTCATCATCATCATCTTTATTGTCATCATCCTCTTCGTCATCATGATCATCATCGCCTTCATCATCATCTTCATCATCTTCATCATCATTGTTATCAGTGTCATCATCATCATTAGCATAATCATCATCATCCTTGCACATCATCGTCACCATCAGCATCACCACCATCATCATTTTCATCCTCGACATCATCATCATCGTCATTGTCATCGTCATCATCATCATCACTTTTATCATCATCGTCATCATCAAAATCATTATCATCATCACCGTCATCATTAACATCATCATCATTATCGTCATCATCCTCATCATCATCATCTTTATTGTCATCATCATCGTCGTCGTCATCATCATCATCCTCTTCGTCATCATGATCGTTATCGCCTTCATCATCATCTTCATAATCATCATCGTCACCTTCATCATCAGCATGATCATCATCAGCAGCAGCATCATCATCATAATCATCATCGTCTTCATCAGCATCATCACCATCATCCTCTTTGTCATCATGATTGCCATCATGATCTTCATCATCATAGGCAGCAGCATCATCTTCGTCATCGTCACCATCATCATCATCATCATCATCATCACCATCCACATCATCATCCTCATAATCATCATAATCATCACCAACACCATCATCATCGGCACCATCACCATCATCATTTTCAACATCAGCATTATCAGCGTCTGCATCGTGATCGTCATCATCGTCATCATCATCATCTTCGTCATCATCAACATCATCATCATCATCATCATCATCATCATCACCAACATCATCATCTTCGTCATCATCAATATCATCATCATATTCGTCATCATCAATATCATCATCATCATCATCATCATCGTCATCATCAACATCATCATCGTCATCATCAACATCATCATCATCATCACCAACATCATCATCCACGTCATCATCATCATATTTGTCGTCATCATCGACATTGTCATCATCATCACCAACATCATCATCACTATCAACATCGTTATAACCATCGTCACCATACTTATCATCATCATCCACGTTATCTTCATCATCATTATCATCGTCATCATCATTATCATCGTCGTCGTCTTCTTCATCTTCATCGTCATCACCATCATCATCATCAACGTCATCATGATCGTCATTATCATCATCATAATCATGAGGCGTACGAAAGCATGGGCCTTACACTAAACATCCGTAAGACAAAGATCCTCCACCAGCCTGTCCTCACCACACAGCACTGCCCTCCCAGCCACCAAGATCCACGGCGCAGCCCTGGACAATGTGGACCATTTCCCATACCTCAGGAGCCTTTTATCAATAAAAGCAGACATTGATGAGGAGATTCAACATCACCTCCAGTGTGCCAGTGCAGCCTTCGGCCGCCTGAGGAAAAGAGTGTTTGAAGACCAGGCCCTCAAATCTACCACCAAGTTCATGATCTACAGGTAATACCCGCCCTCCTGTATGGCTCAGAGACATGGACCATGTACAGTAGACACCTCAAGTTGCTGGAGAAATACCACCAACGATGCCTCCACAAGATCCTACAAATCCCCTGGGAGGACAGATGTACCAACATCAGTGTCCTCATCCAGACCAACAGCCACAGCGATGAAGCACTGACCACACTCGATCAGCTCCGCTGGGCAGGCCACATTGTCCGCATGCCAGGCACAGACTCCCAAAGCAAGCGCAACATCCCTCTCAACACCGGGGAGTCCCAGACCAAAAAACCGCCCTAAGTGGAGGAAGTGCATCCGGGAGGGCGCTGAGCGTCTCGAGTCTCATCACTGAATGTATGCAGAAAACAAGTGCATACAGCGGAAAGAACTTGCGGCAAACCTGTCCCACCCTCCCTTACCCTCAACGACTATCTGTCCCACCTGTGGCAGGGACTGTGGCTCTCATATTGGACTGTTCAGCCACCTAAGGGCTCATTCTAAGAGTGGAAGCAAGTCTTCCTCGATTCCGAGGGAATGCCTATGGATGCATCATCGTCATCATCATCATCATCATCATCTTTATCATTGTCATCATCTTCATCGCTATCATCATCAGCAGCAGCAGCGTCTTCACCGTAATCATCATCATCGTCGTCATCATCATCATTGTCATCATCATCATCAGCGTCTTCATCATAATTGTCATTATCATCGTCATCATCAGCATCTTCATCATTGTACTCAGCATCGTCATAATCACCATCATCAACATCATCATCATCGTCATCATCACTAACATCATCATCGTTGTCGTCATTATCCACGTCATCGTCATCACAATTGTCATCATCATTATCGTCGTCGTTATCTTCGTCATCATCACCAACATCATCATCTTCATCTTCACCATCATCATCATCCACAGCATTGTTATCATCATTATCAAAAGCATCATCATCGCCATCATCATCATCATCGACATCATCATCGTTGTCGTCATCGTTGTCGTCATCATCCTCCATCATCGTTGTCATCCTCATCTTCATCATCATCATCATCGTCATCTTCATCATCATCATCGTTGTCATCATCATCATCATTGTCATCACCATCATCACTACCATCATCATTGTCATCATCCATGTCATCATCATCATAATCATCATCATCTTCACCATCAGCATCATCATCATCATCATCATCAATATCGCCGGCATCATCTTCATCAACATTATAGAAACATAGAAATTTACAGCGCAGAAGGAGGCCATTTCGACCCATCGTGTCCGCGCCGGCCGACAAAGAGCTACACGGCCCTCGGTCAGCAGCCCTGAAGGTTACATATAAACCCATGAACAATAACGGAAAGGCAAAGAGTACCCAGCCCAACCAGTCCACCCCACACCACTGCAACACCCCTTATACTAAAACCAACTACATTCCACCCCAACCGGAGCCATGTGATCTCCTGGGAGAGGCAAAAACAAGATAAAAACCCAGGCCAATAAAGGGAGAAAAAATTTGAGAAAATTCCTCTCCAACCCATCCACACAATCAAAACTAGTCCAGGAGATCACCCTGGCTGTATTCGATTCCCTGCAGTACTTACCATTATATCTGCGCTGACCAACAAAAGGTCATCCAGTCTAATCCCAATAACCAGCTCTAGGTCCATAACCCTGCAGCTTACTGCACTTTAAGTGCCCATCCAATCATCTCTTAAAAGTGGTGAGGGTTTCTGCATCCACCACTCTTCCAGGCAGCGAGTTCCAGATCCCCACAATCCTCTGCGTAAAGAAGCCCCCCGCCCCCTGCCTCAAATCTCCATTAAACCTTCCACCAACCACCTTAAAACTATGCCCCCTCATAATAGCCCCCTCCACCAATGAAAATAGACACTTACTATGCACTATGTCCAGGCCCCTCAATATTTAGTACACCTCAATGAGGTCTCCTCTCAACCTCCTCTGTTCCAATGGGAACAAACCCAGCCTATCCAATCTATCCTCAGAACTAAGATTTTCCATTCCAGGCAAAAGCCTAGTAAATCTCTTCTACACCCTCTCTAGTGCAATCATGTCCTTCCTACAATACGGCGACCAGAACTGCATGCAATACTCCAGTTGTGGCCGAATCAAAGTATTGTACAATTTAAGCATAACCTCCCTGATCTTATATGCTATGCCTTGGCCAATAACGGCAAGCATTGCGTCGGCGGCAGTCGGGAGCAGCGTCGAGGAGATGCGTGGAGAGGCCTATAAAAGGCACAGCAGGGAGTCCGGGGCCCAGCGTCGGCGACAGTCGGGAGCAGCGTCGAGGAGGTCTGTTAGTGAGGCCTATAAAAGGCACAGCAGGGAGTCTGGGGGCCCAGCGTCGGCGGCAGTCGGGAGCAGCGTCGAGGAGGTGCGTGGAGAGGCCTATAAAAGGCACAGCAGGGAGTCCGGGGCCCAGCGTCGGCGGCAGTCGGGAGCAGCGTCGAGGAGGTGCGTGGAGAGGCCTATAAAAGGCACAGCAGGGAGTCCGGGGCCCAGCGTCGGCGGCAGTCGGGAGCAGCGTCGAGGAGGTCCGTTGGTGAGGCCTATAAAAGGCACAGCAGGGAGTCCGGGGCCCAGCGTCGGCGGCAGTCGGGAGCAGCGTCGAGGAGGTCCGTTGGTGAGGCCTATAAAAGGCGTGACTTGTGCAGCTACAGGGAAAAGGCAAAAAAGAAGTAGAAAGAAACAGAAAGATGACGTCACAGCCAAGGGGGTAAGTGATTGGCTGGTGATTGGTGAGTAGTTTTTCTTTTTTCTCTTCTATAACAGTGAGTAAACTTTAGCATTGTTGTTGCTTATCTAAGGATTAAGTCATGGCAGGACAGCTCGGTCATGTGTTATGCTCCTCCTGTACCATGTGGGAACTCAGGGACGACTCCAATGTTCCTGACGACTACGTGTGCGGGAAGTGTATCCGCCCTCAGCTCCAACTCCGCGTCTGGAGCATCCACGATGCTGAGAATGACATGAGTAGCACGTGTAGCGAGTTGGTCGTACCGCAGGTAAAGGGTCCACAGCCAGCTAGGGAATGGAAGACCAGCAGGAAGAGCAGTGCAAGGAAGGTAGTGCAGGGGTCCCCTGTGGTCATCCCCCTGCAAAACAGATACACTGCTTTGAGTACTGTTGGGGGGGATGACTCATCAGCGCCAAGTTCATGGCACCATAGCTGGCTCTGTTGCACAGGAGGGCAGGAAAAAAAATGGGAGAGCGATAGTGATAGGGGATTCGATTGTAAGGGGAATAGATAGGCGTTTCTGCGGCCGCAACCGAGACTCCAGGATAGTATGTTGCCTCCCTGGAGCAAGGGTCAAGGATGTCTCGGAGCGGGTGCAGGACATTCTAAAAAGGGAGGGAGAACAGCCAGTTGTCATGGTGCACATTGGTACCAACGACATAGGTAAAAAACGGGATGAGGTCCTACAAAACGAATTTAAGGAGCTCGGAGCTAAATTAAAAAGTAGGACCTCAAAAGTAGTAATCTCGGGATTGCTACCAGTGCCACGTGCTAGTCAGAGTAGGAATCACAGGATAGCGCAGATGAATACGTGGCTTGAGCAGTGGTGCAGCAGGGAGGGATTCAAATTCCTGGGGCATTGGAACCGGTTCTGGGGGAGGTGGGACCAGTACAAACCGGACGGTCTGCACCTGGGCAGGACCGGAACCAATGTCCTAGGGGGAGTGTTTGCTAGTGCTGTTGGGGAAGAGTTAAACTAATATGGCAGGGGGATGGGAACCAATGCAGGGAGACAGAGGGAAACAAAAAGGAGACAAAAGCAAAAGACAGAAAGGAGATGAGGAAAAGTGGAGGGCAGAGAAACCCAAGGCAAAGAACAAAAAGGGCCACAGTACAGCAAAATTCCAAAAGGACAAAGGGTGTTAAAAAAACAAGCCTGAAGGCTTTGTGTCTTAATGCAAGGAGTATCCGTAATAAGGTGGATGAATTAACTGTGCAAATAGATGTTAACAAATATGATGTGATTGGGATTACAGAGACATGGCTCCAGGATGATCAGGGCTGGGAACTCAACATCCAGGGGTATTCAACATTCAGGAAGGATAGAATAAAAGGAAAAGGAGGTGGGGTAGCATTGCTGGTTAAGGAGGAGATTAATGCAATAGTTAGGAAGGACATTAGCTTGGATGATGTGGAATCTATATGAGTAGAGCTGCAGAACACCAAAGGGTAAAAAACGTGAGTGGGAGTTGTGTACAGACCTCCAAACAATAGTAGTGATGTTGGTGAGGGCATCAAACAGGAAATTAGGGGTGCATGCAATAAAGGTGCAGCAGTTATAATGGGTGACTTTAATATGCACATAGATTGGGCTAACCAAACTGGAAGCAATACGGTGGAGGAGGATTTCCTGGAGTGCATAAGGGATGGTTTTCTAGACCAATATGTCGAGGAACCAACTAGGGGGGAGGCCATCTTAGACTGGGTGTTGTGTAATGAGAGAGGATTAATTAGCAATCTCGTTGTGCGAGGCCCCTTGGGGAAGAGTGACCATAATATGGTGGAATTCTGCATTAGAATGGAGAATGAAACAGTTAATTCAGAGACCATGGTCCAGAACTTAAAGAAGGCTAACTTTGAAGGTATGAGGCGTGAATTGGCTAGGATAGATTGGTGAATGATACTTAAGGGGTTGACTGTGGATGGGCAATGGCAGACATTTAGAGACCGCATGGATGAACTACAACAATTGTACATTCCTGTCTGGCGTAAAAATAAAAAAAGGGAAGGTGGCTCAACCGTGGCTATCAAGGGAAATCAGGGATAGTATTAAAGCCAAGGAAGTGGCATACAAATTGGCCAGAAATAGCAGCGAACCTGGGGACTGGGAGAAATTTAGAACTCAGCAGAGGAGGACAAAGGGTTTCATTAGGGCAGGGAAAATGGAGTACGAGAAGAAGCTTGCAGGGAATTGCAAAAGTTTCTATAGATATGTAAAGAGAAAAAGGTTAGTAAAGACAAACGTAGGTCCCCTGCAGTCAGAATCAGGGGAAGTCATAACGGGGAACAAAGAAATGGCGGACCAATTGAACAAGTACTTTGGTTCGGTATTCACTAAGGAGGACACAAACAACCTTTCGGATATAAAAGGGGTCAGAGGGTCTAGTAAGGAGGAGGAACTGAAGGAAATCCTTATTAGTCGGGAAATTGTGTTGGGGAAATTGATGAGATTGAAGGCCGATAAATCCCCAGGGTCTGATGGTCTGCATCCCAGAGTACTTAAGGAGGTGGCCTTGGAAATAGCGGATGCATTGACAGTCATTTTCCAACATTCCATTGACTCTGGATCAGTTCCTATGGAGTGGAGGATAACCAATGTAACCCCACTTTTTAAAAAAGGAGGGAGAGAGAAAACAGGGAATTATAGACCGGTCAGCCTGACATCGGTAGTGGGTAAAATGATGGAATCAATTATTAAGGATGTCATAGCAGCGCATTTGGAAAGAGGTGACATGATCGGTCCAAGTCAGCATGGATTTGTGAAAGGGAAATCATGCTTGACAAATCTTCTGGAATCTTTTGAGGATGTTTCCAGTAGAGTGGACAAGGGAGAACCAGTTGATGTGGTATATTTGGACCTTCAGAAGGCTTTCGACAAGATCCCACACAAGAGATTAATGTGCAAAGTTAAAGCACGTGGGATTGGGGGTAGTGTGCTGAAATGGATTGAGAACTGGTTGTCAGACAGGAAGCAAAGAGTAGGAGTAAATGGGGACTTTTCAGAATGGCAGGCAGTGACTAGTGGGGTACCGCAAGGTTCTGTGCTGGGGCCCCAACTGTTTACACTGTACATTAATGATTTAGACGAGGGGATTAAATGTAGTAACTCCAAATTTGCTGATGACACTAAGTTGGGTGGCAGTGTGAGCTGCGAGGAGGATGCTATGAGGCTGCAGAGCGACTTGGATAGGTTAGGTGAGTGGGCAAATGCATGGCAGATGAAGTATAATGTGCATAATTGTGAGGTTATCCACTTTGGTGGTAAAAACAGAGAGACAGACTATTATCTGAATGGTGACAGATTAGGAAAAGGGGAGGTGCAATGAGACCTGGGTGTCATGGTACATCAGTCATTGAAGGTTGGCATGCAGGTACAGCAGGCGGTTAAGAAAGCATGTTGGCCTTCATAGCGAGGGGATTTGAGTACAGGGGTAGGGAGGTGTTGCTACAGTTGTACAGAGCCTTGGTGAGGCCACACCTGGAGTATTGTGTGCAGTTTTGGTCTCCTAACCTGAGGAAGGACATTCTTGCTATTGAGGGAGTGCAGCGAAGGTTCACCAGACTGATTCCTGGGATGGCGGGGCTGACCTATCAAGAAAGACTGCATCAACTGGGCTTGTATTCACTGGAGTTTAGAAGAATAAGAGGGGATCTCATAGAAACGTTTAAAATTCTGATGGGTTTGGACAGGTTAGATGCAGGAAGAATGTTCCCAATGTTGGGCAAGTCCAGAACCAGGGGTGACAGTCTAAGGATAAGGGGTAAGCCATTTAGGACCGAGATGAGGAGAAACTTCTTCACCCAGAGAGTGGTGAACCTATGGAATTCTCTACCACAGAAAGTTGTTGAGGGCAATTCACTAAATATATTCAAAAAGGAGTTAGATGAAGTCCTTACTACTAGGGGGATCAAAGGGTATGGCGAGAAAGCAGGAATGGGGTACTGAAGTTGCATGTTCAGCCATGAACTCATTGAATGGCGGTGCAGGCTAGAAGGGCCGAATGGCCTACTCCTGCACCTATTTTCTATGTTTCTATGTTTCTATGCCTTCTTAACCACCTTATCCACCTGGCCTGCTACTTTCAGGGATCTGTGGACAAGGACTCTAAGGTCCCTTTGTTCATCTATACTATTAAGTGGCCGACTGCTTAATGTGTATAACCTTTCCTTATTGGTCAAGGCCTCTGCTATTTCCTCCTTTACTTCGCTCCCAAAGTGCATCACCTCACACTTCTCGGAATTAAATTCCATTTGCCACTGCTCTGCCCACCTGACTAGTAGATTGATATCCTCCTGCCACACATAACTTTGTTCTTCATTATTAACCACACAGTTGTTTTGTGTCGTCTGCAAACTTCTTAATCATACTTCCTATATTCAAATCCAAATCATTGATATATACCAGAAAAAGCAAGGGACCCATTACTGAGCCCTGAGGAACCCCACTGGAAACATCCTTCCAGTCACAAAAACATCCATCAATCATTACCCTTTGCTTCCTAACTTCAAGCCAATTTTGGATCCAACTTGCCACTTTGCCCTTGATCCCATGGGCTTTAACGTTCATGACCAGTCTACCATGTGGGACCTTATCAAAAGCCTTACTAAAGTCCATATATACTACATCGTATGCACTACCCTCATCGACCCTCTTGGTTACCTCCTCAAAAATGTCAATCAGGTTAGTCAACATGGTCTTCCCTTAACATTCCGTGCTGACTGTCCCTAATTAATCCTTGCCTATCCAAATGCAGATTTATCCTGTCTTTTAGGATTTTTTCCAATAATTTTCCCACCACTGATGTTAGGCTGACAGACCTATAATTACTCGGCCTATCCCTTTTTCCCTTCTTAAACAAGGGTACTACATTAGCAGTCCTCCAATCCTCCAGCACCATGTCCATATCCAAAGAGGACTGGAAAATGATGGTCAAGGCCTCTGCTATTTCCTCCTTTACTTCGCTCAACAACCTGGGATACATTTCATCCGGGCCTGGGGACTTATCTACTTTCAAAGCTGCTAAACCCCTTAATATTTCCTCTCTCACTATATTTATTTCATCCAGAATATCACACTCCTCCTCTATAGCAGTATCTGCATTACCTCTTTCCTGTGTGAAAACAGATGCAAAGTATTCGTTAAGAACCCTACCAACATCTTCCACCTCCTCACAAAAATTACCCTCATGGTCTCTAATAGGCCCTGTCCTTTCCTTAGTTACCCTCTTACTCTTAATATATTTATAGAACATCTTAGAGTTTTCCTTAATTTTACTGGCTAAGAATTTCTCGTGCGTTCTCTTAGCATTACTAATCTCCTTTTTAATTTTACCTCTTATCTTTCTATATTCCTCTAAAGATTCTAAAGTATTTAGCCGTTGATATGTGACATAAGCGTCCCTTTTTTTCTTAATCCTCCCCTGTAAGTCCCTCGACATCCAGGGGACTCTCGAATTATTTTTCACAGCTTTTTTCTTTGCAGGCATATGTTTGGCCTGAACCTTTCGGATCTCCTCCTTGAATGCCTCCCACTGTTCCAATGCCGATTTACCCACAAGTAGCTGTTTTCAGTCCACTATGGCCAGATCACTCCTTAACTTAGCAAAATTAGCTTTTCCCCAATTCAGAACTTTTATTCCAGGCGTATTCTTGTCCTTATCCATAACCAACTTGAATCTGACTGAATTATGGTCACTGGCACCCAAACGCTCCCCCCACTAATACCCCTTCAACTTGCCCAGCTTCATTCCCCAAAACTAAATCCAAGACCGCCCCCTCTCATGTTGGGCTTGGTACATACTTACTAAAAAAAAGTTCTCTTGAATGCATTTCAAGAAATCCGCACCCTCTATACCTTTCACACTAAATTTGTCCCGATCAATATTTGGATAGTTAAAATCCCCTACTATTACCACGCTATGGTTTTTAGACTTCACAGCAATTTGCCTACATATTTGCTCCTCTATCCCACTGTTGGGGGGTCTATAATACACTCCCAGTGTTATCACCCCTTTTTTATTTTTCAATTCGATCCATACTGCCACAGTTAATGATCCCTCTAACATATCATCCCTCCTCACCGCTGTAATAGTCTCTTTAATTAGTACCGCAACCACCCTCCTTTTACGCCCTTCTCTAAAAATCCTCCTCATCATCATCATCATCGGCATCATCTTCATCATCCTTATCATCATCGACATCATCACTATCAATAACGCCATCGTCATCACCATCATCTTTACCATCATCATCATCATCTTAATCATCATCAACATCATCGTTGTCGGCATCAACATCATCATCAACAACATCATCATCAACAACATCATCATCTTCATCATCATCGTCATCACCGTCGTTGTCGTCGTCATCATCATCGTCATCATTATCTTCGTCATCATCGTTATCTTTGTCATTGTCACCAACTTCATCATCATCATCGCCATTATCACAATATCATAATCATTGTCATCATCATCATCATCATCAACATCGTCATCATCATCATCATCATTGTCATTGGCATCATCATCAACATCGCCATCGTCATCGACTTCATCATGGGTACCATCATCGTCATCGTCATCATCAGCATCATCATCATCAACATCGTCAGCATCATCATCATCATCATCATTGCCATCATCATCAACATTTTAGGGGGTGGTGTGTGGGGTCAGGTTCACTTCTGACCTTCTGAGCGGTTCGAATCGCTCCCATTCCCTGGGTTCTAGACTTTGGATTTATTTGGGGGATGTGACAAAGTGCAAGAGACAACTGGTTTGATGCAAAGAACTTCAATTTTATTAAGGACAAGAAAATATAATGTCAAACGTGTAATCATTCAAAATAAAGAACACTATATCACACATTCAAAGGGGTTACAGAAAATAATACACCTCCCACCTCCCAATGCCTAACTCTGACTAGGTTAAACTCCAGGGCCGACAGGGACTATGCTCACCAATCCTTTATCATCAGTTGGCGGTGGTTCATGATTTCGGGGTGCGCTGGACTCTGTAGGTTCTGCTTGCCATACCCCGAATGTCCTAGAGGACTTCGCACTGCGTTGTCTTCAGTTGGGTGGTGTCCGCTGATGCGGTAGGGCGTGTATTGGACTTATGGGGTGAGTACCCACTTTCTTTCTTTAGCAATAGGTTTCAAAAGTCTCTTTAGATAATGCTTCACCTGTTGGTAGTCAGGCCTAGATTGTAGAGTGGAAACTTTCGAATCCTCGGTTTCTTCTTTGAGGAGTTTTGTTTCGGAGTTGGTCGATCGCGGTGTTTTCGATGGTACCACGTTGGCTGTGGTCGGTTGCTGCTGCGATGGCGATGTCCAGAGTTACTGGGGCTGCTTTCTCTGCCGTGGTGATGTTCTTCCTTCTTCTTCGATAGCAGGGCAGTGTGGCCCCGGGAGTGTCGTCAAGACTGGAGAGGCTTGTTAAAACTGTTGCAATGGTCTCTCTCCTTTCTCCCTCTGATGCATTGCACTGCATAAACTTCGTTAAAACAGGGCCCCAGTTATACCTTGGGAGCTGTTCTAATCTTCACACCAAATCAGCCCTGATTCTTTGTTTAATTTTTGGCGGGCTTGATAGCGCTTTGTCATATTTTGGCGGACCCATTAACGTTAACCTGTCTCGAATGTGTCGATCTTTTAAATTTGTTTCTTGATGGGGAAAAATTAGCTTTGGTATTTGCAATGTCTGCCTAGGCCTGGGTTCTCCATGCGGGCTGGATGTGCCATTGTCATTATTTATATGCTGGATTGGTTTTTTGCTCAGGGTGATGGCTGGCTATCTCTGGGTTGATTGTTGTTATGTTAATGTCTCCTGGGGAGAAGGGTTTTCGAGTATACACAATTCCCCAGACAATGTGTTTTAGCTTCAATACCCCAGACATTTTCAATACTCAAAACTGGTTTCTTTTGGAGGATAGTTATCCTTTAGTTCTTAGCCCTTCCCATGTGGACCCAATCTGCCTTGTAAAATCCCAAATTCGATTAAAACTTGTAGTTTCTTCCATGTGCACTTCAGGATCTCAAACTTTCTGATTGATAGTTCCAAATTAAATTTCCTTTCCAATGAATCCAAACACTGGGGGGGGTGGTTCTCATGAATTTTGCAACCTTACAACATGAATATTATCATCTTTTACTTCATGCTAAGGAAGTCAACTGTATTTTTTTTTTCGTGACAGCCAGCATCACAGAGACCTGCGGAAAAAAATTGCGGAGACGATGAAAGGGACTGGATGAAATAACCTAAAGCATCTAAAAGGGTGTTGCATCCAATACTCTGTAAATGACATACATCATCATCATCATCATAGGCAGTCCGTCGGAATCGAGGAAGACTTACTTCCACTCCTGAAGTGGTGGCTGAACAGTCCATATGAGAGCCACAGACTCTATCACAGGTGGGACAGATAGTCGTTGAGGGAAGGGGTGGGTGGGACTGGTTTGCCGCACGCTCTTTCTGCTGTCTGCACTTGATTTCTGCATGCTCTCGGGATTGAGACTCGAGGTGCTCAGCGCCCTCTCGGATGCACTTCCTCCACTTAGGGCGGTCTTGGGCCAGGGACTCCCAGGTGTCAGTGGGGATGTTGCACTTTATCAGGGAGGCTTTGAGGATGTCCGTGTAGCGTTTCCTCTGCCCACCTTTGGTTCATTTGCCATGAAAGAGCTCCGAGTTAGAGTGCTTGCTTTGGGAGTCTCGTGTCTGGCATGCAAACTATGTGGCCTGCCCAGTGGAACTGATCGGGTGTGGTCAGTGCTTCAATGCTGGAGATGTTAGCCTGAATGAGGACGCTGATGTGGGTGTGCCTGCCCTCCCAGGGGATTTGTAGGATCTTGTGGAGACATCGTTGGTGATACAGGGAATGAGTGTGCAGCAAGAATTTTTTTTTAAAACATAGCAAGTAAAAATAAAATAGAATGTGAGCAAGAAAGAGAAAAAGTATAAGGAAGAAAATTCTGAAGGAGACAATTTGGAGTGACGATTCTGTTAAATTCTGTTCATTAACAGTGACAGTTTTTTACCCAGTCTATGCTGAGGGTCTTAGATTGTTTTGGGAGGACACAAGACACTTGCCATTGAAAGGAAAAATAAATACTTGCATTTATATAGTGCGTTTCATGACCACCGGCCATCCCAAAGTGCATGTTGGGGAAGTCCAGAACCAGGGGACATAGTCTTAGGATAAGGGGTAGGCCATTTAGGACTGAGATGAGGAGAAACTTCTTCACTCAGAGAGTTGTTAACCTGTGGAATTCCCTGCCACAGAGAGTTGTTGATGCCAGTTCATTGGATATATTCAATAGGGAGTTAGATATGGCCCTTACGGCTAAAGAGATCAAGGGGTATGGAAAGAAAGCAGGAAAGGAGGGAATGATCAGCCATGATCTTATTGAATGGTGGTGCAGGCTCGAAGGGCCAAATGGCCTACTCCTGCACCTATTTTCTAGGTTTCTATGTTTCTATGTCCAATAAAGTACTTTTGGAATGTGGTCACTGTTGTAATGTGGAAAACGCAGCAGCCAACTTGTGCATAGCAAGCTCCAACAAACAGCAATGTGATAACGACCAGATAATCTGCTTTAGCAATGTTGATTGAGGGGTAACTATTGGCCCAGGGTACACTTAAAAATTTCCTGCTTTTTTTCAAAAATAGTCCCATGAGACTGAAAGACGACACCTCTAAGTTTGTGCTTAAGTGTCTGGAGTCGGACTTTGAACCCACAAATTTCTAATGTTACCCACTGAGCCACAGCTGACACTGGCATTGCCCAGCTGAAGCCCAAATCCTCATCCATTAAACTCAATTTGATTTCAAATGCAAATCCTCTCACTCAGCAATTACTCTGTCGCTTGGCTAACTAAATCCCGAGGAATAATTGATTTTCCGCAAAATGGAATTTTTTTTTTCTCAGTTACAATCAACTCAAATTTGATGGAGAAATGTTGTTATTAAAAAATGCATAGGAATTATAGTTATCAAGGGGTTAAATGAAACAAAGCGAGGAGAAAATCAATCCAATTGGAAGGAAATAAATGATTAAAATTTTAAATTATTTCATCGACAAATGTGAGGGAACAGACCACCTCAGGAAACGCTGGAGAGTTCAATGTTGGAAAACAGATCATATATTAAAGGGGAGCAGCACACAAATCATTGCAGGGAAACACAGGTTAATGAATAGGTAAAGTGCACAGATTAAAGTAAGTTTATGAACCAGGCCAAAGACACCTAGTCTAATAGGGTCCATACCCGGTCTCAGATGGTACAGATCGGGCAGAAGTAGATAGATAGGTGGGTGGGCGGATGGATACAGACAACTAGATTAATAGATAAATGGTTATCGGGAACGGGCAGGGAAGTAGAGCTGAGTCCATGATCAGATCAGCCATGATCTTATTGAATGGCAGAGCAGGCTCGAGGGGCCAAATGGCCGACTCCTGTTCCTATTTCTTATGTTACGTTTCTTATGTTCTTCTAAACAAAATATAGGTAAATGAATGAAAGACACTTGACTAGTTCAAAATATCTTTTTCATACTTAGGTAATTGCGTCCCTGAGAAACATTTGGCGAACTCTATATTCCTAAGAGATATTTGTAGAGATCCACATCATAGAAGTACCTGGACTGCTCTACATACCTCTACTATGCCTGAGAGATGCTTACATAATTAATTCATTGTCGCTGAGTCAAAATCCTGGAACCCCCCTATCTATCAATATTGTAGGAGCACTTTCAGCACATTGGCTGCAGCAGTTCATGAGAAAGGACGGTCACCATCTTCTCGTGTGCAACGAAGGTGCAACAATAAATGCCTCCTCTTTTCAGAGGTAACAATGACAAAAAAGACACTTGAGAAATTTGAATAGTTTAATATAACTTTGAGATATGTGGATAGTTCAATATAACTTGGACAGTTTGGCATAACTGTGAGTTAATTAAATAATTCTGTATATCTGTGAGCTATTTGGAAAGTTCTGAATATCAGTGAGTTAATTAGATACTTCTACAATAGCAAAAAACTGCGGATGCTGGAAATCTCAAATTAAATCAGAAAATGCTGGAAATACTCATCAGAGAGAAACCGAGTTTCAGGTTGATGCCCTTTCGTCAGAACTGAAAAAAGTCAGAGATGTAAAAGATTTTAAGCAAGTACAGAATCAGGGAGGGTAGCAAATAACAAAAAGGAAGGTCTGTGGAAGGAAGAAGACATTAAATGACAAAAGGGATGATAGTGTAGGGCAAAGGGAGACAGTATTGAGACAACTAAAGTCCAGAAGGCTGTAAAGTGCTGAATCAAAAGATGAGATACTGCTGCTCAAGCTTACGTTGGGCTTCATTGGAACAGTGTAGGAGGCCGAGGACAGTGAGGTCAGAGTGGGAGTGGAGAATTAAATCAGCAAGCGAAGATATTTCAATATTGCGATAATTCTGTATATCTGAGCTATTTGTATAGTTCTGTATATCGGTGACATATTTTGATCATTCTGTATATCTGTGAGTTAATGGTTGAGTTCTCTATCTCTGAGATATTTGTATATTTTGCTTCGACTGTGAGTAATATTGGTAGTTCTGCAGATATAACAGAGAGGGCGGATGAGGTATAAGTAGGTGATGATATGTTGGACTTTCAAAAGACATTTGATAAAGTGCCACAAGATAGACTTGTTAGTAAAACTGAAGCCCAGGGGTAAACAGGACAGTAGCAACATAATAACAAAATTGGCGAAGGGATAGAAAACAGAGGGTTTTTTGGGACTGAAGGGAAGTATACAGTGGCGTTCCCCAAAGTTCAGTATTAGAACCACTACTGTTTTTGATATACAATAATAACTTGGACTTGGGAGTACAGGGCACAATTTTGAAATTTTCAGATGACACGAAAACTGAAGGTGTAGCAAATAGTGAGGAAAATAATAATAGACTTCAACAGTCTTCTAAAAGGGCATGAGATTGGGACCTGTGGCCAGAAGATAAAAGGCGCGAGACTGCTGACCCAGTAGGACTTCTGAAAGGGCTACCCGAGTAGCTCCAACAGACCTGGTAGGATAATAAGTAAAAAGATTGAAAGTGTAACATCACAGGAAAACAAGGAAGTGATTGGTTGATGAGTTTTTCTCTCTTTTCTTCGGTGTTAGTTTAAATTAAGAGCTGGGATTAAAAACTAAACGTTCAATACATCAAAGCTTAATTAATTAAATACATAGAGATGGCAGGGCAGGCGATGTGTTACTGCTGCTGCATGTGGGAGCTGGTTGACCCCATTGAGGTCCACAGCGACCACATCTGCAGGAAGTGTCTGCAGCTCGAGGAACTTTGGCTCCGTGTTGATGAGCTGGAGTCCGAGCTGCAGACACTGCGACATGTCAGGGAGTGGGAGAGTTACCTGGACACTGTGTTCCAGGAGGCAGTCACACCCCTTAGATAAATTAGTTCAAATTTGGTCCGCGGTCAGGGACTAGAGGGTGTGATTATGAGCGAGGCGGGTATGGGGGCCCAGGAGGGAGAGCTGGAAGAGCCTCAGGCCTTGCAATTGTCTAACGAGTATGAGATTCTTGCTCCCTGTGTGGACGAGGGCAGGGACTACAGGGAGGATGAGCAAACTGATTAGTAAAGACAAACGTAGGTCCCTTGCAGTCGGATTCAGGTGAATTTATAATGGGGAACAAATAAATGGCAGACCAATTGAACCAATACAGTGACAGGATCGGAGCAAGTCAGCATGGATTTATGAAAGGGAAATCATGCTTGACGAATCTTCTGGAATTTTTTGAGGATGCAACTAGCAGAGTGGACAAGGGAGAACCAGTGGATGTGGTGTATTTGGACTTTCAAAAGGCTTTTGACAAGGTCCCGCACAAGAGATTGGTGTGCAAAATCAATGCACATGGTATTGGGGGTAATGTACTGACATGGTGAAAGAACTGGTTGGCAGACAGGAAGCAGAGAGTCCGGATAAACGGGTCCTTTTCAGAATGGCAGGCAGTGACTAGTGGAGTGCCGCAGGGCTCAGTGCTGGGACCCCAGCTCTTTACAATGTACATTAACGATTTAGATGAAGGAATAGAGTGTAATATCTCCAAGTTTGCGGATGACACTAAACTGGGTGGTGGTGTGAGCTGTGCGGAGGACGCTAAAAGGCTGCAGGGTGACTTGGACAGGTTAGGTGAGTGGGCAAATACATGGCAGATGCAGTATAATGTGGATAAATGTGAGGTTATCCATTTTACGGGCAAAAACACGAAGGCAGAATATTATCTGAATGGCGACAGACTAGGAAAAGGGGAGGTGCAACGAGACCTGGGTGTCATGGTTCATCAGTCACTGAAAGTGGGCACACATGTACAGCAGGTGGTAAAGAAGGCAAATGGTATGTTAGCCTTCATAGCTAGGGGATTTGAATATAGAAGCAGGGAGGTCTTAATGTAGCTGTACAGGGCCTTAGTGAGGAAGCAGTTGAGGCTTGCTCATCGAATGTATTCAAATCACAGATAGATAGATTTTTAACCAATAAGGGAATTAAGAGTTATGGGGAGCGGGCGGGTAAGTGGAGCTGAGTCCACGGCCAGATCAGCCATGACCTTGTTGAATGGCGGAGCAGTCTCGAGGGGCTAGATGGCCTACTCCTGTTCCGAATTCTTATGTTCTTATGTTCTTATGTTCTCACCTGGAATATTGTGTTCAGTTTTGGTCTCCTTGTCTGAGGAAGGACGTTCTTGCTATTGAGGGAGTGCAGCGAAGGTTCACCAGACTGATTCCAGGGATGGCTGGGCTGTCATATGAGGAGAGACTGGATCAACTGGGCCTTAATTCACTGGAGTTTAGAAGGATGAGAGGGGCTCTCATAGAAACATATAAGATTCTGACGGGACTGGACAGGATAGATGCGGGAAGAATGTTCCCGATGTTGGGGAAGTCCAGAACCAAGGGACATAGTCTTAGGATAAGGGGTAGGCCATTTAGAACTGAGATGAGGCGAAACTTCTTCACTCAGAGAGTTGTTAACCTGTGGAATTCCCTGCCGCAGAGAGTTGTTGATGCCAGTTCACTGGATATATTCAAGAGGGAGTTAGATATGGCCCTTACGGCTAAAGGGATCAAGGGGTATGGAGAGAAAGCAGGAAAGGGGTACTGAAGGAATAATCAGCCATGATCTTATTGAATGGCGGTGCAGGCTCGAAGGGCCGAATGGTCTACTCCTGCACCTATTTTCTATGTTTCTATGTTTCTATGACCACAGCACCGTGGTACATGGGGCCATTCAAGTGCGGGGAGTAAAAAGAAATGTAGTGGTGGGGGACAGTCTACTTAGGGAGTTAGATACTGTTCTCTGCAGCCTAGAGCATGAGTACCGAACGAAGGCTGTGTTGCCTGCCCGGTGCCAAGGTTAAGGACATCTCCTGAATGCTGGAGAGGAACTTGGAATGGGAGGGGGAAGATCCATTTGACGTGGTCCACGTGGTACCAACGACATAGATAGGACAAACAAAGAGATTCTACTGAGGGAGTATGAACAGCTAGGGGCTAAATTAAAAAAGCAGAACCACAAAGATAATAATCTCTGGATTACTACCTGAACCACGAGCAAGTTTGCATCGGGTAAGTAAGATCAGAGAGATAAACGCGTGGCTCAAAGATTGGTGTGGAAGAAATGGGTTTCGATTCATGGGCACTGGCACCAGTACTGGGATAGGAGGGACCTGTTCCGTCGGGATTGTTTCATTTGAACCGTGCTGGAACTAGAGTCCTGGCAAATCAAATAACTAGGGCTGTAGGTAGGGCTTTAAACAAAATAGTGGGGGGGAAGGGATCCGGTGAGCGGAAATGTAAAAAGAGAAAGGAGAAGGAAAAAGTGCAGGGTAGCGATAAGGATAATGATGACCAGAGTGTGACAGGAAGGGACAAAGCGTATACACATCAGACAAAATTAAAAGCACGATATCTGAACGCATGCAGCATTTGTAACAAGATAGATGAGTTGACGACACAAATAGAAATAAATGGGTATGATTTGATTGACATTACAGAGACGTGGTTGCAAGGTGACCAAAGAGGGAACTGAATATTCAGGGGTATCTGCCATTTTGCAAGGATAGGCAGAAAGGAAAAGGAGGAGGGGTAGCTCTGTTAATAAGGGATGAGATCAGTGCAGTAGTGAGAAATGATATTGGCTCAGAAGATCAAGATGTAGAATCAGTTTGGGTGGAGATAAGAAATAATAAGGGTAGGTGGAAGTAGTCTACATGCACCATAAACAGTAGCCACACTGTAGCATAGTGTATAAATCAAGAAATAATAGAGGTTTGCAAGAAAGGTACCGCAATAATTATGGGTGATTTTAATCTTCATATCAAATTGCCAAAGGTAGCCTGGTGGAAGAGTTCATAGAATGTATGCAGGATGGTTTCTTGGAACAATACATTGTGGAGCCAACCAGGGAGCAGACTATTTAAGATCTGGTAATGTGTAACGAGTGTGGATTAATTAATTATCTTGTAGAGAAGGATCCTCTGGGGAAGAGTGATCATAGCATGGTAGAATTTCAAATTCAGTTTGAGGGTGAGAAAGCTAGTTCTCAAATGCACTGGGAAAATAGATTAAAGGGTAAAATGGTAGATGAGCAGCGGCAAACATTTAAGGAGATATTTCATAACTCTCAGCAAAAATATATTCCTGTGAGCAAGAAAGACTAAGAGAACGATGAACCATCCATGGCTAACTAAGGAAGTAAAGGATGGAATCAAATTGAAAACAAAGGCATACAATGTTGCGAAGAACAGTGGAAGGCCAGAGGAGTGGGAAAATTTTTGAAACCAGCAAAGGACGACAAAAAAATGATAAAGGCAGAGAAGATAGATTATGAGAGTAAGCTAGCAAGAAATATAAAAACAGTAAGAACTTCTACAGGTATATAAAAAGGAAGTGAGTAGCTAAAGTAAACGTTGGTCCCTTAGAAGGTGAGACTGGGGAATTAATAATGGGAAGCAGAGAAATAGCGGAGACATTGAACAAATATTTTGTATTGGTCTTCACGGTAGAAGACACTAAAAGCATCACAATAATAGATAATCAAGGGAGGGAGGAACTTAAAACAATCACTATCACTAAAGAAAAAGTATTCGGTAAACTAATGGGGCTAAAGGTGGAGGAGTCCCCAGGACCTGATGGCCTGCATCCTAGGGTCTTAAAAGAGGTGGCAGTAGAAATGGTGGATACATTGGTTGTAATCTACCAAAATTCCCTAGATTCTGGAGAGGTACCAGCGGACTGGAAAACCGCAAATATAATGCCCCTATTTAAGAAAGAAATGAGACAGAAAGCTGGAAACTATAGACCAGTTAGCCTAATATTTGTCATTGGGAAAATGCTGGAGTCAATTATTAAGGAAGTAGTAGCAGGGCATTTAGAAACTCATAATGCAGTCAAGCAGAGTCAGCATGGTTTTATGAAAGGGAAATCATGTTTGACAAATATGCTGGAGTTTTTTGAGGATGTAATAAGCAGGGTGGATAAAGGGGAACCAGTAGATGTCATGTATTTGGATTTCCAGAAAACACTCAATAAGATGCCACATAAAAGGTTACTGCACAAGATAAGAGCTCACAGGGTTGGGGGTAATATATTAGCATGGATAGAGGATTGGCTAACTAACAGAAAGCAGAGAGTCAGGATAAATGGGTTGGCAAACTGTAACTAGTGAGGTGCCACAGGGATCAGTGCTGGGGCCTCAACTATTTACAATTTATATTAATGACTTGGATGAATGCACCAAGTGGAATGTAGCTAAATTTGCTGATGATATAAAGATATGTATGTGGGAAAGCAAATTGTGAAGAGGACGCAAAGAATCTACAAAGGGATATAGATAAGCTAAGTGAGTGGGCAAAAAATTGGCAGATGGAGTATAATGTGGGAAAATGTGAGGTTATCCACTTTGGTAGGAAAAATTTAAAAAAGCAAATTATTATTTAAATGGGGAGAGTTTACAAAATGTGGTGGTACTGAGGTATCTGGGGATCCTTGTTCATGAAACACAAAAAGTTAGTATGCAGGTACAGCCAGTAATTAAGAAGTCAAATGCATGTTGGCCTTTAATGCAAGGGGGGATGGAGTATAAAAGTAGGGAAGTGCTGCTCCAACTGTACAGGTCATTGGTAAGACCACACCTGGAGTATTGTGTACAGTTTTGGTCTCCTTATTTAAGGAAAAATATACTTGCACTGGAGGCAGTTCATAGAATCATAGAATCATAGAAGTTTACAGCACGGAAGGAGGCCATATTGGCCCATCGTGTCCACGCCGGCCAATAAGAGGCTGTCCAGCTTAAACCCACTTTCCAGTTCTAGGTCCATAACACTGCAGGTCACAGCACTTCAAGTGCACAAGTAATTTTTAAATGTGGTGAAGGTTTCTGCCTCTACCATCCTTTCAGGCAGCGAGTTCCAGACCCTGACAAACCTCTGGAAGAAGAAATTTCCCCTTAAATCCCCTCTAAACCTTCTACCAATTACTTTAAATTTATGCCCCCTGGTTGTTGACACCTCTGCTAAGGGAAATAGGCCCTTTCGCTCCACTCTATCCAGACCCCTCATAATTTTATACACCTCAATGAGGTCTCCCCTCAGCCTCCTCTATTCCAAGGAAAACAAACCCAGCCTAGCCAATCTGTCCTCATAGCTAAGATTCTCCACTCCCGGAAACATCCTCGTAAATCTCCTCTGTACCCTCTCCAGTGCAATCACATCTTTCCTGTAATGCGGTGACCAGAACTGCATGCAGTACTCCAGCTGTGGGCTAATCAGTGTTTTATACAGTTCAAGCATAACCCACCTGCTCTTATATTCTATGCCTCGGCTAATAAAGGCAAGCATTCCGTATGCCTTCTTAACCACCTTATCCACCTGGCCTGCTACCTTCAGGGATCTGTGGACCTGCACTCCCAGGTCACTTTGTTCCTCTACACCTCTCAATGTCCTACCATTTAATGTGTATTCCCTTTCCTTGTTAGCCCTCCCCAAATGCATTACCTCACACTTCTCTGGATTAAATTCCATTTGCCACTGTTCTGCCCACCTGACCAGTTGATTGATATCCTACTGCAGTCCGCAGCTTTCTTTTTCATTATCAACCACACAGCCAATTTTTGTATCATCTGCAAACTTCTTAATTATACCCTCTATATTCAAGTCTATATCATTGATATATACCACAAAAAGCAAAGCACCTAGTACTGAGTCCTGCAGAATCCTACTGAAAACATCCTTCCGGTCACCAAAACACCCATCAACCATTACCCTCTGCTTCCTGCCTCTGAGCCAATTTTGGATCCAACTTGCCACTTTGCCCTGGATTCTATGGGCTTTTACTTTTGTGACCAGTCTGCCATGTGGCACCTTTTCGAAAGCTTTGCTAAAATCTATATACACTACATCATACGCACTGCCCTCATCGACCCTCCTGGTTACCTCCTCGAAAAATTCAATCAAGTTAATCAGACACGATCTTCCCTTAACAAATCCATGCTGACCATCCCTGATTAATCTGTGTCTTTCTAAATGTAGATTTATCCTGTCCTTCAGGATTTTTTCCAATAATTTTCCCACAACTGAGGTTCGGCTGACTGGCCTGTAATTACTCGGTCTATCCCTTTCTCCCTTCTTAAACAAGGTACCACATTAGCAGTCCTTCAGTCCTCTGGCACTACACCTGAAGCCAGAGAGGATTGGAAAATGATGGTCAAAGCCTCTGCTATTTCCTCTTTTGCTTCGCTTAACAACCTGGGATACATTTCATCCGGGCCTGGGGACATATCCGCTTTCAAAACTGCTAAACCCCTTTATACCTCCTCTCTCGCTATGTTTATTTCATATAATATTTCACACTCCTCCTCCTCAATAGCAGTGTTTGCATCATCCCTCTCTTTTGTGAAAACAGACACAAAGTATTCATTAAGAACCATACCCACATCTTTCACCTCCACACACAGATTACCCTCATGGTCTCTAATAGACCCTTCCCTTTCTTTTGTTATCCTCTTGCTCTTAATATATTTATAAAACATCTTTGGGTTTTCCTTGATTTTACTTGCCAAGAATTTTTCATGCTCTCTCTTTGCTTTCCTAATATCCCTTTTGATCTCACCCCTGGACTTTCTATATACCTTGAGAGATTCTGCAGTATTTAGCCCTCGGTATCTATCATAAGCTTCCCTTAGGTTCACGAGGTTGATTCCGGAGATGAAGTGGTTGTCATATGAAGAAAGATTAAGCAGGTTGGGCCTATACTCATTGAAGTTTAGAAGACTTAGAGGTTATCTTATTGAAATGTATAAGATTCTGAGGGGGGCTTGACAGTGTTGTGTATGTATATACCTTGTGCACTTAATGTACAGTTACATAAGACCATTGAATGTACCTTCACACTGTATACAATATACCTGTACCACCAGAGGGTGCAACTGGTGGAGACCTAGAGGTCACCTGCACACTGCAGGTAACCAAGTATAAAAGGGAGCTCACCTTACTGTACCCTCACTCAGGAGCTGCAATAAATGGACTAAGGTCACAACAGTTCAAATGCAATACCTTACCTTGTGGAGTCATTACTAGAGTGCTTACAGACACAACAGACAGGGTAGATGCAGAGAGGATGTTTCCCCTCATGGGGGGAATCTAGAACTAGGGGACATAGTTTCTGAATAAGGGGTCACCCATTTAAAATGGAAATGAGAAGGAATTTCTTCTCTCAGAGGGTGGTGAATCTTTGGAATGATCTACCTCAGAGAGGTGTGGAGGCTGGGTCATTGAGTGTATTTAAGATGGAGATAGACAGATTTTTGAAAGATAAGGGAGTCAAGGGTAATGGGGAGCAGGTGAGGAAGTGGAGTTGAGGCCAGGATCAGATCAACCATGATCTTATTAAATGGCGGAGCAGGCTCGAGGGGCCAAATGGCCTACTCCTGCTCCTATTTCTTATGTTCTTATGTTCTTATGTTCTTATATTATGGAATGGGTGGATACATGCCAGATGAAATTTAACACAGTATAGTGTGAGGTGACACATTTTGGTGGGAACAATGAGCAGAGACAATACTTGCAAAATGGCACAATTTTAAAGCATGTGCATAAACAGAGAGCTGGGAGTGCTTGCACACAAATCTTTGAATGTGGCAGGATAGGTTAACAAAGCAGTTACGAAAGCATATGAGACCCTAGGCTTTATAAATAGAGGCATAGAGAACAAAAGCTAGGAAGTCATACTAAATCTATATAAAACATTAGTTCGGCCTCAGCTGGAATACTGTGGCCAATTCTGGGCACCACACTTTAGGAAGGATGTGAAGTCTTTGAAGAGGGTGCAGAATGGTTCCAAGGATGAGAAATTACAGTTACATGGAGAAGCAGGGGTTGTTCTCCTTGGAACAGAGAAGGCTAAGCGGACTTTTGATACAAGTGTTTAAAATCATGGAATGTTTAGATAAAGTCAATAAGGAGAAACTGTCAGAAGGTCGATAAACACAGATTTAAGGTGATTGGCAAAAGAACCAGAGGCGACATGAGGAACAAGTGGTTAGGATTTAGAATGCACTGTCTGATAGGGTGATGGAGGTAAATTCGAAAGGGAATTGGATAAATAGTTAACGAAGAAAAAATAGCAGGGATATAAAGGGAGTGGGACTAACTGGATCGCTCGTTGAAAGCACGTACACAGACTCGATGGGCCGAACAGCCTCCTTCTGTGCTGTACTAGTCAATGATTCTATCAGTGAGATATTTGAGCATTTCTGTATATCTGTGAGTTATTTAAATATTTTTCTTTATCTGAGTAATGTTGGTAGTTCTGTATAGCTGTGAATTCTGTAGATAGTTCTGTATATTTATGAGGTAAGAACATAATTAATAGCAGCAGAAGCAGGCCATACAGCTTCTTGAGCCTGCTCCGCTTTTCGATAGTCTGTATAAATATTTAGACAGTTCTGTATATCTGCAATGATTTTGGATAGTTCTATTTATCATCAGTAAAATGACGGAAGGTGTTGTCGACAGTGCTATCAAGCAGCACTTACTCACCAATAATCTGCTCAGTTTGGGTTAAGCCAAGACCGCTTGGTGAGAGTCTAACCGTCTCCCCTTGACATTCAATGGCATTACCATCATCAATTCCCCCCCACTATCAGCAACCTGGGGGTCACCATTGACCAGAAACTTAACTGGACAGGTCATATAAATTCTGTGATTACAATGGTGGGTCAGAGGCTGGGTATTCTGCGGCGAGTGTCTCACCTCCTGACTCCCCAAGGCCTTTCCGCTACCTACAAGGCACGCGTCAGGAGCGTGATGGAATACTCTCCACTTGCCTGGATGAGTGCAGCTCCAACAACACTCAAGAAGCTCGACAACATCCAGGGCAAAGCAGGCCGTTTGATCGACACCCCAACCAACTGAAACATTCACTCCCTCCACCACCGGCGCAATGAGTACCATCTACATAGGAGGAGCCCTATAGGAGGGGCCCTTCCTTTCATTAAAGGGGAGAGCCAAGCTGCCGATTCTGCGGGTCCCTACCTGGACCATCGGCGAGCGGGATGTCATGGAATCAGCCCGGCACTCTGCTTGATGCAACGGTATGTCGGACGATTTTTTTTCTCTTGCGACCACCACCTCCTCTTTAACTCACGTCCTGTGAGCAGCCTACAGCCAGCTGAAGCTGTTCCTGTCAACGCCCGGCGCAACTTCAGGGGATGCTCCCCGATTTTCACTCTGGTTCGAAAACGGGTGGCTGCGCACGGTGATGGCGTTGTTGTCAAGGTTGATTCCTGAGATGAAGGGGTTGTCGTATGAAGAAAAGTTGAGCAGCTTGGGCTTATACCCAGCTGGAATTTAGAAGAATGAGAGGTGATCTTCTTGAAATATTTAAGATTCTGAGGGGGCTTGATAGGGTAGATGCAGAGAGGATGTTTCCCTTTGTGGGGGAATCTAGAACGAGGGGGAATAGTTTCAGAATAAGGGGTCACCCATTTAAAATGAAGATGAGGAGGAATTTTTTCTCTCAGAGGGTGGTGAATCTTTGGAATGCTTTGCCCCAGAGGCTGGGTCTTTAAATATATTTAAGGTGGAGGTAGACAGATTTTTGAAAGATGAGGGAGTCAAGGGTTATGGGGAGCGGGCAGGGAAACATAGAAACATAGAAACATAGAAAATAGGTGCAGGAGTAGGCCATTCGGCCCTTCTAGCCTGCACCGCCATTCAATGAGTTCATGGCTGAACATGCAACTTCAGTACCCCATTCCTGCTTTCTCACCATACCCCTTGATTCCCCTAGTAGTAAGGACTTCATCTAACTCCTTTTTGAATATATTTAGTGAATTGGCCTCAACAACTTTCTGTGGTAGAGAATTCCACAGGTTCACCACTCTCTGGGTGAAGAAATTCCTCCTCATCTCGGTCCTAAATGGCTTCCCCCTTATCCTTAGACTGTGTCCCCTGGTTCTGGACTTCCCCAACATTGGGAACATTCTTCCTGCATCTAACCTGTCTAACCCCGTCAGAATTTTAAACGTTGGATTTGAGGCCAAGATCAGATAATCCATGATCATATTGAATGGCGGAGCAGGCTCGAGGGGCCAATGGCCGACTCCTGCTCCTATTTCTTATGTTCTTACATTCTTATGTCATCACCGGCGTAGCGGTACGGAACGTTACTGGTTACTGGGCCGCTAAACTTCCGCGGAATTTAGTGGGAGTCGTTAGCAGCGCCTCGCCCAGTCGAAAAGTCATTTGGGGGTGCTAACGGGGGACGCAAACAACCCCAATTTCTCACTCCTCTTTCTTTAGTACATACCACTGCCTCACAGCACTCTGTATAAAATAGTTTCTCCTGCTCTCTGTGTTAAATCTCTTACATCGTGTGTTGCCTCATTATATACCCTTTATCACTGGCGGCTGTCTGTTTCTATCTACACTGTGCCATCCCTTCTTAATTGTAAATACCTCTGTCAAATCATTGCACAATGTCCTCTGTTCTAATAAAAACTCACCCATTTGTTTCAAGTCTTTCTTTGTATTTCTATTTCCTCCCCAGGTGGCATCCTATCAATCTTTACAGTATCCTCTCTATTGCCTCAACATCCTTCCTATAATGTGAGATAATTGGTGGTTCTGCATATCTGCCACTTACTAAGACTGTCTGTGAGTGTGTTGCATAGTTCTCTGTATTGTGTGTTGCTTAGATCATTATATATACCTATTAGAAACTGATATAGTTCTTTATATCTGTGGCTCTATTTTAAAATTCTCATCTCTGCATTCAAATCCCTCCATGGCCTCACCCTTCCCAATTGCTGTAACATAAGAACATAAGCACATAAGCAATAGGAACAGGAGTATGCCATACGGCCCCTCGAGCCTGCCCTGCCAGTCAATAAGATCATGGCTGATCTGATCATGAGCTCAACTCCACTTCCCTGACCGCTCCCCATAACTCTTTATTCCCTTGTCACTCAAAAATCTGTCTATCTCCACCTTAAATATATTCAATGACCCAGCCTCCACAGCTCTCTGGGGCAGAGAATTCCGTAGATTTACAACTCTCTGAGAGAAGAAATTCCTCCTGCTCCAGTCCTACAATCTTCCAAGATCTGTGCTCCTCTAATTCTGGCCTCTTCACGCCACCATTGGTGGCCTTACCTTCGGCAGCCTGGGCCCTAAGCTCTGGAATTCCCTTCCTAAACCTCTCTGCTTTTTGGTTACCTGTCCTAATATCTCCTTATGTGGCGTAGGTGTCAAATTTTGATTGATAACGCTCCTGTGAAGCATCTAGGAATGTTTTACAGCAAAGGTGCTATATAATTGCAAGTTGTTGTTGTTATCACAACAGTGACTACACTCCAAAAGTATTTCATTGACTGTTAAGCGCTTTGAGAAATCCGGTGATCGTGAAAAGAGCTATATAAATCCTAGCCTTTCTTTTTCTTTCTAAATAACAAAATAATTTTGGTTGCAATAAAGTGGGTCAATGTCCACACCTTTTTGTTCCAAAAATGATTTTTTTGTGATGTGTATATACAGATGAATGTGGATTATTACTTGCCCTAGTTTCCAGATATATGTGTGCCTGTGTGTGTGAGAGAGGGAGAGAGATAGCATAAAAATAATACATATGATCTGTAGGTCAAGTCAATTAAATGATCTTTATGTGTGTGTAAGAGGGGAACAGTACCTAGTGAGCACCATGCAAGAGAAGAGACACATCATTAGGGCTGGAAGGCAGGCTGCTAGAGAGTGTGAGAAAGACAGCCTATGGGAAATACAATGTCAGAGACAGAGAGAAACTGAGGGTGTGTAAAAGTCTGTGAAATAGAGTGTACGTATAAGCAAGCGCTCTACTCAGAACTCCTACATGGCAAGCGAGCCCCATTTGGGCAGAGGAAACGTTTCAAGGACAACCTCAAAGCCTCCTTGATAAAATGCCCACCGACACCTGGGAGTCCCTGGCCAAAGACCGCCCTAAGTGGAGGACGAGCATCCGGGAGGGCGCTGAGCACTTCGAGTCTCGTCGCCGAGAGCATGCAGAAACCAAGCGCAGGCAGCGGAAGGAGTGTGCGGAAAACCAGACTCCCCACTCACCCTTTCCTTCACCCACGGTCTGTCCCACCTGTGACAAAGACTGTAATTCCGGTATTGGACTGTTCAGTCACCTAGGAACTCACTTTTAACATAGAAACATAGAAAATAAGTGCACAGGTTCACAATTCTCTGAGTGAAGAAGTTTCTCCTCATCTCGATCCTAAATGGCCATTCGGCCCTTCAAGCCTACACCATCATTCAATATGATCATGGCTGATCATGCAACTTCAGCACCCCATTCCTGCTTTCTCTCCATATCCCTTGATCCCTTTAGCCGTAAGGGCCACATCTAACTCTCTTTTGAATATATCTAACGAACTGGCCTCAACAACATTCTGTGGTAGAGAATTCCACAGGTTCACAATTCTCTCAGTGAAGAAGTTTCTCCTCATCTCGGTCCTAAATGGCTTGCCCCTTATCCTTAGATTGTGACCCCTGGTTCTGGACTTCCCCAACATCGGGAACATTCTTCCTGCATCTAACTTGTCCAATCCCATCAGAATTTTATATGTTTCTATGAAATCCCCTCTCATTCTTCTAAATTCCAGTGAATATAAGCCTAGTCGATCCAGTCTTTCTTCATATGTCAGTCCTGCCATCCCAGTCTGCTGAACCTTCGCTGCACTCCCTCAATAGCAAGAATGTCCTTCCTCAGATTAGGAGACCAAAACTGTACACAATATTCAAGGTGTGGTCTCACCAAGGCCCTGTATAACTGCAGTAAGACCTCCCTGCTCCTATACTCAAATCCTCTCGCTATGAAGGCCAACAGGCCATTTGCTTTCTTAACTGCCTGCTGTACCTGCATGCCAACTTTCAATGACTGATGTACCATGACACCTAGGTCTCGTTGCACCTTCCCTTTTCCTAACCTGTCACCATTCAGATAATATTCTGCCTTCCTGTTTTTGCCACCAAAGTGGATAACCTCACATTTATCTACATTATACTGCATCTGCCATGCATTTGTCCACTCACTTAACCTGTCCAAGTCAACCTGCAGCTTCTTAGCATCCTCCTCACAGCTCACACAGCCACCAGCTTAGATTCTCTCTCATTCTTCTAAATTCCAATGAATATAAGCCTACTCGATCCTGTCTTTTTTCATATGTCCTGCCATCCCAAGAATCAGTCTGGTGAACCTTCGCTGCACTCCCTCAATAGCAAGAATGTCATTACTCAGATTAGGAGACCGAAACTGAACACAATATTCAAGGTGTGGCCTCACCAAGGCCCTGTACAACCGCAGTAAGATCTCCCTGCTTCTATACTCAAATCCCCTCGCTATGAAGGCCAACATGCCATTTGCCTTCTTCATCGCCTGCTGCACTTGCATGCCAACTTTCAATGATTGATGTACCATTGCACCCAGGTCTCGTTGCACCTCCCCTTTTCCTAATCTGTCACCATTCAGATAATATTCTGCCTTCCTGTTTTTGCCACCAAAGTGGATAACCTCACATTTATCCACATTATACTGCATCTGCCATGCATTTGCCCACTCACCTAACCTGCCCAAGTCACCCTGCAGCCTCTTAGCATCCTCCTCACAGATCATTAGAGTGGAAGCAAGTCTTCCTCGATTTCAAGGGACTGCCTATGATATGACATGTAAGAGACAATCTGTGAAAGGGAGATTGTGAGACAACTGGGTGTGAGAGACAAACCACAAGACGGTGTGAGGAAAACAATCTGTGAGTGAGACAGACCATGTGAGAGAAACAGAGAAGTGAGACAGAAAGTGAGGCAGTGTGCAAGAAAGAAAGTGGCTGAGATTTTACGGGGGCGGGGATGGGGGGGTGCGGGTGCATGGGGACAGTGGGTGGGCAGTGGCAGGTCAGGTGGGAAAGTGTTTTTTTTACCCAGGGGGTCGTGAATCAGCTGCGAACCCACTGCCTTTCCCTGATGTCGGTTCTGCAGACCCAACACACAGCGATGGGGGACCCGATTCAAGAGATCATTAAGAATACATTTGAGCTCACCTTTTGATTTTACGTGCTTGCCCACGGGGTCCTCAGTGCTCGGGAATCACATCTAATATCAGCCGTGGCTCAGTGGGTAGCACTCTCGTCTCTGAGTCAGGAGATTATAGGTTTGAGTCCCACTCCAGGGACTTGAGCATGAAAAAAATCTAGGGTGACACTCCAGTGCAGTGCTGAGGAAGTGCTGCACTGTTGGAGGTGCCGTCTTTCAGATGAGGCATTAAACTGAGGCCCTGTCTGCTCTCTCAAGTGGACGTAAAAGATTCCACGGCACTATTTCAACGAAAAGCAGGGGAGTTATCCCCGATGTCCTGGCCAATATTTATCACTCAATCAACATAATAAAAAAACAGATTATCTGATCATTTTCACATTGCTGTTTGAGGGAGCTTGCTTGTGCACAAATTGGCTGCCGCGTTTCCTATATTACAACAGTGCAGTGACTACACTCCAAAAGTACTTCATTGGCTATAAAGCGCTTTGAGACATCCGGTGGTTGTGAAAGGCATTATAGAAATCCAAATCTTTCTTTTTTAAGCTGAGGCAGGAGTTCAGTGGCCATTGAATCTGCTGCTGAGTTGACAGCTTCAAATGTAAAGTAAAACCTTCCATCTTACAGAGATATCTTTCCTCAGCCACAAGCTCTTCCTCACTGCATTTCCACAAAAAATTCGCCATGCTGCAAGTCTTTACAGAGGTCTCCATCCAGTCTGACCTCATTGCCTGTCTGACCATTGACAGATTGCTTCTGTCATCTCTACTTCACCTGCCATCTATTCCATCAGCATCAGTGCCTTTTATACTCTCTCACCTTGGTGCACAGACTCCCACCATGATCAGCCCCAACACCAGCACTGCGAACAGCAACAGCAACCTTCTCTACAATCAATAGATGCTGCACAGGGCATCGACAACATTACTGTCCAGGAGGCTAGGGATGATCTCACCATGGCCAGATTTACTTCACTTGATGCTGTACACCCTAGCTGCCACATGATGTGCCAGATTAAAGCATCCTTGCAATGCCCTAGCCATTCATTTCACACTCATCACCAGTGTGTGGGAGGGGGGGTACTGTTAAGTCTCACCTTTCACTGCAACTCATTAATCCACTTTCAAAGGTGCACACAGATCTGTCCAAGGAGGCAAAGTGTTCAAAATAATGATTTAACAGAACATTAACAGAAACTTTACATGAACATTGGATAAAGCACTCAAGCGTCTAACCGTGTATGCTGTTAGTTGATACATTTGCACTAGGATGAGGGTAAGTGTGAGGGGTGGCTAGGGATGTGATAATATAGATAGAGAGGGATGGGTGAAGGTGCAAGGTAAGATGAGTAAGGATGTGCAGGAGTAGGGTTGGGAAGGCAGAGTGATGGGGATATGATGAGTGGCACAGCAGGATGAGGGGGAGTGTAGCTTTGCAGTAATATTTTGTGATCCACTGAGATCATTGAAAGGTTTGTGACACTACAGCCTGGTCCTCCTGACCACATCTCTGTTTGTGACCTCCTCTGCAATGTTCAACCAGGCTGCGTTGGTGTCCTGTGGAGGTCTCTTCCGCCCATTGGAAGGGAAGAGAACCTCCCTGCGTGCTGTGACTCCCTCCATAAGCATATGGAGGGAGTGATGGGAGAGCCAGGGTGCAGCCCTGCATCTCTGTGCCATGCTGGTCAGGGTTGCAGCACCTCAAAGCTGTAGAACGCTGACAGCACAACTGTCAAAATAAATTTGGGTTGTCCCTTTAAGGAAAGCGGCTGATGATGTGTCATTAAATGACATCATCATACCCGCTTCTTCTAATTGGGAGACCCTGGCTGAAGACCGCCCGAGGTGGAGAAAGTGCATCCGGGAGGGGGTTGAGCTCTTCGAATCTCAACGCCACGAGCGTGAAGAGGTCAGGCGCAGGCAGCATCAAATCAATCCCAAGCCCCCCCTTCCCCCGACGAATATCTGTCCCACCACTGTTCAGCCACCAAAGAACTCACTTTAGGAGTGGAAGCAAGACTTCCTTGATTCCGGGGGACTGCCTATGATGATGATGATGATCTCTGTGTGTGTGTGTCTGTGTCTATGTGTGTGTATGGCTATCTGTGGGTGTGTGTGTGTCTGTGTGTGTGTCTCTGTGTGTGTCTGTCTGTGGGTGTGTGTCTGTATGTGTATATCTGTCCCTGTGTGTGTACGTCTGTCTATGGGTTTATGTGTGTCTGTGTGTGAACTGTCTGTGGGTTTGTCTGTCTGTGTGTGATTCTGCCTGACTGTGGATGTGCATGTGCCTATCCAGCCTCACCCCCCACCCACCTCTGTAACCTCCTCCAGCTCCACAACCCCCAGGATATCTGCACTCTTCCAATTCTGCCCCCTTGAGCATCCCTGGTTTTAATCGCTCAACCATTGGCGGCCATGCCTTCTGTTGCCTGGGCCCCAAGCTCTGGAACTCCCTGCCTAAAAGTCTCCGCCTCTCCTCTCTCTTCTCCTTTAAGATACTACTTAAAACCTACCTCTTTGACCAAGCTTTTGGTCACCTACCCTAATATCTCCTTAAGTGGCTCGGTTTCAAATTGTGTTTGATAACGCTTCTGTGAAGTGCTTTTACTACATTAAAGGCGCTATATAAATACAAGTTGTTATTGTTGAGTGCATGTGTGTGTGTGCGTGTATCTGTGTATGTGTGCCTTTGAGTGTGCCTGTATGCGCATATAGATGTGTCTGCCTCTGTGTGTGTGTGTGTGTGTGTGTCATTTCCAATATAACCATCTCACAGGCTGATCCGATTACACCGTGTCATTGTATTTGGCTTCATTTTGTCCCGACATGAACGTCACCATATGGTGTTCCTGACGGGAACAATAGGGAGACGGCCGGAGCCCTCCGCCCAGTGCCAACATCGAGACATCGATCACTGAAATCGATTGCCAGCACACTGGGGAAAGCTGCCCCGGGAGAGCCGTTTATTTAATCACTGGCCATTTACTTGTCATTTACTGAGGGGAGGGTTTGAGAGAAGTGGGGCGGATTCACATACAAGAACCATAGCACTTTTCGTCTTACATTCGTTATTAGGAAACTGTATGTAGTCACTACTTCAAAACAAGTTGCAAGTTTAAGCGCCTGGTGAACTCCAGGGCAAGTATTAGTGCAGTACCACACATAGTGATAAGATTTTACATCTTTAAAACAAGCTACATCGAATGGGAATTTGCCAAATCGAAATTTAACGAACATTGTTGAAATAGATGCCTTTAATTGTTGGTTATTCCTGGGGTTCCCTAAATGGTTTGGACCCGCTTCCACAGCACCTGTTTGTTATCCGTGGGAGAGCTTTACACCGCATTAAGAAAACAATATTAAAACGAAAATAGGAAACAAAAACACCAGATGACCAATAAAAGGGAACTTTGAGTCACTCCGGCGTGTGTGGGGACATGAGTTTTCCGATTTGGAGCCTTGCTCAGTGAATTTTAATAAAGGCTCTACATTCAGAACTTTATTGGGTCCGTTCTCTCCCCACGGAACCTGCCTGGCCTCCTGGATATTTCCAGCCTCTCCTGCCTTTATTTGAGTTGGTTAGGTTGTTATATCAGGAACGGCGGGTCCAGGACTGAAAGGCTGACACCTCGGTGTTTCGCAGAATAATAAATATGTGAAGACTTTATCCCGCGGAGGAGTGTAAGCGGCTGGCTGTGAGCGGTATATCCCACTATTGGGAGGAGTCTTCACACGCCCCAGGCCTGTGTGTCTGTCTGAGGGTGTATGTATCTGCAAGTGTGCGTTTGCGTGTTGGTGTGTCTGAGCGGCTCTCTTGGTGTGTGTCTGAGCATGTTCTGAGTGGGTATCTCAATGTGTGTCCCTGAGAGTGTGCATCTGACTTATGGTCTACAGGGCTGCAGTAATACCCGCCCTCTTGTATGGCTCAGAGACGTGGGCCATGTACAGTAGGCCCCTCAAATCGCTGGAGAAATACCACCAACGATGTCTCCGCAAGATCGTGCAAATCCCCAGGGAGGACAGACGCACCAACGTTAGCGTCCTCGATCAGGTCAACATCGAAGCACTGACCACACTCGAACAGCTCCGTTGGGTGGGCCACGTTGTTCGCATGCCTGACACAAGACTCCCAATACAAGCGCTCTATTCGGAACTCTTACACGGCAAGCGAGCCCCAGGTGGGCAGAGGAAACATTTCAAGGACACTCTCAAAGCCTCCCTGATAAAATGCAACATCCCCACAGATACCTGGGAGTCCCTGGCCAAAGACCACCCTAAGTGGAGAAAGTGCATCCGAGAGGGCGCTGAGCACCTCGAATCTCATTGCCAAGAGCATGCAGAAATCAAGCACAGACAGCAGAAGGAGCAAACCAGTCCCACCCACCCTTTCCTTCAACCGCTGTCTGTCCCACCTGTGACAGAGACTGTAATCCTGTATTGGACTGTTCAGCCACCTGAGAACTCACTTTTAGAGTGGAAGCAAGTCTTCCTCGATTTCGACGGACTGCCTATGATGATGACATCTGACTGCGTGTGTCTCTGAATGTGTGTATCTGAGTGGGTGTCACATAGCGTTTATCTGAATGTGTATAATCTAAGTGTGTATATACGGCTGAGTGTTTGTGTCTGTCCCTAAATCTGTCTGCCTTGTCAGCCCTGGCTCTGAGTCAGAAGGTTGTGGGTTGAATTCTCACTCCAGAGACTTGAGCACAAAATCTCGCTGACACTCCCAGTGCAGTACTGAGGGAGTGCTGCAGTGTCGGAGGTGCCGTCTGCTCTCTCAGGTGGATGTAAATGATCCCACGGCACTTTTTGGAAGAAGAGCAGAGGGAGTTACCCCCGGTGTCCTGGTCAATATTTATCCGTCAACCAACACAACAATAAAACAGATTATCTGGTCATTGTCACATTGCTGTTTGTGGGAGCTTGCTGTGCGAAAAATAGCTGCCGCGTTTCCCACATTACATCAGTGACTACACTCCAAAAAGTACTTCATTGGCTGTAAAGGCATTGGAACGTCCTGAGGTTGTGAATAGCGCAAATCTCTTTTTTTGTTGAGTGTGTATCTGTCTGTGTGCCAGAGCGTGTATATGTGAGTTTGTGTGTCTGTCTGTTTTCTGTAAGCGTGGGTGCGGACAGTTGTGTCGCGGTGTCTGTGTGCCTGGCCGCCTGTGTCGCCGGACTGAATGGGACGATTGCTAAACATTGCAGCGCGCAATAACACTGGAACAGGAGCCGAGAACAATGTTCGCAGTGCTTTGGAACAAACCCCTTCGGCTCCATCCGCCCACACTCGGAAAATAAGTCGATATATTCTCCCAACTCCCATTCCCACGGTTGACCAAAGAGTGTCTACAGATCCGCCGCACTGAGATTATTTGCAATGATTTCTGCTGGTCATTATATTCTATGTTCCATGTCCAGACCCGTGTTGAATACACATTTCCTGCTCCGTCAAATTCGGCCCCCGGTGCAACCTTTAAACAAACTCCAAAACCTATTTTATATTGTTTTAATTGACAACCCTGGGGGAATAATTGCAAAGAAGAGGTGTCGGGCTAAATGCGGATGTTGTGGTTCGGTGTCCTGAAATAAAATTGACGATAATCTGTTGTCTGTAATCTGTTGAGGCGGTTGTCTCATTTCACTCTCACGGATTTGCACGTGGATCTGTAAAAGGCCCAGGAAAGGGCCAGACTGTGAGGTTACATTGATAAACAAGAGTTAGAGAGTTTAGGGCGGTCAATCAAACGCTGCTTTTCACCTTGACCCCGAACCAGTTAGTTCAAAGGGTCAGTCTGAAAGTGGAGCTAAAGGCCTTTCGGTCAACCGCTATACACATTAAATCACTCACTGAGCGTCTTGTCCAAGCCACCGCCCCCGTTTTAGAGCAGCTTTAACTCTGGAGATGTTAAATTAAGGCGGATGATTGCTTATAACTTCGTTTATGCTTGTGTGTACGGGTATGTCTGTGTGTTGCGTCTGTGAGTGTAAGGATGTGTGTGTGTGTATGAATGTGTCTCTGGGTGTATGTATATGTCTGTGTCTGTATCTGTGGGCGGGGGTGGGGGGCTGTATCTGAGAGATGGTGTTTGTATTTGTGTGTGTATCTGTGAGTGTGTGTGTCTATATCTGTGGGGGGCGTATCTTTATCTGGGTTTGTGTCTGTATCTGTGGCTGTGTGTGTCTGTATCTGTGGGTGTGTCTCTATTTGTATGTGGGAGGGGGTGTCTCTATCTGTGTGTATAGGTGCCTCTGTTTGTGCTCTGGTTGGTAAGCTCTGGAATTTCCTTCCTAAGCCTCTCCGTCTCTCTACCCCTCTTTCCTCATTTAAGATACTCCTGAAAACCTACCTCTTAGACCAAGCTTTTGGTCACCTGTCCTAATATCCCCTTCTGTGGCTCGGTGTCAAGTTGTGTTTCATGACACTCCTGTGAAGCGCCCTGGGATGTTTGTTAAAGGCGCCGTATAAATGCAAGTTGGTGTGTGTGTGTGTGTGTGCATGGGTGTGTGCATTTGTGTGTGTGTCTGTGTGTGTATGTGTGTGTGTGCGTGCGCGCATGGCTGTGTGTCTCTGTGTGTGCAAGTGTGTGCATGGGTGTGTGTCTGTGTGTGTGTGCATGGGTGTGTGTCTCTGTGTATGCATGTGTGTGCATGGTATGTGTCAGTGTGCATGTGTGTGTGTCTGTATGTGTGTGCATGTGTGTGTGTGTGTGTGTGCATGGGTGTGTGTCTCTATGTGTGCATGTGTGTGCATGGGTGTGTGTCTGTGTGCATGGGCGTGTGTCTGTGTGTATGCATGGGTGTGTGTGTGTGTGTGCATGTGTGTGTGTGTCTGTGTGTGTGTGCATGTGTGTGTGTCTGTGGGTGTGTGTATGAGTGTGAATGTGTGTGTGTGTGTGTGCATGGGTGTGTGCCTGTGTGTGTTTGAGTGTTTGTGTGTGTGCATGGGTGTGTGTGCGTGCATGTGTGTGTGTGTGTGTGTGTGCATGGGTGTGTGAGTGTGCATGTGTGTGTGTGTGTGTATGTGTACATGGGTGTGTATGTGTGTGCATGGGTATGTGTGTGAGTATGCATGGGTATGTGTGTGCATGTGTGTGTGTGTGTGAATGTGTGCATTTGTGTGTGTGTGTGTGTTTATGTGTGTATATGTGTGTGTGTGCATATTGAATAAAATAACACGCACGACCACGAAACTATTAAATACAGTTAAATCAAGTAGATTGCTTTATAACCAGGCCTCGATCGAACCAACTAGTGACCCGTAAGGAGAAAGGTGACCTGGTTACTGTTTACATATATCGAGGCTCCTGTCCCCAATTATTTTTAATTATTACATTTCAATGTTTTCGGCTCGCCCCGCTACAGTAACGCACAGAGGGACGCTGTTGTATACATCATCACACATATAATCGTCTATTTCTGTTATTTACAACACAGTGTTGATGGAATTGCCCTCGGTCGTTGACATCTCTTCGTCAGTATTCTAACATATGATCAAAGTTTAAACTTTAAATACGATTTAAACATTGCAGACACTCACTAAAAAAAAATCCCAACGTAAGATACAGAGTCCCTAAACATGCAGGCAGGAAAAAATAGCTGCCAAAAAAAAAGACCGCAAAACACCAAAAACACAGGCGCCGAAAATAAACTGATAGACGCAGACACCAAACAACACAGATTTTAAAAAAAAACGTGCAGAGGGCCCCCTCCCCCCCACTAAAAAAAAATACAAATTCTAAAAGAACAAAAACAAAATAACACAAATTTAAATTAAAAAACGCACACTGGCATCATATCCTAGAACCAAAACACAGACATCAAAACAAAACATGCAGACATAACGAAAATAGTTCTGGCTGCTGCTGCCCTGAGCGCTGTATTCCTCGTGGGGACCTTGCCACCGACTGATCCCGTTTCGTTCCTGATGCACAAACTGTGAACTCATATTTTGGGACCTGAGAAATTAGAAACAGAAAGTGTAAGTAGGAGGGGAAAGGGACCCGTCACCACTAGACCCCCACCCCTGTCTGATACAGTCGGATATCAGAATGCCATCAATTAACCCGTTTTAAGTTGTTCTGGTTAAGACATATCTCCCATATCAGGTAGTTTCATTCATCAATAGAAATTCATTTCGATGTTATCGTGTTTTGACTTCTGTCTTTATAGATCTTTATAATAAACGTGGCGAAAAAAATCGTTTGCGAGTGCTTCAAATAAATATTTTTTTATATAAAAAAAGAATACGGTTCAGCAATTCTTATGTAAAAGAGCACTGGCTGATTTGACTATGTGCAATATTGCAGCTGATCGGGCTTGTAAGGACTGTGACGAAATATTACCTTCCAACCTCTCCAGCACGACTCAGGGCACTTGGCAGTCTGATAGGAACGCTTTTTCGTTTATATTTTAAATTGTAAATAATTCTTTCATTTACGAATTGGTTGGAATAAACGTGATTTTTGGATTGTTTTTATTAAAAAAAGGAAGCGTACAGTACATGGGGCGGTCCCCTCGCTTATACACACACACACACACCTCACGGTCTGCTTCTCTCAAATTAATATATTATACCAGTTCTAGATATCTGATTCAGAATGGCCGTGTGTGACACACTTTGAAGGAGGACGAGAGAGCGTTTTCAAGACTCCAAATGGCCCATCTGTATTATAAATATACTTGTCACTTTATCCCATCCCTAGTGTGTCTTAAGAACACAAGCCAATAGAATTATTTTTTAAAGTGCGATATGTTTGTGTTGCTGAATTATTTGAATAATGTTTCAATGTAAAATTAGAAAGCCTACCACAACTACCTCCGATTAAACACAGCCCTAAGCCGCGCCTTGTGCACAGTGAGTCGCACACTGCGGATCATTCTAACTCTCTCCCCTTTAGTCTCTGAGAGAGGAGGCTTGCTTCACCTGGGTACGGGAGACAGAGCAGGCAATGGCACACATCTGGCGATTCGTTTTATGAAGGGGAAAACAGGGGTCACTATTGAGAAGCCGAGTGATATATCATAAGGGCCTATTTGTAACCTTTTTTTTATAGTCCGTTCGTCAAATGTAATCCAAACCTCGGCCCCCCCTCCCCTGAAAAAAAAGAGCTGGGTTTCCCAGTAATGATTTCCATCTTAAGTCTGGGGGTTTTATGGTGCAATTTGGATGCAGAGAGAGAGAGAGAGAAAGACAGAGTGAGAGAAATCTACATGCAGATCTGGAAGAAATAAAAAAAAAATATTTCAGTTAGTAATCTGCTCCCACACTTTTTGATGAGCTTGTAAATCGTTTTTTTTCTTGTTTTTGCTCGCGAGGCTTGTAAATAAAGTTGGTAATTGGTACAAGGGAAGTGGTGAGGCTATTTATATTTTCGCCAGTGTTAGAAATTTGTTCTCAATCGAGTCTCGAATTTAACGAGAGAGTAGTTCTCTTTTTGTTCCTAAACGGAGGGCTGATGTATGGTTAGAATGATTGGCTGTAAGCGGATTGGTGTAGAGTTTAAAAGGGGGTCTGACATTGGAGAGTTTTTTGCGGTTAAGTATTTATCCCCCTACCCAGTACCCCCACCTCTTGGAGGCGCATCTGCTATCCTTTGATGGTTTATTATGTAGTCTGTCGTAAGGTGGAATGGCTTGAGGATTCGAGACAGTACATCGGATATCAGCAGAACACGATTCGGTTTCTATTATATGACCTCAGGATGTCTGTGCATGGCTCTTCCCTCTGCACACTCTGTCACTCTACGTAATCCATTGAGAAATTACCAGTGTGAGGGGAGGGGGTGAGGACTACTGTGTGTACACACACACACACACACACATACACACACAAAAGGGCAAATTAAACATTAGAATCCGATGGAAGAAATCAATCTGTTAACATCAAAAATTGAGCTGACAATTTAAATGTTCTAATATGTGCACATATATCTAATTTATATATACACATATATAAAATATAGAAACACACGTTATATATGATATACGCACACATATATATTTATAATACACGCTCACGCACTCACACATGTACGGAATCAACGGATTTTAATTATTACCAGTCTTTTTAAATATCGCCCCAAACGAATCCAACATAATTCGGAGGGAGATTTTGATTTTTTTTTAAAGGGGGACAGGCGAGGAGACCCGAATAGTTTATCTCCTCAGGTACCCGTTCCTTCCATCTGCCGTCTGATTTAAACCCACGCGTCCAATGTAACTCACAGTCGCCGTTTCACATGCTCGCCGCAGCCCGCTTTAAGGCCATCTTGTAAGGGTGATGGTTTAAGACTAGTTACACTCCTGATGCAGATTGCCTCTTAAAACAATAATTAAATTGTATGTATATTATATAGTATTTGTTTACACTCGAGCTCTGAAATAAGTAAAGGAATAAATGCATCCAACAGTTTACTGACAGTCTGAATTTTATTTTGGGAAGATTCAAATGATTGGATTTTGGAAATCTCACTCGGTACAGAAGACAGAGCTTTGGGTCTAAGCTGGGAATCATGGAGCAGGTTTTGGTTAAACAGTCATTAATTAAGATTTGTTCTCCCCCTCCCCCCGCAATGAGCTTGCCCCAAAAAGCTCCGTTTAAGGGGCTGAAATATCACCCTCTTGTTCCCTCACTTGATTCAGATATGTGTACAGCGTCTTAAATGATATTTACACACAGCATTTGAAAAAAAATAGAAAAGCATATTGCTGTAAATCTGGGAGCTGCTGGAGATGGGCGCGATAACACCGACCTTTTAACGTGAATTTGATTTACTGCCCACCTCTTTGCAATCGATTTGAGTTTCGAAACATTTGAATAAGACATTTACAAATGTAATCGACTCGTCTGAGAATTCACGTTTCACACGGAGTGGGGGAGAAAGAAAGAGCGCAATTGCACGTTTAAAACCTAGAGGTGATTTATCGTGCATGTTAATCCGCTGGTTGCAAGATTTAAAAGTTTACTAATAACCCGACACTTTGGCGATTAGCACCCCGCGGTGACGTCATTGAAAGTGACAAGAGAAGCTGGTTTCAGTTCGAGAGCTTCAAAGCGGAATTGGACCCACGGAGGCCAAACCTTCCCAGACACCCACCTAACCCCCCTCCCCACCTACATAACCCCCTCCCCACCCACCCACATAACCCCCTCACCACCCACCTAAACCCCCTCCCCACCAACCCAACCCCCTCCCAACCTCCCCACCCACCTAAACCCCCTCCCCACCCACCTAACCCCCTCCCCACCCACCCACCTAATCCCCTCCCCACCCACCTAAACCCCCTCCCCACCCACCCACCCACCTAAACCCCCTCCCCACCCACCCATCTAAACCCCCTCCCCACCCACCCATCTAACCCCTTCCCCACCCACCTAACCCCCTCCCCGCCCACCTAAACCCGCCTCCCCACCCACCTAACCCCCTCCCCACCCACCTAACCCCGCCTCCCCACCCACCAACTTCTCTCCCCTCCCACCAACCTAACCCCTTCTCCCCATCACTCCTCCTCCCAACCTACAAACTTAAACCCCTCCCCACCCACCCTCTCCACCCACCTAACCCCCTCTCCCCACCAACCTACCCCCACTCTCCACCCACCCCTCCCACTCTTCCCCACCCACAAGCCTACCTCCCGCCCCAACACGCCCCCTCCTCACCCACCAATTTCCCCCTCCTCACTCACCCCTCCCCACCCTTCCCCACCCACCAACCTCTGCCCCTCTCACCATCCCTATCCCCACCCACTTAACCCCTCTCCCCACCCACCCTACCCCCTGCCCACACCCCCCTTCATAACCCCCTGCCCCACCCTCTCTCCCCACCCATCTACCTACCCTCCTCTCCCCACCCACCAAACTCCCCCACCTCACCCACCCCTCCTCACCACCCCTTTCCCATCCACCCTGTCTCCACCAAGCTAACCCCCTCTCTGCACCTGCCCCCATTCCCCACCCTTCCCCACCCACGAACCTAACCGCCTCTCCCCAACCCCCACCCCACCCGTCCTCACCCACAAAACTAACCCCCTCTCCCCACACCCTCCCTCCCCACCCACCAACCTAAGCCCCTCCCCACCTTCGCCACCCCCTTTCCCCACCCCTCTTCCCTACCCACCTACATCACTCCACATTCCCTCCCCATACACCTAACCCCTCTCCCCATCACGCTCCCTATCCACTTACACCGTCTCCCCACCCACCCACCTCCCATCCACCACTCCACTCCCCCCCACCCACACACCATCCCCTCCCCCACTCTCCCCCACCCATCCACCTCCCCTCCCCACCTCCTGTATCCCCACCCACCTCCCCTCCCCCCCACTCTCCCCCACCCACCCACCTCCCCTCCCCTACCTCCACTCTCCCCCGCCTCTCCCCACCCACCTCCCTAACTCCCCACCCACCTCCCTAACTCCCCTCTCCCCGCCCACCTGCCCTCCCCTCTCCCCACCCACTCATCTCCCCTCTCCTCCCGCATTCACACGCCTCCACTCTCCTTATCCACCCACCTCCCCACCCACCCTCTTTCCACAACCCCCTCCCTCTCCCCCTAGCCCCACCCTCCAACACGGTAAACAGGAGAGGGAGGGAATCAACTTCTATTACAGACACCAAAAAATACACACACACACACACACACACACAGAAGCAACCTAATAGCAGCAGGCAGGAGGGGGGTGATAGAGAGAGCAAAAGTTTGCGAGCATTGCCATTAACTCCTCCCATTGGTGTCCTCCATTAATTAATCTAACTGGACCCCTTTAAGACGCCTTCCGCTGGCCAATAGCTCGGTGTGCGCTTTCTGATAATTGATCTCCCTCCAATCAAAGATAACGAGTTAGCGGCCGCTTTCCCTCTCTAACTTGGCGTATTTGGTTCTTTTTGTTGTTAAAGAGGGGCGGTCGGACGGGCGGGGGGAGAGAGGGAGAGCTGTGTGTGTGTGTGTGTTTCCCCCTCCCCGTGTGGGATTGACTCGATTACAGAAGGAAAGAGAGAGAGAGAGAGGGAGAAGGAGGCAGTTTGGTAAATAGAAGCTTGAGGTCGTTATTATTTCAGGACTGGAATAAAAAAAACTGCTGGCTCCAATGTTCCGGGTCAATTCAGATCTAGTAAACTTCGCAAAGATTTCAGACTCGTCCCCGTCTTAAATCGCCTCCAACCACCATCAGAAGAGGAAACCCCCCAAGCCAAGCTGTTACCGTTGGTGGGGGGGGAAGAGAATTACAGGGGGAGGCTTTTCTTTAAAAAATAAAAAATTGAAGCGACAAATTTTCCCCCCCTAGAATGACGTCGGGGGTAAATATGAAATCCAATCCGGCTTCGCAGCCCAGGATCGAAGAGAGGAGACGGCGCAGCCCCCTGGATCATTTCCCACCCCCGGCCAACTCCAACAAGCCCCTCACCCCTTTCAGCATCGAGGATATTCTCAACAAGCCCTCGGTGAAAAAAAACTCCCATCTGTGCTCGTCCAGCCGCCCGGGTCCGACCGAGAAAGGATCCGGCCCCGGCGTTGCGAGGAACGGTCTACCTTCTCAAACCTCGCCTCTCTGCGCTCTGGAAGAACTCGCCAGCAAAACTTTTAAGGGTCTGGAACTGAGTGTGATACAAGCGGCCGAAGGTATTTGAACAACCACTTTTATTTATTTTTGTAACTGTTCACACAAATTCTAATCTATTCGGGAAAAATAGTTAAAAAAAATGTAAGTTAAGTTTTCACTAAATTGATGTCACTAAAAAAACTGCCTGGGATTTAGACAAATGTGCCTGATTGCCCGCATTTACCATTTAAAACAAAGCATTTCTCATAATATTCCTGAGTGTGTGTGTTTTAAATTTAATATCAGAGAGCTATATCATAAGCACATCTCCAATTGTAAATTACTCTGTATCAAGATACTGGCTAAAATGGGTAGATTATTCCGTAAAAATCCTATTTAAGTGGGCATTTTTATTTCGTTTTTTGTATTTTCCACGGAGAATCAATTAAATGTATTTGTTCCTAATCCGTAACGATTGTCTCATTTTAACCAGAATTTATTCTGCAACAAAATCATTGTTTGTTTTTTTTTTAAACTTCTAAAAAGTGGTTCAATGCTCGTTACAATTACTCTCCACAAAATGGGATTAAATTGATTTTATATTAATAATTTGATATTTAATGGGGTTTCTCGTTCTACCGAATCATACCGGTTGTTTTTAAATATATATATAACTGTTTTGTCTGTATGGGCATTGTAATTAACATTTAGTTATGGTTTAGTCTGGAAGGTGTTTGAACACCTTAAGTGTCGAACGCAAACACACCCCAGTCCCTGTCACCATCTAGCTTTCTCAAACCATTGCGACTTAATCATATCTTAAAAACAATATTTTCATAGTAAGCTCCGCTTGGAATATATATATATATATATATATATATTATTTGAAGGGCTGAAATTCGGATCAAAAAGAATAATTTCTCTCTTATTCAAACTCTCGTGTTGGAAATACATTTTAGGAACAGATTTTTGGTGGAAATCACGTTTAGTGCAATCATCTCTAACATGGTATTTAAAAATAAAGCAAGACTATCAATTAGGGAGTCTTAAATAACGCAAACTGAACACGCGTGTATAATGGAGAAATATACATAAATTATAGCTAATATTTTTTTAAGTTTTATACCCCATGACTGCAGTTGATATCAAACATATGTGCGGGGAGGCGCCTGTGTTTCCATCGAGTAGAGGGAAACAATATCTGATGTTTTTTGGCAAATGTGAGTTTTGAATAATGGTCGAGGGCCTTTCTTACCTTCTTTCAATAAATGTTATTGTAAGAAGTTTACTTAAAAAAGGCATCCCCCCCGGGCTGCTGAATATATTCAGTCACAATAGCCCCGTTTGTGAAAACAACTGCAGCAAAATGTACTTAAACTCACGCAGGGAAACTTGTTTATGAGATGGGGTTGGGAAGGGAGGTGGAAGAAATTGTCACCTCGGTCTGTGTGTGTGTGTGTGTGTGTGTGTATCCATTTATACATGTAAGTGGGGGCTAATTGAGCTAAGCACCCGCGGTAGCTGTAACAGGAGAAATATAACCTCGCGCTCGATTCTGGGAGCAGAGAGATGTATTAGTCACACAGCTACACATTCATAAAAAACAAAAAACAACATTTTTTTTATTCCGTTAACAGTTTCATCGATCCCCTTATGTCACAGAGGGAAATACATTTAAACGATACCCCGAATTTCAGGGACACCTTCCCATGCAGTGGAATTGACACAATTAAAGCGTGTGTGTGTGTAACTATAAGCTTTTAAATGTTGCATGATGTGCACATTTATGGCGCTTGTACTGAGATGTGTAATTATTGCCTGTCTTCAGGTGCTGTATAATGGTGTTTACATAGCTATGTAATTAATATACACTTTAGCATGCGGTGTCATGCACTCTAGTCTGTAAATGCATCATCTATGCACCTTTACATGCGCTGTAATAAGGACAACATATATATATATATGTTTGCATAAATCTATAATCCATATATACTTTTTCACAATCTATACATATGGATAGAGTGTGAACGCAGGTGTGTAATATGCACAATTTACAGTGTATGTACAAGATTTTACACTTTACACCCTATGCAATGACATTATTGATTCTGTATGGATAGGGATATGTAATCCATTGCATCCTATACAGTAGACACGCATTCACTAGAGTGTGTACATAGATGCAATATTCTATTATAATCTGTGCCTCGATTGATCTATCTGTATATAAACACACACACATACATAGTTTTACAGTGTCTACATATACAAAAAATGGAAATTCGCTGCCTTGACATGTATCCCTAACAAGCTTTCATATTTAAGCTCTCAATTTTTTAAAAACAGCCTCGCTATTGCCCGCAGACGATTTCATCTGACGCGATGTTAGCAATTATTTCGTTCGGGCTGTTACAGTTTTTAAAAAAACTGATCAGGAAGGAGCAAAAACAGATTAGAGAAGGAGAGGCATTGCGAAAGTGTGTTTAATGTAATATTGACCCCGTTATATATATTTTCTAGCTCGCTGTTAGACAACCTTGTCTGTGTATATAAATATATGTGTGCCTAGATATTCATATGGATGTGTGTATATGCATATGGGTATGGTACATACTCGCGCATGGTAGCATAGTGTTGTAGACTGTTTATATTACTGGATTAATAATCCAGAGGCCTGGACTATTAATTCGGAGACATGAGTTCAAATACCCCCACAGCTGTGGACTTTAAATGCAGTTAATTAAATAAATCTGGAATTTAAAAAAAGCTGGTGTCTATGAAACTCGTATCAAATTAAAAAAAACTGAATCACTAATGTCCTTTTTAAGAGAAGCAAACTATCCTTACCAGGTCTGGTCTGTATGTGACCCTAGACCCACAGCAATGTGGTTGACTCTTAACCTGCCCTCTGAAATGGCCTAGCAAGACATTCAGTTGTCGCAAAAAAAAACTGCTACCAAAGATTATACCACACGGACTGCAGCGGTTCAGGAAGGCGGCTCACCACCACCTTCTCAAGGGGCAATTGGGGATGGGCAATAAATGCTGGCCTTAATTAACAGCAGCATCCCAGGAATGAATAAAAATCTGTTTGTATGTGTATGTGTGTGGAGGAGGGGGGGGGGGGGCATATTTATAGTCTGTGTATCTATTGTTTGCAATCACAAAACATTGTATTATATCTCTGCCGCTTTTATTTCCAAGGTCGAGATCATGTAACGACGTTTGGCCAAAGACAAACCTCGAAAAAGCGACGGAAGTCCCGCACCGCCTTCACCAACCATCAGATTTACGAACTGGAAAAGCGGTTCCTCTACCAGAAATACCTGTCCCCGGCCGACCGCGACCAGATCGCCCAGCAGTTGGGCCTGACCAACGCCCAGGTGATAACGTGGTTCCAGAACCGGCGCGCCAAGCTCAAGCGCGACCTGGAGGAGATGAAGGCCGACGTGGAGTCCCTCAAGAAGCTGCCCCCTCAGCAGCTGGAGAAACTGGTGCACATGGAAGAATTCCCGGAGGACGCCGCCGGCTCCAAGGGCGACCCCTCAGACCTTTCCCCCAAACTCTCCCCGGCCTTGGGACTCGAGCCCTTCCCCAACTCGCCCCAGTGTTCCTCCAGAGATCAGACTACTGACGAATTCTCTGAAGACGAGGAAATAGAAGTAGACGATTGAATGAGGTCGAACAGATATATATATTTAAAATATATATTATATATATATATATAAAAGCGTGAGAAATTGGGTTAAACAACACAGGGAACAAACTGAAAATCAATAGGAGGAAGAAACAAATGGAATTAAGTGCATCATTTATAAACTTCTTTAAAAAAAAACAACAAATATCCTTTCTAAAACTTTTTAAACGTTGGAATCTCTGCACGTTCTTGAATCTCAAAAGGAACAGGTAGATATGGAGACAGGGAGAAGCGGACAATTCCTTCCGCGTCTTGTGTGTGAGGACCTCTTATCGGTGTTATTTGTGTTGGGGAAAATGAGTGCAATTCTTTACATATATTGTCTGTATTTTTTTCCTGTTTTTTTTTTATTTGACCGAATCAGTAACAGATCTCCCACTAAACCCCGAATAAGCTGCTATATCAGCCCGGACTGCCCCCGCAGACAATGTCTTGCTGTTCATAACCTTTTTATATATATATATATATATAGATATATATGTACATATATATATAAAATATTCTAAAGCCAAGGGATTCATACACGCGTTTAACTTATCTTCGAGAATGGTCGCAGAAGTAAAACTCATCTTTTATTCTTTTCTCTTGTTTTTTTCCCATTTATATATATAAAAAAATAATAATTTGTGTTGCAAAAAAAAATGTCGTGTAAACTTTTCCAAAAAAACAAATAGCTGCTTTAAAAAGGTCCAGTTGCAGCAATTTTTAAAATGACAGAGCCGAATCGAGCAAATCACTTAAATTATTGAAGCATTATTAAACTGACAAAGGGAGGTGGATCGGCGGGATCGTATGGCTGTGTGTATATATTTTGAATAAAGACAGAAGAGCCGAATTATAGTAAGCAATGTTGCTTTCTCGTTTTTTTTTAAATATAAAGAAAAAAAAATTATAATCTATGTATTCGTCAGCTCTCGGTTCAAGGTCCATTCTGAATTTGAACAGGTTGATATTTAGTGCCTATACTGGAGGTAGTTCCCTTCAGATGGCTCGTTTGACAAGTGACCGAGTTGTACGTTTTAAGGTCCCGCGTCCATACTGGGCAAAGAATCGTGGCCGGCGTTACTTTTTTAAAATTTATTTTTAAGAATTGCCCTGCTGGTTACTAATCTCGGGGCTGTTCCTGCAATCTTGTTGTGCATTTACACCATAACTGTGGTCGGTGGCGGGTGTGGGATCTCTCTCCCGCACTGCCGGTTGTAGGTGCACTGTAACCGCAGCCTAAATCTAGGCTCACCCCACCCCACCCTTGACACTAGAGGGGCGCTGAGTGAGGCTCCCTGACAGAATGGAGCCCCCACCCACTCCCCTACCCAATCACTTCATGCCTCGATCGATGTTCGGCTTGTAATTCGAGTTTTAGCGCAGGAGGGGTGGAGGTTCGAACCGCCTTTGCCCCCACCAATATACCCTGACTTTGTGCAGAATGGGCTGTGGCGTTTGTCCCTGTTGATCCGCTGCACTTCACAATCATTCACAACAGGTGACACAATTCAAAAGGTTTCACAGACAGACGGTGGGACACGATATAAACTCAACTCTCTGCTCTGCAACTCTTGTTAATTTACCTATTCTACAATTAAGAGTCGTGCAGCGTAGAAGGAGGCCATTCGGCCCACCGTGCATGTGCCTGCTCTTTGAAAGAGCTGTTCAATTGGATCCCCCTTTCCCCTCCTAATTATTTTCCCTCTTCAAGCATTTATCCCATTTCCCCTTTTGAAAGTTATTATTCAATCTGCTTCTAGCGCCCTTTCAGTAGTGCGTTCCACATCACAATAACTCACTGTGTACAAACTAAAATCTCCCCTCCAGTTCATTTGCCAATTTCACAATAAATTCCTATTACATAATTTCAACATAGCACTAATTAAACTAGGGCTGGGCAATGAATGGTGGCCTCGACCAGCGACGCCCCGATAATGAATATATATATACATATATTATTAAGTATCATTATACAAGCCGCCTTCTCCCAAATAGACGCATCACCCAAATCACCCTGTACCGAACTACCCGTGTCAGCACCTAAAGCCTGCCGGCGTGTACTTTCCCGAACAGACAAACTAATTAATATTTATCTGAGGAAAGCGACCGTATAATCGATTAATTTATTATTTACAGAGGGGAGGAAAATCGAGCTGGTGCAAGAAATGACATGTGTTTTGTGTATTTTACAAGGGAGAAAGAGGAACCATTGTAAACAATTAGCAGCGCGCAGTTTGAAATCCCGTTCTGCTACATTATCAAAAAATAGTTTAGAGATTAGTCAAGGCTGATAAATGAAGGATGGGGAAGGGGATAAATTGTGAAAACGATTTAGTTTTGGGGAGGCTCGGGTAGCTGAGGCGGCGGGGAGTGTTTAAAATCGCGTGGGCTGCTATTTATTTCTCAGTTGTTGATTGAGGAAAGGTTCCTTCAGACGCAGTCGTAGCGCGATACTGTTTAAAAACACACACACACACACAACATTGCTTGAAAACAGCCCGGCGCCATATGTTCACTAAACTTCGCCTACACAACTGCAGTCAGTGGTTGATGGATTGTTGGTCCCGCCTCTCTCCCGTTTAACAGTTTCTTTATAGCCCAGCGGTAATCCAGCTCCCCTATCTGCTGAGCATCTGTGTCCCTATCGTTTGCTTTTTGAAGAAGATAGAAAGTGGGGCGGGCGGGAGACAGAGAGAGAAAAAAAACCCGCCCATGAATAGCAAATTGATTAGCCGAGGGCTTGTTGTAATGAATAAAAATCTCGACTGCAGCTCCGTGCAGACGAGGCAGAGAAATATATCTCGATCATTTTAACCCTCCCTCGTCACAATAGCCAGCGCTTCTTTATTTCTCGCAAGAGAGCTTTTTTCTTTAAAAAAAAGAGTGCCAGAATTGTAGTTCCAGTAAATTAAGACGTTCAAATGCAATGAAAATGTCAGCATGCCCTCCCCTAGCTGCACAGACAGGGCCGAAGCAGATTAGATCAGACACAGTGCCGGAGTTATCCCAACAGACCACTCCGGGCTCAGCGGTCAAGGCAACATTGAAAAGTAACAAATTGTTCAGCGGGCGGAAAGCCGATGTACAACCTTTATGTTCACTTTGAATTCGTTTATGTATCTTTTTTTTGGCTTGTCTTTTTCAATCACCTCCCTCGATTCGAAATTTCTTATTTGAGGTTTTATTTATTTTGGATTTCGTTGAGGGCTCCGAAATTCTTTTCCGTTCTCGGTGTAAACTTTCAGTGAGACATGTGAGTTAGAACGAAACAATTTCGTCTCCGGCAGTCGTGGATTTCATCGAACCATCCGTGTTTTTTTTTAACAGGATTCATTGTTAATTGAGAATACGCGCACATATACTCCGTGAACTCAACGCCCAGATAATAAAACGGCGTCCGCGCTGATCTAGTCAATGCTGTCTCTATCGCCATGTGCATGTTGAAAATCGTCTATAAGATTAGGGACTGGTCCCCAGTGTTGGGGGTGTGGGGGGGGTGGGGGAGCAGATACACAAGGTACTGTCTGTTTCCAGGGAGAGTTGAGGGGAAACTCTACTGTCTATAAACGTTTCAAAGAATAATACCGCACAGAAGGAGGCCATTCTGCCCATCGCGACTATGGTGGCTCTTTAGAAACATAGAAACATAGAAAATAGGTGCAGGAGTAGGCCATTCGGCCCTTCGAGCATGCACCACCAATCAATAAGATCATAGCTGATCATTCAACCTCAGTATCCCATTCCTGCTTTCTCTCCATACCCCTTGATCCCTTTGGCCGTAAGGGCCACATCTAACTCCCTTTTGAATATATCTAACGAACTGGCCTCAACAAATTTCTGCAGTAGAGAATTCCACAAGTTCACAATTCCCTGAGTGAAGAAGTTTCTCCTCATCTTGGTCCTAAATGGCTTACCCCTTATCCTTAGACTGTAACCCCCGGTTCTGGAACTCCCCAGCAACGGGAACATTCTTCCTGCCTCTAACCTGTCCAATCCTGTCGGAATTTTATAGGTTTCTATGAGATCCCCTCATTCTTCTAAACTCCAATGTATAAAGGCCCAGTTGATCCAGCCTCTCCTCATATGTCAGTCCTGCCATCCCTGGAATCAGTCTGGTGAACCTTCGCTGCACTCCCTCAATAGCAAGAATGTCCTTCCTCAGATTAGGAGACCAAGACTGAACACAATATTCCAGGTGAGGCCTCATCAAGACCCTGTACAACTGCAGTAAGACCTCCCTGCTCCTATATTCAAATCCCCTAGCTATGAAGGCCAACATGCCATTTGCCTTCTTCACTGCCTGCTGTACCTGTATGCCAAGAGATTTATGATAATTGGCAACTCTCCCGTCTGCTTTTTCCCTATAGTCCTTTAATTTCTCCCCCCCCCCCACCCCGCCCTTTTGAAGTATTTATCCAATTCCTTTTGAAAGTTACTATTGAATCTGCTTCCATCCTTTCACCAAGGCTTCCTTTGGCAGCCACCCCCGCCCCCCACCAAACCCGCGACCTCTACCACCTAGAAGGACAAGGTCAGCAGGCGCATGGGAACACCAGCAACTCCACGTTCCCCTCCAAGTCACACACCATTCTGACTTGGAAATATATCGGCCGTTCCTTCATCGTCGCTGGGTCAAAATCCTGGAACTCCCTCCCTAACAGCACTGTGGGAGTACCTTCACCACACGGACTGTAGCGGTTCAAGAAGGTGGCTCACCACCACCTTCTCAAGGGGCAATTAGGGATGGGCAATAAATGCTGGCTTTGCCAGTGATGCCTACATCCCAGGAATATTTTTTTTAAAATTCCAGATGATACCAAGTCACTTGTTTAAAAATAAAATTCTCCTAATTTTCCCCCTGGATTTTTTTTGCCAATTATTATAAATCTGGGTCCTCTGCTTACTGACCCTCCCAACACTGGAAACCGTTTCTCCTTATTTACTGTATCAAAACCCCTCATAATTTTGAACACCTCTATTAAATCTGCCCCTTTTAACCTTTTTAATGGACGAGGCTAAAGGTTGTAACTGGAGAACAGTCATCAGGCAGGCTGGAAAGTTATGATTCAAATCTCTCTGCGGTCACACCCAGCTTGGAGCTTTACAGATTGTTGGACATTTCCTGAGCACGGGAGGGCTGGTTGAAGGGTGTCCTTGTGGTGCGGTTTGACATGTGCAGCCAGTCCCGAGTTCACAGGCACCCGGGGGCTACCCTGCCTTCTCGGAGGGGATTAATGAGCTGATTCAAGTTTCTCACTGTATTTGGCAGAGAGAGAGAGAGAGAGCGCTGTGAAATTGACAAGGATTTTGTGGGGCGGGGGAGGTTAAAGGCAGAAACTGACAGGTTAGTGGGCAACCAGAGGGACACAGATTTAAGGTAATTGGCAAAAGAAGCAGAGAGGAGATGAGCAGATGAATTATTTTACACAGGGACTTGTGATCTGGAACCAGCTGCCTGAAAGGGCGGTAGAAGCAGATTCAATAGTAACTTTCAAAAGTAAATAGGGTTATGGGGAAAGAGTAGGAGAGAGTGGGGCTACTTAGACAGCTCTTCAATCTATCTATGACCGCAAAACTTTGCAGCACAGGGGGCCTGAACTATCTCACACCTTGAGTCCTGCGAGGCCCAGCACCTCCCTCCCTCTTCCCCGGGGCTCCGGCCGCCTTGCTGCCCAAACCCCCCTCCTGAGGAGGTGCCATCGACGTCTCCTTATCTATGCAGATGTCCGGCGAGATAAGCATTTGTTGCGGCCCGGCACGGAGGGAAATTGGGCGCAAAAACCTCCAGCAAACGAAACAATAAAGGAATGTCACGGCCAGCAACCGCAGATCTTAGCGGGTTCCGAAAGAAGCAATTTTAGAGGCATTTTTTGTTGTTGTTGAAGTATTGCGTGCAATGGAATTGCGAAGATGTCCACCTGTCGGTTTACTCAGCCTGTTCGAGATTGACAGGTCGCTAGTAAGATTACACACACACACAGAAAACTGTATGCACTCACTGAAGCAAGCTCACTGAGTGTAGTGAGAGTTTATACTAATACCGTTGTACTTGCACAGATCTAAACACACGATTGCACGCACAAATACATGCATGCACACAGCAGGGACACGTGCAAATGCTGGCCCGCAGACGACAAGAGCAACTTGTATTTATATAGCGCCTTTAACGTCCCAAGGCCCTTTAAATGAGCGTTGTTAAACACGATTTGACAACGAGTCACATAAGGAGAAATTACGGCAGATGACCAAATGCTTTGTCAAAGAGGTAGGTTTTAAGGAGCATCTTATAGAAGGAAAGAGAGGTAGAGATAGGGAAAGTTTTAGGGAGGGAATTCCAGAGCTTGGGGCCCTGGCAGCTGAAGGCACTATCGCTCTCTGTCTTGAAAGCTTCAATTGTCCCCCTGCATCCAACAACCTTTTGGGTGAGAGAGTTCTAAATTTCGACAACCTTTGTGTGAAGTGTTTCCTGATTTCACGACTGAATGTATTAGCTCTAATTTTAAGCTTATGCTCCCTCGTTCTTGATTCCCCCAACAAAAATCAAAGAGCAAGTTATTATTTAAATGGAGAAAGATTGCAAAGTGCTGCAGTAGAGCGGGACCTGGGGGTACTTGTGTATGGAACACAAAAGGTTAGTGTGCAGGTACAGCAAGTGATCAGGAAAGCCAATGGAATCTGGGCCTTTATTGGAAAGGGGACGGAGTATAAAAGCAGGGAAGTCTTGCTACAGTTATATAAGTCTTGCTACAGTTATATAAGGTATACATAGATGACCTGGAAGAGGGGACAGAGTGTAGTGTAACAAAATTTGCAGATGACACAAAGATTAGTGGGAAAGCGGGTTGTGTAGAGGACACAGAGAGGCTGTAAAGAGATTTGGATAGGTTAAGCGAATGGGCTAAGGTTTGGCAGATGGAATACAATGTCGGAAAATGTGAGGTCATCCACTTTGGGAAAAAAAACAGTAAAAGGGAATATTATTTGAATGGGGAGAAATTACAACATGCTGCGGTGCAGAGGGACCTGGGGTCCTTGTGCATGAAAAAAAATCTTTTTGAGTTTACCTGAAAAAAAACATAAACATTAAACCGTGCCACCCGCCCTGGATGACACAGCATCCTTGTGCATGAATCCCAAAAAGTTAGTTTGCAGGTGCAGCAGGTAATCAGGAAGGCGAATGGAATGTTGGCCTTCATTGCGAGAGGGATGGAGGACAAAAGCAGGGAGGTTCTGCTGCAACTGTACAGGGTATTGGTGAGGCCGCACCTGGAGTACTGCGTGCAGATTTGGTCACCTTACTTAAGGAAGGATATATTAGCTTTGGAGGGGGTACAGAGACGATTCACTCAGCTGATTCCGGAGATGAGGGGGTTACCTTATGATGATAGATTGAGTAGACTGGGTCTTTACTCATTGAAGTTCAGAAGGATGAGGGGTGATCTTATAGAAACATTTAAAATAATGAAAGGGATAGACAAGATAGAGGCAGAGAGGTTGTTTCCACTGGTAGGGGAGACTAGAACTAGGTGGCACAGCCTCAAAATACAGGGGAGCCAATTTAAAACCGAGTTGAGAAGGAATTTCTTCTCCCAGAGGGTTGTGAATCTGTGGAATTCTCTGCCCAAGGAAGCAGTTGAGGCTAGCTCATTGAATGTATTCAAATCACAGATAGATAGAGTTTTAACCAATAAGGAAATTAAGGGTTATGGGGAGAGGGTGGGTAAGTGGAGCTGAGTCCACGGCCAGATCAGCCATGATCTTGTTGAATGGCGGAGCAGGCTCGAGGGGCTAGATGGCCTACTCCTGTTCCTAATTCTTATGTTCTTATGTTCTTATGTTCTTATGTAATGTTGAGGCCGCACCTGAAATGCAGTATACAGTTTTGGTTTCCATATTTACGAAAGGATATACTTGCTTTGGAGGCAGTTCAGAGAAGGTTCACAAGGTTGATTCCGGAGATGAGGGGGTTGACTTTTGAGGAAAGATTGAGGAGGTTAGGCCTCTACTCACTGGAATTCAGAAGAATGAGAGGTGATCTTATTGAAACATATAAGATTATGAGGGGACTTGACAAGGTGGATCCAGAGAGGGTGTTTCCACTGATAGGGGAGACTAGAACTAGGGGGCATAATCTTAGAATAAGGGGCCACCCATTTAAAACTGAGATGAGGAGGAATTTCTTCTCTCAGAGGGTTGTAAATCTGTGTACTTGACTACCTCAGAGAGCTGTGGAAGCCGGGACATTGAATAAATTTAAGACAGAGATAGACAGTTTCTTAACCAATAAGGGATTAAGGGGTTATGGGGAGTGGGCGGGGAAGTGGACCTGAGTCCATGATCGGATCAGCCATGATCTTATTAAATGGCGGAGCAGGCTCGAGGGGCCGTATGGCCTACTCCTGCTCCTATTTCTTATGTTCTTATGTTATGTCACTACTTGCGTTTATATAGCACCTTTAACATAGTAAAATGTCCCAGGGCACTTCACAGGATCATTATTAAACAAAAGTTGATAGCAAGCCGCATAAGGAGATACCGGGACAGCTGCCCAAGAGCTTGGTGAAAGAGGTATGTTTTAAGGAGCGTCTCAAAGGACGAGAGAGAGGTCGAGATGCGGAAAGGTTTAGGAAGGGAATTCCAGGGCTTAGGGCCTTGACAGGTGAAGGCACGGCAGCCAATAGTGGAGTGATGAGGGCAATACTCAAGAGGCCAGAAATGGAGTAGCGCAGATATCTCGGAGGATTGTAGGGCTGGAGGAGGTTACAGATGTAGGGAGTGGCGAGGCCATGGAGGGATTTGGACACAAGGATGAGAAATGTTGCTCTAAGACGAATATACACATTCACCTTCAGCTGGGATGCGACATTTCAGCTTCTGAGTCGCAAACGTAAACCTCTAATTCCGCTGCTATTTCTTCCTCTGTGGTGATGGGTATCTTTTGCAGCTTAGGATTTGCCATTCTGTGACTTCAGAGGGACAAGTTTACATCACCGTTATGTGAGAGGCACAGCACTACTCCATCGTGTGACATCGGAGGATCCGATGAGCCAAATATTATAGCGAAAGGCCAAATTATTGCATTCTGACCAGTGAAGCCAAAAATCACTTTCATGTGACATCAGAGCTCCAGTGTTACTTCTTTGTGGCTTCCGCCCCATGCCTTTTTAATTGCATTTATTTAATACAAGTGTTCACAAGCCTGCACAATGCTATAAAACCGCGTGAGGGGGATGGTATGTCAGTAGCTGTGTTATGGCATATTGTAACTGAGCTTCTGACTGTGCCTGGGTGGCAGTTAGCAACCTTTGGATCCAGTGCAGCAATGCGATTGGAGGCCAGGGAGCTGGTTTAAATTCGACATTGTGCCGAGCAGGGGTGCTAAATATCAGCACCGACAAACTTGCCAGCAGGCAGAGTTCGCTACGTTCAACAGGAAGTGTTTGTGTTCGATTTCTTGTCTGCATGTGATTGAGTTTATTTATAAAACACAGAATAAAACACCAGGGGCTGGATTTTCGGTCTCCTGCCGCCCCTCTTAGTGCCGCACAGGGGCGGCGGAAAGCACTTGCGCCGCCGGGACATTCGGTGCCAGTAACGACGGGGCGCGGAGCATTACCGCCCGGGAGAGGCGAGCCTGTGTGCCACGCCCTTGGTTGCGACACCAGCTCGAATTTTGGTTGCTGCCTGACACTTAGCGCTCAGTAGCGCCCCCCCCCCTGGTGGGAACGCCTGTGAAAGCAGGTGGTCCAAGCTGTAGCGGCCGCAGTGAGGTAAGTAATGCTGACCTCGGGTAAGTGTGATTGTTTATGATGTGGTATAATAATAAATACGCCACGAGAAGTCTATGAAAAGTCAAAGAGTCGTTTATTTACTTGCGGAGATACGGATATCTCTTATCAGCAATTCACTGAGCTCTAAAATCTGATCTAAATCCGAGGTGCGTAGCAGTTAGACTGAAAGCAAGCAGGTGTGTACATTCATTGTCCATCTACATGACCTTTTTCAGTCAAAGATACAGCCATTGGTCAAATCATACAGTTTGGATAAATTAGGGACTTTACATCTTCTGTTCAGAAGCAACAGCCTAGGCTTGCTGTTATTCAACACCTCGCCTCACCACAAGAACTGAATACAAATTTGATGACAGTGTTGCCATGGCCAATTTTAAAACTAGGTTAAAGCAGGCCCAATTCCTACTTCAATTCCCCCTTTTGGTCCTTGACTACCCAGCTCAAGGTAACCAACCCTTCTAAATTCTACACTGCCTTCGGGCCCCCGCTCCGGTTGTGGTGATCAGCCGCTAGTTTTGGGGGGGTCTAATGAACATAGAGCTATATGGCTCCCTCATATAAACTCTGTCTCAATAGCTTACTCTGCTCCTTTACTATAGCTTTAGCTTTCTTGTATTTCATTTCGAGCAAGCAGCGCATGTCATTCCCAACCAGCAGAGAGCCAGAACATAAAAACATAAGAAATAGGAACAGGAGTAGGCCATACAGCCCCTCGAGCCTGCTCCGCCAATCAATACAAACATGGCTGATCTGATCATGGACTCAGCTCCACTTCCCCGCCCACTCCCCATAACCTCTTACCCCCTTATCGTTTAAGAAACTGTCGAGACATGACACCTTGGCTCTGATCACACATAGTCGAGCCTGCATTATACATTCTAGTATTTGCATCACTTTTGGGTGTCCTGGTTTCAACAGACATGGTTACATTAGGCATTTCACATTCTTTATCATTATTGTTAAGCATAATAAACTTGTTCTTAACCTTACTGACACCTGCATTCATCTCATTAGTCACATTAGTTGAACCAGCATCACAATTCATGGTTACATTGCATACATTGTCATACTTGCACCCTTTAATTGCATCTTTAGCTTTAAAGTCCGTGTACTCAAATAGTTGAAACTTCCCCTTTAAATTTTTTTGGTTATCGGTCTCCTTTAAGGGAGCCTTCAAATCCGATTGGCTGCTCGATGTCACATGATGCTCCTCCATGTTCACTCGTGGCATGGCGGAGGCCATTTTTATTACAGGTTCTGCTGCTTGTGGTGCTGCAATCATTTTGTGGTCTTGCTGCAGGTAGGCTGTGGTGGTCTTTTCTTCCACAGGACCACTTCGCCTGATGTGGACCAGGTTAATCCAATTCCTGCTCAGCAGCGTAGGACCGTCTTAAATTTATTCAATGTCCCAGCTTCCACAGCTCTCTGAGGCAGCGAATTCCACAGATTTACAATCCTCTGAGAGAAGAAATTTCTCCTCATCTCAGTTCTAAATGGGCGGCCCCTTATTCTAAGATTATGCCCTCTAGTTCTAGTCTCCCCCACCAGTGGAAACATCCTCTCTGCATCCACCTTGTCAAGCCTCCTCATAATCTTATACGTTTCGATAAGATCACCTCTCATTCTTCTGAAATCCAATGAGTAGAGGCCCAACCTACTCAACCTTTCCTCATAAGTCAACCCCCTCATCCCCGGAATCAACCTAGTGAACCTTCTCTGAATTGCCTCCAAAGCAAGTATATCTTTTCGTAAAACCAATTGTACTGCCACCATAATGCAAATCCAAGGGTGGATGTCCACATTCAAGCCCCAATTCCAAGCCTGTTCATACCAGGGAATTTTACGGAGTTCGATCTCAATCTCCTTGTCGAGCTTGTTTAGTTTCTGTTTCAGGATTGTTTTTCGTGCATGAATGTACGTCATTTGAGCACGTCCGATGGTTACGGGTAAGCTGGGGGTAAAGCAAAAATTGGGATTAGTGATACCAGTGTACCATAGTTATCCACTGGGTGGTCACCACACAGTATTCACCTGTCCCCTGTTATGCTGAGTGCATTGGTTCCGACTCTATCGAGCTTATCTCCAGCACGCATCTAATAGTCTGATTAAATCCACACCCATCGTGTTTCCTTGCCCCACCAGGTGAGGGCAAATTGTCAGGCTTCCTGCCCTGTGGCAGCCACTCAATGAGACCCCTCTCATCATTCCAACCATTGGACAGTACAGCAGGTAGTCCCTTTCTCTGATCAACCCAAGATTCTCCACCTCATATTGTGGGTATGGTTTTGCGTTTCTGGTCATCACCGGGATGATTATTACATCCCTGCTCATGAGGTGTGGTTATTGGTGCACCCAACAGTCACAAGGTAGACCCTTGTCATGCCCTTTAATATGCAGCCATCCAGGAGTCCTGGGTGCTATGCCAACTGGAGTAGGTGGTAGCTGTTGATCCAATCTGGAACCCTCCCAGCCTGCATTTGGTCCAGGTTATGGCGCACTTGTCCTAACATCCATCCGCCATAGGCGTGACAAATATCTTGCTTTACCCTGTTTGATGCGTCCTGATATTCTTGATTAATTAGGCATTTAATAGTGGCTAGTGGCGGCATGTGCCTCCAATAAATTGTATCTTGGAGGTTTCCTGCTCCAAGGCCCCTCCTGTCCCGGCATACCCCGTGTACTTCTGGAGTAATATTCGCATGGTCTCTCGAAGACTCTCGGAGCTTACCTTTACCGATTGGATATCCAGGGCATTTACAAGGGATAGAAACATAGAAAATAGGTGCAGGAGTAGGCCATTCAGCGCTTTAGCCTGCACCACCATTCAATATGATCGTAGCTGATCATGCAACTTCACTACCCCACTCCTGCCTTCTCTCCATACTCCCTGATCCCTTTAACCATTAGGACCACATCTAACTCCCTTTCAAATATAACCAACAAACTGACTCAACAACTTTCTGTGGTAGAGAATTCCACAGGTTCACAATTCTCTGGGTGAAAAAGTGTCTCCTTATCTCGGTCCTAGATAGAAACATAGAAACATAGAAAATAAGTGCAGGAGTAGGCCATTCAGCCCTTCAAGCCTGCACCATCATTCAATGAGTTCATGGCTGAACATGCAACTTCAGTACCCCATTCCTGCTTTCTTGTCATACCCCTTGATCCCCCTAGTAGTAAGGACTACATCTAACTCCTTTTTGAATATATTTAGTGAATTGGCCTCAACAACTTTCTGTGGTAGAGAATTCCACAGGTTCACCACTCTCTGGGTGAAGAGGTTTCTCCTCATCTCGGTCCTAAATGGCTTACCCCTTATCCTTAGACTGTGACCCCTGGTTCTGGACTTCCCCAACATTGGGAACATTCTTCCTGCATCTAACCTGTCGAAACCCATCAGAATTTTAAACTTTTCAATGAGATCCCCTCTCATTCTTCTGAACTCCAGTGAATACAAGCCCAGTTGATCCAGTCTTTCTTGATATGTCAGTCCCGCCATCCCGGGAATCAGTCTGGTGAACCTTCGCTGCACTCCCTCAATAGCAAGAATGTCCTTCCTCAAGTTAGGAGACCAAAACTGTACACAATACTCCAGGTGTGGCCTCACCAAGACCCTGTACAACTGTAGTAACACCTCCCTGCCCCTGTACTCAAATCCCCTCGCTATGAAGGCCAACATGCCATTTACTTTCTTAACCGCCTGCTGTACCTGCATGCCAACCTTCAATGACTGATGTACCATGACACCCAGATCTCGTTGCACCTCCCCTTTACCTAATCTGTCACCATTCAGATAATAGTCTGTCTCTCTGTTTTTACCACCAAAGTGGATAACCTCACACTTATCCACATTATACTTCATCTGCCATGCATTTGCCCACTCACCTAACCTATCTGCAGCCTCATAGCATCCTCCTCGCAGCTCATACTGCCATCCAACTTAGTGTCATCCGCAAATTTGGAGATACTACATTTAATCCCCTCATCTAAATCATTAATGTACAATGTAAACAGCTGGGGCCCAGCACAGAACCTTGCGGTACCCCACTAGTCACTGATTGCCATTCTGAAACGTACGCATTTACTCCTACTCTTTGCTTCCTGTCTGCCAACCAGCTCTCAATCCACGTCAGCACACTACCCCCAATCTCATGTGCTTTAACTTTGCACATTAATCTCTTGTGTGGGACCTTGTCGAAAGCCTTCTGAAAGTCGAAATACATCACATCAACTGCTTCTCCCTTGTCCACTCTACTGGAAACATCCTCAAAAAATTCCAGAAGATTTGTCAAGTATGATTTCCCTTTCACAAATCCATGCTGACTTGGACCTATCATGTCACCTCTTTCCAAATGCGCTGCTATGACATCCTTAATAATTGATTCCATCATTTTACCCACTACCGATGTCAGGCTGACGAGTCTATAATTCCCTGTTTTCTCTCTCCCTCCTTTTCTACCCTCCTGGCTTACCCCTTATCCTTAGACTGTGACCCCTTGTTCTGGACTTCCCCAACATCGGGAACAATCCCGTCAGAATGTTATATGCTTCTGTGAGATCCCCTATCATTCTTCTAAATTCCAGTGAATATAAGCCTAGTTGATGCAGTCTTTCTTCATAAATCAGTCCTGCCATCCCGGTAATCAGTCTGGTGAACCTTCGCTGCACTCCCTCAATAGCAAGAATGTCCTTGCTCAGATTAGGAGAACAAAATTGCACACAATACTCAAGGTGTGGTCTCACCAAGGCCCTGGATAACTGCAGTAAGACCTCCCTGCTCCTATACTCAAATCCTCTCACTATGAAGGCCAACATGCCATTTGCTTTCTTTACTGCATGCTGTACCTGCATGCCTACTTTCAATGACTGATGTTCCATGATACCCAGGTCTCGTTGCACCTCCCATTTTACTAATCTGTCATCATTCAGATAATAATCTGCCTTCCTGTTTTTGTCACCAAAGTGGATAACCTCACACTTATACACATTATACTGCATCTGCCATGCATTTGCCCACTCACCTAACCTGTCCAAGTCACCCTGCAGCCTCTTAGCATCCTCCTCACAGCTCACACTGCCACCCAGCTTAGTGTCATCTGCAAACTTGGAGATATTACATTCAATTCCTTCGTCTGAATCATTAATGTATATTGTAAATAGCTGGGGTCCCAGCACTGAACCTTGCGGTACCCCATTAGTCACTGTGCCATTCTGAAAAGGGCCCGTTTATTCGCACTCTTTGCTTCCTGTCTGCCAACCAGTTCTCTATCCATGTCAGTACATTACCCCCAATACCATGTGCCTTAATTTTGCACACTAATCTCTCGTGTGGGACCTTGTCAAAAGCCTTTTGAAAGTCCAAATACACCACATCCACTTGCTCCCCCTTGTCCACTCTACTAGTTACATCCTCAAAAAATTCTAGAAGATTTGTCACTGCTTTCCAAATGTGTTGTTATTACATCTTTAATAATTGATTCCAGCATTTTCCTCAAGACCGATGTCAGGCTAACCGGTCCATAATTTCCTGTTTTCTCTCTCCCTCCTTTTTTTAAAAGTGGGGTTACATTAGCTACCTTCCAATCTATAGGAACTGATCCAGAGTCCATGGAATGCTGGAAAATGACCACCAATGCATCCACTATTTCTAGGGCCATTTCCTTAAGTACTCTGGCATGTGTCAGTATTAACTCCAGTCAATACATCATTGACTATTCTTTACTTGTGGTGCTGGCCTGTGTATCCCTGGTATTGGGAGGCCCCTGAGGCATCTCTTGCTTTGCTGAGTACTATATCTAGCATCCCAGTGTATAGTGCTCGTATCTTGTGGTCGCATTTCTCTGGCAAGTTCAAGTCTGTTAGTATTTTGTGCTGTATATTATCGTACAACTGGGTCCCCTCTTCCACTCGCAGAACCATTCCACCTGGATTATTGGGGATACCCCTGTGGCTAACCTCCTTTGTAAGGCACCGCATATAGTTAGCGCGTGGTCATATGATTCTGCAGGCATCTAATACCTGTGTCATCCCTGGTAAATACTCAAACTTAATCTGTACGCATCTCTGAGAGGTCCGGAAATTGATCCATATTCTATTGTTACCACATTCAATGCACAATGTCTTATTGTACCCTATTGCGACACCCAATATTGTGGGTTACACCCACAAAATGTTCGGCCTAGTCCGTGGGGGCTCTCTGCGCCCTCTTGCCAGAATATGCCAGTCAGGTAGATTCCATCTTCCACGAGGCCCTGTTGGTAATTTGAGTCACCCTGATGCTCTGGATGTCGATTTCTCAGAAGGTGTTCTGTTCCTTGGGTCCAAAGTATTATCAGAATCACGGTCCTCCAGGTCATCCTGTAAATAGGGAAAGGGGTGGAAGCCCTTGGGCTATCCAGTACATGTCAGTGTATCTTTTCAACTGGGACCAATGTTTCCAGCGACTTAATATCTACACCTGCACATCTGTCGCCGCTTATGAGTCCCTGATATGGGCCGGACCACCGCGGGGCAAATTCCATTCGGCCTGGTAAACCTTTTACCATGACCTTTTCTCCTCATCCTGGCCTCGACCTGCCTTTTAACTGTTTGCTCAGTTCCATTACATATCTACGAATGGGGTCCCTTAATGGACCCAGGTCCACTCCCCCTGTAATTACTCCCTGAGGTAGTCTCATGGCCCCACCTGTCATGAATTTGTATGGGGTTAGACTCGTTGTATGGGTCTGAGTTGCTCTCGGCCTCATTAATATGTCAGGTAACAGTTCGGGCCAGGCCCGTCCACTCTCTTGGATGGTCTTGGCCAGGGCTGTCTTTATAGTGCGGTTCATCCATTCCATCAAACTCTGGGGGTGGTAATGGATGTGAAATTTCTGTTTGATGCCTAATGTGGTGCACAATAACTTTACTCCCTGCCCTGTGAAGTGGGTTCCTTGATCAGAGTCGATTTGAGTGTGTATTCCCCAGCGGGGAATTACCTCTTCTGCAAGTATTCTTGCTACGGTCGTCGCTGTGCAGTTTCGGGTGGCAAATGCTTCCACCCACCGTGTAAATAGATCTATTATCACTAGAGAGCATTTTCTTCCTCGAGAGTTTGGCAGTGGCCCTGTAAAATCAATTTGTATATTCTCCCACGGTCCCCGTGGGCATGGTTGATGAGCCATTCTTATTTTGATGACCTTCCCCGAATTATGTTGGGTGCACTTCATCATAGGCAGTCCCTCGAAACGAGGATGACTTGCTTCCACGCCAAAAAGGGATGAGTTCACAGGTGTTTCAATGATATTCCAGGTCCCGAACTACATCTTGAAGAAAGATGCCTGTGCGTGGATTTTGTTTAACGTGTGGTGACCGTTGCAGCCCAGCCACCACACGGGCTTGACAGCTAGGTCTTGGTCCAGTGGCAAGGATTAACCAAGACGACTGGAGACCTGCTCTGCTGCACGGACCTAGTGCGCACACATATCGCAGTGTGGGCTGGCCCGTGCTGCCCCTGGGCCCTCGCCTCTTCTGGGCCCCGAACTCACACCTCTCCTGGGCCCCAATCACATCCCTCTATGAACTCTCGCCGCTCCTTCGCCCTGACTGCGCCGCACCTGATGTACCTGCCCGCACTGCAGTCAGCCGTTGCCCTCTGTATCGACGAATTCTTATTGCTTTTTTTTCACAGGGAACTATTTTTGGAGCAAGGGAAGAAGATTTCCAGGCCAAAAGGACTGCTCCCCACCGGCTGGACCCGCTGCAATCCCGGGCCAAAAGGACTGCATCCCACCCCCCTGTTCTCACTACAAGTTGAAGTTCGGGAGCGGGAGGGCCATTCGGCCTGGGTGCACGTAATACATTGCTGGCAATACTTAGCAATGTCACGTCCCACTCCTGGCCACCACCAATCTCGGCAGGTAATTATTATCATGGCGTTGCACCCGGCATGGTTGATGCTGTGGTGCAATTCCATGAGCATTTTTCTTATACAGGAGGGGGCTAATACCTTTCCGTCCTTTCTCCACACGGAGTTCGACCCGGGCACTCCCCACTTCCTTTTCCATTCTGCTCCTTCTTTCTTACTGAGGTCTGCAAGTAATTTTTATATCCTCTTCCGTGGTCAGGCTGCATACTGGGTCTGCCTTGACTTGGGCAAATGTCGCCGCCTCGCGAGCAGCCTTGTCTTCAGCTTCGTTTCCTTTCTGAATGTCGTCCACCACCCGCTGGTGGGCTTTTACCTTTAGTACCGCCGCCTTGGCGGGTTTACTGGCAGCCTCTAGGAACAGCCTAATCCGGCCTTCATGTTTGATGGCCTCATCAGCTGAGGTGACAAACCCTCATCTCCCCCAGGCAACCATGTAGTCATACCTGCTGTCGGTATGCGTGTTTACTGATTTTCCCCTCTGCTAATATCAGGGCCTCGGTCAGGGAGGGCAGGCCTGCCACCTGTGCCGATAGTCCTCTGCCTCGTGCCCCTTGCACTTCAGATGCCAACCGTTAACCTCTTTTCACACTTCCTTCAAGTGTTTCGAAGCGCCTTGGTGCGCTTTACTACGTTAAAGGCGCTAAATAAATAAAAGTTATTATTAATAATAATACTTGCAGGTGTTGATCCACCAACGCCCATCCCGTTCTGGGATGGTCATTCACAGAGATTCGAGACCCGTCCATGAGGTCTGGATTCTCGAGTGCGATCTCACCCAAATTTCCCGGGAAGCCCTCCCACTCCTGAGGTTTACTCGGGGCCACATGTAGTCAGGAGTGTGCCCTCCTGATCCCTCAGGTAAACTCCACCATCCCCTTTAAATAACGTCGTTTCTTCCTGATGGTCACCTACTTAAAACAAAAGGAACAGAGAATCCGGTGATTCTGCTTAAGAGCCTGAGGGATTAAATTGTAATATGATCCTAAAATTCCTTCTACCCCACGAGCAAATATTCTCTTCAAATTAAGAAAATCTCCAATATTCAAATGATATCGCCCACTGAATCAAAACAGAGTTCACAGCTGCCTGTGAAAGAGTTAACTTCTTTTGTTTCGAAAGTCGACAAACACAGACACCATCAATCATTGTCAACTTTCGTCCCACAGTTTGCAACCTTTTCAGTTTAGCCTCTCTGTACTTTTACACTTAAAGAAAAACATAATCTTCCCTTTCAGGCAGTGTATTCCAGACCCCCACCACCCTCTGGGTCAAGAGATCTTCACTAAACCTCACCCCTTTCTATATTGTCATCCTGACGGATGCTATCACCATCATACCTACTGTTGGTTTATTTCATCGCTTTCTCAGTCAATAGTCTTTACAATGCGCACTAGTCCCTAAAATAAGGACTTTCTCCTCTTTTTGTTTCTTTTCCGACTCCCATCACTTCCTTTGTGCTACAGGTGAGTCGTCTAGTTTCCAATTTTGTTTAATCATTATTTCAATTAGTTTTTGATTTTTTTAATCTGCTAGGTACCATGTCAGAGTCACCTCTGGTCCCAACTCGAGTTTCTCACTTCCCATGGCAATATGTTGTCAGCGGTACGTCCCTTAATTACTCCCCCGAGTGAGACCGATACGTGCAACATATACCAATTATCAATCACAACGTTACACAGACACACTTCTATATACCCGATCGCAATTGTTTTACCTGGGATCTTCCGCTGACTACTTGAAGTCTCAGCCAGACCTGCAGATTCGGATCTCTCAGGCAGCTGACACCAGACAGATTTCTGCCCTTGTCCTAACTGTGCGCGGTAATTAAAATGTACTCACGTCTTTGACATGGCTTTGATTTGCCGGTGTCCGCCACCCGCTTGAGATCCTGTCGACTACGAAGGGGCAATTCTTTTTAGCTTAAGCCTGTCTGCGGTTTATGTATGCGTGCCATCTCAGCCATTGCAGCTAGTTTGCAGGTTGCATTGTTAACCCCTTAAATCCTGAAGGACGCAATGTCCCACTTCAATTCTTTTGGTTTCTCTATTTTTTGGCTTGTACAATTCTAGCATTTCAGAAATTGGCGTGCTACAATTATGCCAGCTTTAGTTGCCCTTTTTCTCTTCTCTTTCTCCCACCACTCCTTTTGGCTCTTTGGGCAGGTCCCAACCGCGTTTTATAATTTTATCTATGAGTCCCTGGCGGTCATCGGCGTAAAACCTCGTGAGCAGCTCTTCTGGTCCTCAGTCTATTTTACCTCTGTCGGCCATCCCTTGGTCCAAACCAATACTTGATAGTTTAATCTCTTCAGAGTTGGGTAACTCTCTAGACAACTACCGAGTCCTTGACTGTTATATGGAAAGTTATATTGTACATTCTAGACTTATATAATTATAAGTAACTTAATTTACTTCCAACTTGCCAACATATATCACTACCATAGTTTCCTGTCAATGGCATTAATCTACGTAATTACTTTAACTATCTTATATTTAAATTGTTTGAACATATAATACAAGTCTTACTATTCCACAGACTTCTTCCAAAGTTCGGGTTCCCCGGTCGACCAACACGTCCCGTGACAGATGACATTGGATTTTAGAGTGGTAATTTAAAATATTCACTCTGTGATGTTTTGTCCACAGTCGTCTGTTTACCTTCCAAGAAATCCTGTTCGTGGTACCATTTGATGTGGTATAATAATAAATACACCACGAGAAGTCTGTGAAAAGTCAAAGAGTCGTTTATTTACTTGCAAGGGAGGTACGGATATCTCTTATCAGCAATTCACTGAGCTCTAAAATCTGATCTCAAAAAATTCACTGAGGTGCGTAGCTGTTATACAGAAAGCAAGCAGGCGTGCACATTCATTGTCCATCTACATGACCTTTTTCGGTCAAAGAATCAGTCATTGGTCAAATCATACAGTTTGGACAAACTAGGGACTTTACATTTTCTGTTCAGAAGCAACAGCCTAGGCTTCCTGTTATTCAACTCCTCGCCTAAACACAAGAACTGAATATAAATTTGATGACGGTGTTGCCATGGCCAATTTAAAAACTACTAATGCAGGCTCTTGGCTAAAGGAGGCCCAATTCCTACTACAGTTAAAAAAACATTTTTTTTCCGATTTATCTTGTGGTGGTGTGAGCTATGTATTGGGAGTGTTTCTGATGTTTTTCAGGCTTTTTATTTTCTCCCCAAGCCTGTGTTATGGCGCTCCGAGGCCGGTTGTTTAGCTCGGAATTTTCCATTGCTCAGCCAGTCTAGTGCCCTAAAAGAGTAGTGCAACACTTCCCTTCGCGCTCCGCTCCAAACTCCGGGCCCAGCTGATGGATTTTGCGGCAGCAGGCCCAAACCATTTGCCGACACAACTTTTACCGCTCCACCCGGGACACTGCCCCAACTGAGGCACAGCCGAATTTCACACCCTAGAGGTTTTAGCAAATTTTAAAGGAAGCTGAAGGAATTATCAGCCCGGGCACAATGAACCGAATGGCCTCCTTCTGTGCAGTAACTTGGGGGTTTATTTTTCCGGCGATGTTTCTGGCCTAGTTTCAATTTTTTTAACAAAATGGGTGATAGAGGTCCATTTTGGGACATATATGGGCGAAGTGAAGTGGAAAGTCTAGCCGATATGATTCTACATTAACCCACAATCATGTTTGAATCCATACACTCACACTCAAATCCACACACTCACACTCAAACCCACTCACTCACACGCCAACCCACACACTCACACTCAAACCCACACACTCACAATCGAACGCACACACTCACACTCAAACCCATACACTCACACTCAAACTCACTCACAGTCGAACCCACACACTCACACTCATACTCACACACTCACACCCACACACTGGAACCCACACACTCACACTCAAACCCACTCACACTCAAACAAACTCATTCGCTCATATATTTACACTCACTCTTACGCTCACATTCACTCACCGACACATTTATTCATAACATTCTCACAAACATACTTGCTCGCTCAATAATATATAAACAAACAGAGGCATATACATATAGTTTCAGCTGTGCCTCAGTGTGCAGTACTCTTACCTCTGAATCAGAAGGTTGTGGATTCAAGTCCCACTCCACAAAACTTCAGCACAAAAATCTAGACTGCCACTTCAGTGCAGTACTGAGGGAGCGTTGCACTGTCAGAGGTGCTGTCTTTTCAGAAGAGATGCTAAACCGAAACTCTGTCTGCTCTCTCAGGTGCACTATTTTGAAGAAGAGCAGGGGAGTTATCCCTAGTGTCCTGACCAATATTTATCCTTCCAGCAACATCACTAAAAAAACGATTATCCGGTTGCTGTTTATGGGAGCTTGCTGTGCACAAATTGGCTGCCACGTTTCCTACATTACAACAGTGACTACAGGTCAAAAAGTACTTCATTGGCTGTAAGGCGCTTTGGGACGCTCAGTGGTCAGGAATTGCCCCATATAAATGCAAGTCCTTTTGTTTATTAATTCACACTCACTCGCTCGCTCATTCACACATAAACAGAGACATACATTCATGCATGTGTTTACGCACAAACACAAACTCGTTCGTAATTAAGCCCTCAATCAAACTGACTCATACACACATTTGCAAATACTGTTTATATATCCACTGTAATTTCTATGATGTGTGAAAATGTCCCAAAGAGAACTTGGACAGGACTCATTCAGTCTGAGGCTGTTGTCCGGGCCCTAGTCCAATGGTCCCAGTGACTGGAGGAGATGACAACAACAACAACAAATTGTATTTATATAGTGCCTTTAACATAGTGAAACATCCCAAGGTGTTTCGCAGGAGTATTATGAGATAAAAATTTGACACTGAGCTGCATAAGTAGAAATTAGCGCAGGTGACCAAAAGAGATATGTTTTAAGGAGCGTCTTGAAGGAGGAAAGAGAGGTAGAGAGGCGGAGAGGTTGAGGCAGGGAGTTCCAGGGCTTAGAGCCTAGACAACAGAAGGCACGGCCACCAATGATTGAACGATTATAATCAGGGATGTTAAAGAGGGCAGAATTAGAGGAGCGCAGACATCTCGGAGGGTTGTAGGGCTGAAGGAGATTCATCATCATCATAGGCAGTCCCTCGAAATCGAGGAAGACTTGCTTCCACTCTAAAAGTGAGTTCTCAGGTGACTGAACAGTTCAATACAGGAATTACAGTCTCTGTCACAGGTGGGGCAGACAGTGGTTGAAGGAAAGGGTGGGTGGGACTGGTTTGCCGCACGCTCCTTCCACTGCCTGCGCTTGCTTTCTGCATGCTCTCGGCGACGAGACTCAAGGTGCTCAGCGCCCTCCCGGATGCTCTTCCTCCACTTAGGGTGATTACAGAGATAGGGAGGGGCGAGGCCATGGTGGGATTCGAAAATAAGGATGATAATTTTGAAATTGAGGCGTTGCTTAACCGGGAGCCAATGTAGGTCAGCGAGCACAGGGGTGATGGGTGAACGGGACTTGGTGCGAGTTAGGACACGGGCAGTTGAGTTTTGGATCACCTTTAGTTTACGTACGGTAGAATGTTGGACAGTTTTATTTCAATTCAGGCTCACCCATCAGAGTTCACACAACAGAGCGGGTCAGTTGCCAGACTACTCGTGGAATCTATTACCTGCTCAGCATCTCCTGGATGTGGCTATTGGACAGATAGTGAATTTGGGCAAAAAGCACAGAGCAATAAAATGGAGCATGAGTTTCTATCCTGCGGCCTCAACATCTACAACAACTTGCATTTATGTAGCACCTTTAATGGAGTAAAACGTCCCAAGGCGCTTCACAAGAGCGTTATAAAACAAAACTTGACACCGAGCCACATAAGGAGATATTTAGGGAAGATGACCAAAAGCTTGGTCAAAGAGGTAGGTTTAAAGGAGTGTCTGAAAGAAGGAAGAAGAGGTAAAGAGGCAGAGAGGTTTAGGCAGGGAGTTCCAGAGCTTGGGGCCTTGGTGGCCTCAACTAACAAAAGAAACGGAGATTAAACAATGTTTTCTTTTCATATTAGCAACTATTGTGTTCAATAGATCAGAATGGTTCAGATGCTTTTGGTAAGTTGGTGAATTCTGTATAAAATGCATACTAGCTTCCTGTAAGACCGTTGTAAATTAATTGGTACTAATTACAGTGGCTTCTCGGAGAAACATTTCTAGTTATGGTGAGTTTATCAAATCGAGAAGCCAAGGTGAAGGGACACCACCCAGTCTGAAGAGGAGAGGAGAGCCCAGGAAGTAAGTTAGACAGGTATCAGGGCTAGCATTCTTTCATACTCTCTCTTTGCTTTCCTGATCAAGTCCCTCCTGCGTGCGTACAGGGCTTCAGTGACCTGTCTAATGCAGCGATGTGTGGCATGCTGAGAAAGTCCACAAATGTAGCCAGCTGTGGCCTGAAAAGAACCCGAGGCATAGAATGATAGTGCCGCTGTGACTTTGACCTCGACGGACAGTGCAGTACTGATGGTGCTGGCAGGCTGCAGATCTCCCCTTATGAGCTGGCATACCTCAGTGATAACCTCTTTGTGGAAATGCAGTCTCTGAAGGCCGGTGGTGTCGGGCAAGTCGAGGTAAGAAAGCTTCTCCCTGTACTTGCAGGCGGTGTAACATCTGGTCCTCCTCTTCAGTCTGTCACGTCTTACATTGGGCACATAATGCCGTGGAGCATTCCCTCGGCGATGTCGAGTCTGCTGCATGTATTTGGTCACCAAGAGAGGGTGAGAAAGGACAGGCCCCATTGCAGTAGCTCTCTATTTTCCACCGATTGGTCACAAACAAGAAATGTCCCGACGAACACACCTCTTCCATTCCAATCGGTCACAATGTGGTCAAGATGTTTTTACAGATGTTCACATCAACTCCAACGACCTCCAGAGTACATCCGACCTCCCCCGAGGTTGAAGCACAGCAGCCTTTTAAAGGACGCGACATGTGATGTAGAACACGGCGTCCATAACGCTGTGATTAGTTCCGGTTAGCTCCACTTTTTCTGGGCGTTTTTTGGGGCGAGCGATATTGTGGGCGACATATGTGCGAGGTGGTGATCTCATGGCCGCATATTCGGTAAACATGCTCTTTACGACAAAAAAAAGTGGAGGTTCTAGCCCCATGGTCTCTAATAGGCCCCATTCTTTCTCTAGTTATCCTCTTGTTCTTAATGTATCTATAAAACATCTTTGGGTTTTCCCTGATTTTACTGACCAACATTCTTCCATGCTCTCTCTTTGCTTTCCTCATATCTTTTTTAATTGCACCCCTGCACTTCTTATACTCCTCGAGAGTTTCTGCAGTGTTGAGTTTGCGGTATATGTCATAAGCTTCCCTTTTTTTTTATCTTACCCTGTATGTCCCTTGACATCCAGGGGGCTCCAGACTTGTTAGCTCCACCTTTTTTTTTAAGGGAACATACTTGCTCTGTACCCTCAGGATCTCCTCCTTGAATGCCTTCCACTGCTCTGACACTGATTTACCATCAAGTAGGTTGAAGGTTGATTCCAAACTGTAATGTTAGATTTGTTCAAGCTCCCAGTTTAAAGACCGCCCCTTTACTAGTCAGGGACACATACAGCTAATAACATCCAACACAGGTCAACCTGGGGCCGACTGTGCCATCAAAGGAAACCAAAGGTAAGTCTATGCACTAAAAGGTTGGTGTGTGCAAAAGTCCAATTGACGGGGGTGGTTATGACGAGCAGACAATTCTTATTTGGATGGGTTCGGTGCTTTTTGCACATATTTTGTTATCTTTTGTTACTGACGTGAGCGCTAATATCAGGGAATAAACTGCAGGGGAAGATTTACTCTGGCCCTTTGAGTGTTAGTTATTTTCACTGGTCGGTAACTCTAACAAAATTGTAAACGCTGCACACAGCAACCAGAGTTGTAAATTTACGGGTTGTTAGTGCTAACCATAAGCTGGGGTGTCCTCACACAACATGATTCCTTTATAAGATCATTAGGCGCAGTATTCTTTTTTAATTCATTCCTGGGCGTCACTAACAAGACCAGCATTTATTGCCCATCCCTAATTGTCCTGGAGAGGAACTGCTGTTCCCATTACCCTGTATTACTATCTAGATTATAATCTATTACTATATTACCACCATTATATTATTACTGTTTATATTAATATTATAAATTATAATAGGGATTATTTATATTATTGCTATTAGTTATGATATCCTCACTATTTCTATTACTGTCATTATTTATGTTGGGCCAGATTTTGCTGTAGCAGGGCATCTAACGTCATCTGCGATTAGTTAGACTTTCCCTTGCACATTTCGGTTCGTAAAGATTTTGCTGAGCCAGATGACATAAGGGCACAAGATTTAGGAGCAGGAGTAGGCCATACGGCCCCTCGAGCCTGCTCCGCCATTCAATAAGATCATGGCTGATCATCGACCTCAACTCCACTTTCCCGCCCCATCCCCATATCCCTTGATTCCGCTAGCGTCCAAAAATCTATCGATCTCAGCTTTGAATATACTCAATGACTCAGCATCCACAGCCCTCTAGGGCAGAGAATTCCAAAGATTCACCACCCTCTGAGTGAAGAAATTCCTCCTCATCTCTGTCTTAAATGGCCGACCTCTTATCCTGAGACTGTGACCCCTGGTTCTAGACACTCCAGCCAGGGGAAACAACCTCTCAGCATCTACCCTGTCAATCCCCCTCAGAATCTTGTATATTTCAATGAGATCACCTCTCAATCTTCTAAACTCCAGAGAGTATAGGCCCAATCTACAATTGCTCCTCATAGGAAAACCCTCTCAATTCAAGAAGCAATCTAGTGAATCCAGAATAGGACAACAGACGCTGTAATGAGGCAAACAGGGCATCTGGGACTTTTTGTGGCGAGTTTAGATCATAGCTACTGCGCAAATACAGCAACTTCACAACATTCATAAGAACATAAGAAATAGGAGCAGGAGTAAGCCATTTGGCCCCTCGAGTATGTTCTGCCATTCAATAAGATCATGGCTGATCTGTTGTCTATTTCTGTTACCTGATTCTATTAACGAATTAACTCATTACTGTTATTTATATTCTAACCTACTAATATATCCTGTACTAATATAGCCCATTAATTCTACAAATCAATTTTAGATAGATATATAAAAAGATAGAGAGAGACAGCTCGATAGATAGGGAAGACATCAACGATGTCTCCGCAAGATCCTGCAAATCCCCTGGGAGGACAGGCGCACCAACATCAGTGTCCTCGACCAGGCTAACATCCCCAGTATTGAAGCACTGACCACACTCGATCAGCTTCGCTGGGCAGGCCACAAGGTTCACATGCCAGATACGAGACTCCCTAAGCAAGTGCTTTATGCGGAGCTCCTTCATGGTAAACGAGCCAAAAGAGGACAGCGGAAACGTTATAAGGACACCCTCAAAGCCTCCCTGGTAAAGTGCAACATCACCACTGACACCTGGGAGACCCTGGCCGAAGACCGCCCGAGGTGGAGAACGTCCATCCGGGAGGGCGCTGAGCTCTTCGAGTCTCAACGCAAAGAGCGTGAAGAGGCCAAGCGCAGGCAGCGGAAGGAGCGTGCGGCAAACCAGCCCCACCGATCCCTTCCCCCGACGACTGTCTGTCCCACCTGTAACAGGGTCTGTGGCTCTCGTATCGGACTGTTCAGCCATCAAATAACTCACTTTGGGAGTGGAAGCAAGTCCTCCTCAATTCCGAGGGACTGCCTATGATGATAGAGAGAGATAGATAAATAACAAGAAAGGTTGAAAGACATGCATTTTAATAGAGCTTTTCACCATCTCAGGACGTCCCAATGTATTTTACAGGCAATTAAGTACTTTTGAAGTGTAGTCTCTGTTATAATGTAGGAAATAGATGGCAAGAAAGTATTTGGGAGAAAATAGCCTTAAGGCCAGAGCTAGTTAATTCCATCTTTCCACCGTCCCTACCTCCCGACGTATCTGGGTTGCGTCAGTTAAGCAGATAGTTGGGGAATAGGGATTGCACTTTGAGCGAAGCCCTTTCATACGTTCAAATAAACTGTGTAACAAGGTGGCTGTGGCCACGGGCTCCATTAAAATGAAGAAATGTAAATAGTCTCTCACTGTTAAAACCAAGCAGAACTAAAGGTGTGCCAACAATAACAAGCCCGGGGCCATTACACAGCAAGTGTACAGTGCTCGGGTCAGACTGCACTACAAGTACGGCATTCACTCCTGAGCTCCAAAGCACAAGGGAAATACCCAAGCCCAAGAAACGATACTGATTCCTAGTGTTAGAGGACAGAGTTATAAGGGGACCTAATTAGAATCATAGAATCATAGAATAGTACAGCACAGAAGCAGGCCATTCGCCCATTCAGTCTGCACCGGCTCTATCGAAGAGCAATCCAGTTAGTCCCAATTCCCCCGCTCTTTCCCCATATCCCTGCAATTTTTTCTCCCTCAAGTATTTATCCAATTCCCCTGTGAAGGCTACTATTGAATCTGTATCCATCTTCTTCTTCATGGGCAGTCCTCCGGAGTCGAGGATGACTTGCTTTCGCACTAAAATAATTTCTAAGGTGACTGATGAGACCAATGCGGGATCTAAGTCTCTGTTACAGGTGGGACAGACGGTGGTTGAAGGGACGGGTGGGTGGGGTGCCTGGTTTGTCGTATGCTCCTTCCGCTTGTTTTTACTTGGCTTCCGTGTGCTCCCGGCGAAGAGACTCGAGGTGTTCGGCACCTTCTCGGATGTATCTCCTCCACTTTGAATAGTCTTGGGCCAGGGATTCCCAAGAGTCGGTGGGGATGTTACATTTTTTCAAGGAGGCTTTGCGGGTGTCCTTGAAGCATTTCCTATGCCCACCTGGGGCTCGTCTTCCTTGATGTAGCTCAGAGTAGAGTGCTTGTTTCGGGAGTCTAGTATCGGTGATGTGAACAATGTGGCCCGTCCATCAGAGCTGATCGAGTGTGGTCAGTGCTTTGATGCTGGGGATGTTGGCCTGAGCGAGGACACTGACGTTGGTGTGCCTATCCTGCCAATGGATTGGCAGGATTTTGCAGAGGCAGCTTTGGTGGTACTTCTCAATCCCTGGTCCAAGACCACCCAAAGTGGAGGAAAAGCATCCGGGAAGGCACTGAACACCTCGAGTTTCGTCACCGAGAGCAAGCTGAAGCCAAGAGCAAACAGCAGAAGGAGCATGCGGCAACCCATGCACCCCACCCACCCGTTCCTTCAACCACTGTCTGCCCCACCTGTGACAGAGACTGTAGGTCCCACATTGGACTCATCCGGCACCTGAGGATTTATTTTTAGTGTGGAAGCAAGTCTTCCTCGACTCCGAGGGATTGCCTAAGAAGTTGACTTCTCCAGTGCTTTCAGGTGTCTACTGTACATAGTCCATGTCTCTGAAGCATATAGGAGGGTGGGTATCACTACTGTTCTGTAGACCATGAGCTTGGTGCCGGGTTTGAGATCTTGGTCTTCGAACACTCTTTTCCTCAGGCGGCCGAAGTCTGCACTGGCGCAATGAAGGTGATGTTGGACTTTGTCATCGATGTCTGTCCTTGCTGATAGTAGGCTCCCAATGTATGGGAAGTGGTCCACATTGTCCAAGGTCTTGTCATGGAGCTTGATAATCAAGGGGCAGTAGTGTATGGCAGGGGCAGGTTGGTAGAAGACCTTTGTCTTACTGATGTTTAATGTCAGGCCCAGACTCTTGTAAGCTGCAGTGAAGGTGTCAACGATGGTTTGGAATTTGGACTCCGAGTGTGCACAAACGCAATCGTCATCTGCATATTGTAATTCAATGACAGAGATTGGAGAAACTTTGGATCTGGACTGGAGGCGTCGGAGGTTGAACAATTTCGCACTTGTCCTGCAGATTAACTCCACTCCAGCAGGGGGCTGGTTAAAGGTGAGATGGAGCATTGCAGCGAGGAAGATCGAGAAGAGCGTTGGTGCGATGTCACAGCCTTGCTTGACCCCGGTCTGCACCTGTATTGGGTCTGTGGTGGATCCATTGGTCGGGATCATGGTTGCATGAGATTGTGAAGCAGGCGGAGGATGGTGACAAAATTTTGAGGACAGCCGAATTTGAGAAGGACACTTCACGGTTGACAGAGTCGAAGGGCTTTGTGAGGTCAAAGAAAGCCATGTACAGATAATGAGGCTGCTCCCTGCATTTTTCTTGGATTTGTCGTGCGGTGAAAATCATGTCCGTTGTGCCCCTTAGTGGGCGGAATCAGCATTGCAATTCTGGGAGGAGCTCTTCGGCCATTGGGAGGAGACAATTGAGAAGGATTCTTGCGATGATTTTCCCTGCGGCAGAAAGTAGGGAAATTTCTCTGTCATTACCGCAATCGGACTTAACATCTTTCTTGAAGATTGGCACGATTACGGCGTCTTTGAGATCCCCCAGCATGCTCTCCTCCTTCCAGATAAGGGAAATTATGTCATGGATTCGCGCCAAGGGTACTTCTCTGCTGTGCTTTATTACTTCAGTGGGGATTCCATCAGCTCCTGAGACCTTGTTGTTCTTCAGTTGTCGCATGGCCTTATCAACCTCGTGCCGGGCTGGAGTTGTGTCAAGGTAGTGACGGGTAGCATGCTGTGGGATGGAGTCGAGGACACTCACATCAAAGACAGAGTCTCGGTTGAGGAGATCCTTGAGGTGCTCCTTCCAGCGGGCACTGACTGCCTCTCTGTCTTTAATGAGCACCTCTCCATTCTTGGCTCTCAGTAAAATAGGACCTTGAGTGTTTGGGCCATAGGTGGTCTTGACTGTGCTAAAAAATCCACGCACGTCATGATTGCCGGAGAGTTGCAAGATCTCCTGCACTTTTTCTACCCACCATCTGTTCCTTAGGTCCTGAATTTTTTGTTGGACCTTGGCCTTCAGAGGTCTGTGGATCTGTTTTCTTTCACGCGAGTTGTGGTGTTGATTCCAAATCAAAAGTGCCTTGCGTTTGCGGTTTATTAGCTCCTGGATCTCCTGGTCATTCTTATCGAACCAGACTTGATGTTTTCTGGCAGAGTAATCAAGGGTCTCTTCGCAGGTGCTAATAATGGTGGACTTGAGGGCAGACCAGGCACTGTGGACACTCTGTGACTCTGGTTCATTGGAAGTCGTCAGGTTGGCTGTGAGGCGTTGGCTGGATAGGGCTTTCTTTGCAGGGTCTTTGAGTGCTTCAGCGTTGGTTCTTTTGCGGCAGCAATTATGTTGCCCCCGTTGTTTTGAGACTGCGTTGATGCAGATAAGAGATCAGACTAGGCGGTGTTCAGTCCAGCAATTGTCAGCTCCTGTCATGGCGCGAGTGATGCGGATGTCCTTGTGGTTCCTCCCTTGGACGATGACGTAATCGAACAGATGTCAGTGCCTGGGGCGAGGGTGTTGCCAGGAGGTCTTGTACTTGTCTTTCTGATGAAACAAGGTGTTGGCTATGACAAGACCATGTTCTAAACATTTAGTCAGGAGGATAACATTGGAGTTGGTTTTCCCTTCTCTGCCAATCACACCTTCCCAGAAGTCTGTGACCTTTCCAATTTTGGCACTAAAGTCACCGAGGAGAATCAGCTTGTCACTCGTTGGGGCTCGGGACAGGCAGGGATTGTTCGAGGTTGGAGTAGAATTCCTCTTCGGTCTTGTCCGTAGCTTCCAGTATTGGGGCGTACGCACTGATGACTGTAGCACACTGGTTCCGGGTTAGAGTGAGCCGAATGGTGATGAGGCGTTCGATTATCCCGTAGGGGGAATCTCTAAGACGCCAAACTAGCTCATTTTTGATGGCGAAGCCAACCCCATGGAGATGGCCTTCTTCTGGTTTGCCTTTCCAGAAGACGATATATCCACCACCTTGTTCCTTGAGCTGACCTTCTCCTGCCTGCCGTGTCTCACTCAGGGTGGCGATGAAGATGTCGAAGCGTCTGAGTTCCCGGGCAATGATAGCAGTATGACAATTATCCAATTCCCTATTGAAGGCTACTATTGAATCTGTGTCCACCACCCTATCTGGCAGTGCACTCCAAATCCTAACCACTCGTTGCATTAAAAGTATTTCCTCATGTCGCCTCTGGTTCTTCTGCCAATCACTTTAAAGCTGTGCCCTCTGGTTATTGACCCTTCAGCCATTGGAAGCAGTTCCTCATTATTTACTCGAACTAAATACTTCAGGATTTTAAACACAATTGAGGTATGTAAGCTATTGGCCCAAAACGTGCTGTAGCAGGATCACGAACTGCGAACTGTTAGCTAGATTTCCCCTTGCCCATTTAAGGGCGACAATATTTTGATGTGCAAGTAACTGTATCTCCTTAACCTTGGGATGTTTTTCTACATTAAAGGTGCTATATAAATAAAAGTTATTATTGTTATTATTTAACCAATCAGACTGAAGGATTGCAAAATAAATAGCAGAAGGACTGAGAGTGACGCGTAAATTAGAGTGGGTGAAATCAATGTCAAATCTGGTACAGAAAGAGAAATAAAGAGACGGAAAAACAAGATTGGATTAAGAGTGAGAGAGGAAAAGGAGACAGAAAGGAAAAGTAAAAATAAAATCTTAAAATCTTAAAATATTAAAAAAAAAAATCTCCTGCAACAATTAAAACCTGAAGTAATGAGACTCTGCCCCGGTAATAGTTCATTTTCAGTGCCAGAGAGGTTGACGGGCAGTAATTACCAATGATCATGTTGTTTAAAGGGTACTTAAGCTTGAAATTACATGAAACATAGAAACATAGAAAATAGGAGCAGTAGTAGGCCATTCAGCCCTTCGAGCCTGCACCGCCATTCAATATGATCATGGCTGATCCTCTATCTCAACACCATATTCCCGCTTTTTCCCCATACCCCTTGATGCCTTTTGTGTCTAGAAATCTATCTATCTCCTTCTTAAATATATTCAGTGACTTGGCCTCCACAGCCTTCTGTGGTAGAGAATTCCACAGGTTCACCACCCTCTGAGTGAAGACATTTCTCCTCATCTTGGTCCTAAATTTCCTACCCCGTATCCTGAGACTGTGACCCCTTGTTCTAGACTTTCCAGCCCCGGGGAAACATCCTCCCCGTCAGAATTTTAAACATGTCAATGAGATCCCCTCTCATTCTTCTAAACTCTAGTGAATACAGACCTAGTTGACCCAATCTCTCCTCATACGAGTCCTGCCATCCCAGGAATCAGTCTGGTGAACCTTCGCTGCACTCCCTCTATCCTTTCTTGGGTAAGGAGACCAAAACTGCACACAATATTCCAGGTGTGGTCTCACCAAGGTCCAGTATAACTGTAGTAAGGCATCCTTGCTCCTGTATTCAAATTCTCTTGACTTAGCTTTCTGTAGTGAGTTTAGTTTGTATCGACCGTGCAAGTACAGGACCCTCACGCCGTTCAATGCAGTTCAGTGGCTGAGGTAGGAAGTGATATGCCATTTTTGCAAAGTTAATGGCGGAGTGGCGCGATTTGGACAGCAACCTTTTGGTAATTGCAGTTTAACCTTGCATTTCCCACTTGCCTGAAGCTGGCTGCGCCATTTATGCACAAATAATGTTGAGCGCCATTTGCCTCACCTTTACTTTGACAGCAATTTTTGGGCCGGCAAGTGGAATAGAGTTAGTCTGGCGTGTAAACTTGAGGTCATCCAAAACTCTGCTGCTGATGTCCTAACTCGCACCAAGTCCCGCTCACCCATCACCGCTGTGCCCGCTGACCTACCTTGGTTCCCGATTCATCAATACCTCGATTTTAAAATACTCCTCCTCATGGTCAAATCCATCCACGACCTCGCCCCTCCCCATCTCTGTAACCACCTCCAGCTCTACAACCCTCCAAGAACTCTGCACTCCTCCAATTCTGGCCTCCAGTCCATCCCCAATTTTAATTGATTCCGCCATCGGTGGCCATGCCTTCAGCTGCCTGGGCCCTACACTCTGGAATTCCCTCCCTAAACCTGTCCATCTCTCTACCTTTCTCTCCTCCTTTAAAACGCTCCTTAAAACCTACCTGTTTGACCAACCTGTTGGTCACATGTCCTCATCTCTCCTTACGTGGCTCGGTGCCAATTTCAGTCTGATTTACGTTCCTGTGGAACACCTTGGGACATTTTATTGCATTAAAGGCGCTATATAAACAGAAATTGTTGTCGTTGTTGATCCCTAGTGTCAGAATTAGAAGGAAATTTTCTGAGATATGTGAGATATTAAGTGAAATAGAAAAGGTTACTCTGGAGTGTATGGTTTCACATCAGCATTGGAACCTTATTCCCAAACATTTTGAGTTAAATACACAAAAGCACTGGGTATTACACAGGCTTTGTTTTGCTATGTGTTGCCAGAAAACCCAATGAACGAAACTCATTTTCAATGTCTCACTCTTGAATCCATTCCTTTATTTCACTCCATGAGCATATTCAATATACTGTACTCTAGTTCCTCGATACGAAGGGGCATAGTTTTAAGGTGATTAGTGGAAGGCTCAGAGGGGATTGAGTGGAGGCTTCTTCACGCAGAGGGTTGTGGGAGTCTGGAACTCACTGCCTGGAAGGGTGGTGGATGCAGAAACCCTCACCACATTTAAAAGGTGCTTGGATTGGCACTTGAAGTGCTGTAACCTGCAGGGTTATGGACCTAGAGCTGGTAAGTGGGATTAGACTGGATAACCTCTTGTTGGCCGGCGCAGATACAATGGTAAGTACTGCAGGGAATCGAATACGGCCAGGGTGATCTCCTGGACTAGTTTCGATCACCTGGGTGGGTCGGAGAGGAATTTTACCAGATTTTTTTCCACAGTTGGCCTGGGTTTTTATCTGGTTTTTGTCTCTCCCAGGAGATCACGTGGCTCCGGTTGGGGTGGAGTGTAGAATGTTTCGGTACAATGGGTGTCGTAGTTGTGTGGGGCGGACTGGTTGGGTTGGGTTCTCTTTGCCTTTCCACCATTGTTCATTGTTCATAGGTTTATATATAACCTTCAGGGCTGCTGACCGAGGGCCGTGTGGCTCTTTGTCGGCCGGCGCGGACACGATGGGCCGAGGTGGCCTCCTTCTGCGCTGTAAGTTTCTATGTTTCTATACAAATTTAAAGCAAAAATATTTGCATTTCTATAACACTCCTTATGTGTGAGAAATTGCCTCAGAGTGAGTGGGCAGCAGATAAAGAGATTCAGCCAGCAGGAGGTGAAATAGAGGAGGGTGGTGGGCAGGGCCTGATGGGCCTGGGGCAAACGGATCCCAATGGGCCGATAGTTATATTTGTTCATGGTCATTACATCACGTATATGATTCTGATTCTGAGTATGGAAACATAGGCCAGTCTATTCAACGATGAAAGCATATATTCTGCATTAAGTAGGTATATACAAGTATTCTGTTTCTGATAATATTGCAGTACTAGATTCCTTATACATATATGCAAATTTCTCTCCATGACATGTGAAATAAAACAGGCTAGTACATATTCTGTTCTGTATATAGGTATATTAGTGTATATAGGTACTTCTGTATATCGGTACATTAGTATATATAGTACTTCTGTAGATCTGTACATCAGTGTATATAGGTACTTCTATATATCAGTACGTTAGTGTGTATAGGTACTTCTGAATATAGGTACATTAGTGTATATAGTACTTCTGTATATCGGTACATTAGTGTATATAGGTACTTCTGTATATAGGTACATTAGAGTTTATAGGTACTTCTGAATATTGGTACATTAGTGTATATAGATACTTCTGTATATCGGTACATTAGTGTATATAGGTACTTCTGTATATAGGTACATTAGAGTTTATAGGTACTTCTGAATATTGGTACATTAGTGTATATAAATACTTCTGTATATCGGTACATTAGTGTATATAGGTACTTCTGTATATAGGTACATTAGAGTTTATAGGTACTTCTGAATATTGGTACATTAGTGTATATAGGTACTTCTGTATATAGGTATCTTAGAGTATATAGGTACTTCTGCATATAGATATAAACAAGTGAATCTATTTTCCTCAGTTTTGTTTTTCCTCTCTTATTGTCTATTCTATTCAGCCTATTTGGGAGGCCTTATATTTTTTTTCCTACATTCATTTGTTGGGCCGGTGTTCTTTGGTGGTCCTGGGGCTGGAGCCCGGTCCGCCCCATGGTTAATCTGCCCCTGGTGGTAGAGGAGGAGGGGTTTGGGGAAATCACGATGAAAGGTCCCCTTATCTCCTGTAACAGAATGGCCAGTAACAGTCTGCTTTGCGTTCAGATATAGTAAACCTTGGAGAAAGAATACAGTCAATGTATGGATGTAGTTGAGCTTCAGGTCAATGGTGACCCCAGGCCTTTAACAGTGGGGGATGTGGCGATGGTAATGACATTTCATGGTTAGACTCTCTCTTGTTGGAGATAGTTATTGCCTGGCACTTGTGTGGCACAAATGTTACTTGCCAATTATCAGCCCAAGCCTGGATGTTGTCCAGGTCTTGCTGCATGCAGGCATGGACAGCTTCCTTATCAGAACTATCGAAAGTGCCATCTTTCGGATGAGACGTGAAACCGAGGCCCTGTCTGCCCCCTCAGGTGGATGTAAAAGATCCCATGACACTATTCAAAGAAAAGCAGGGGAGTTCTCCCCGATGTCCTGGCCAATATTTATCCCTCAACCAACATCAAAACAGATTATCTGGTTACAAAGTCATTGCTGTTTGTGGAAGCTGGCATTGCAAATTGGTTGTCATGTTTCCTGCACATAGGTACATGAGTGTAGATAGGTACTTCTGTGTATTAGTGTGCAGTCCAAAAGTAAATCATTGCCTGTAAAGCACCTTGGGACATCCTCAGGTCATGAAAGGTGCTATAGAAATACAAATGTGTTTGTTCATTTAATTAACACAGCACCTTAATATGCTGTCAGTGGCTGGGTGTTAAATATATTTAATTTTCAGAAACATATTTATCATAGAAATATAGAAACATAGAAAGTAGGTGCAGGAGTAGGCCATTCGGCACTTCGAGCCTGCACCACCATTCAATATGATCATGGCTGATCATTCAACTTCAGTACCCCATTCCTGCTTTCTCTCCATATCGCTTGATCCCTTTAGCCGTAAGGGATACATCTAACTCCCTTTTTAATATATCTAACGAACTGGCCTCAACAACTTTCTGCGGTAGAGAATTCCACAGGTTCACAATTCTCTGAGTGAACAAGTTTCTCCTCATCTCGGTCTTAAATGGCTTACCCCTTATCCTTAGACTGTGACCCCTGGTTCTGGACTTCCCCAACATCGGGAACATTCTTCCTGCATCTAACCTGTCCAATCCCGTCAGAATTTTATATGTTTCTATTATCCCCTCTCATTCTTCTAAATTCCACTGAATATAAGCCTAGTCGATCCAGTCTTTCTTCATATGTCAGTCGTGCCATCCCAGGAATCAATCTCGTGAACCTTTGCTGCACTCCCTCAATAGCAAGAATGTCCTTCCACAGATTAGAAGACGAAAACTGCGCACAATATTCAAGGTGTGGTCTCACCAAGGCACTGTACTGCTGCAGTAAGACCTCCCTGCTCCTATACGTAGGTCCAAACGTAGGTCCCCTGCAGTCAGAATCAGGGGAAGTCATAACGGGGAACAAAGAAATGGCAGACCAATTGAACAAGTACTTTGGTTCGGTATTCACTAAGGAGGACACAAACAACCTTCCGGATATAAAAGGGGTCAGAGTGTCTAGTAAGGAGGAGGAACTGAGGGAAATCCTTATTAGTCGGGAAATTGTGTTGGGGAAATTGATGGGATTGAAGGCTGATAAATCCCCAGGGCCTGATGGACTGCATCCCAGAGTACTTAAGGAGGTGGCCTTGGAAATAGCGGATGCATTGACAGTCATTTTCCAACATTCCATTGACTCTGGATCAGTTCCTATCGAGTGGAGGGTAGCCAATGTAACCCCACTTTTTAAAAAAGGAGGCAGAGAGAAAACAGGGAATTATAGACCGGTCAGCCTGACCTCAGTAGTGGGTAAAATGATGGAATCAATTATTAAGGATGTCATAGCAGCGCATTTGGAAAGAGATGACATGATAGGTCCAAGTCAGCATGGATTTGTGAAAGGGAAATCATGCTTGACAAATCTTCTGGAATTTTTTGAGGATGTTTCCAGTAGAGTGGACAAGGGAGAACCAGTTGATGTGGTATGTTGTCCGTCAGGAAGCAAAGAGTAGGAGTAAATGGGTATTTTTCAGAATGGCAGAATGCCTGCTGTACCTGCATGCCTACCTTCAATGACTGATGTTCCATGACACCCAATTCTCGTTGCACCTCCCCTTTTACTAATCTGTCACCATTCAGATGAAAATCTGCCTTTTTGTTTTTGCCACCAAAGTAGATAACCTCACACTTATCCACATTATACTGCATCTGTCATGCATTTTCCCACTCACCTAACCTGTCCAAGTCCACCTGCAGCCTCCTAGCGTCCTCCTCACAGCTCACACCGCCACACAGCTTAGTGTCATCTGCAAACTTGGAGGTATTACATTCAATTCCTTCATCTAAATCATTAATGTATATTGTAAATAGCTGAGGCCCCAGCACTGAACCCTGCGGCATCCCACTAGTTACTGTCTGCCATTCTGAAAAGGACCCGTTTATTCCAAACTCTTTGCTTCCTGTCTGCCAACCAGTTCTCTATCCACGTCAATACATTACCCCCAATATCATGTGCCTTAATTTTGTACACTAATCTCTTGTGTGGGACCTTGTCAAAAGCCTTTTGAAAGTCCAAATACACCATATCCACTGGTTCTCCCTTTTCCACTCTACTAGTTACATCCTCAAAAAACTCTAGAAGATTTTCAACCATGATTTCACTTTCATAAATCCATACTGACTTGGACCAATCCTGTTACTGCTTTCCAAATGCGCTGCTATTACATCTTTAATAATTGATTCCAACATTTTCCCCACAACCGATGTCAGGCTAACTGGTCTATAATTCCCTGTTTTCTCTCTCCCTCCTTTTTTAATTGTGGGGTTACATTAGCTACCCTCCAATCCATAGGAACTGAACCAGAGTCCATGGAATGTTGGAAAATGACCACCAATGCATCTACTATTTCTAGGGCCACTTCCTTAAGTACTCTGGGATGCAGACTATCAGGCCCTGGGGATTTATTGGCCTTCAGTCCCTTCAATTTCCCTAACACCATTTCCTGACTAATAAGGATTTCCCTCAGTTCCTCCTTCTCGCTAGACCCTCGGTCCCCTAGTATTTTCAGGAGGTTATTCGTGTCTTCCTTAGTGAAGACAGAATCAAAGTATTTGTTCAATTGGTCTGCCATTTCCTTGTTCCCCATTATGAATTCCCCTGATTCTGACTGCAAGGGACCTACATTAGTCGTCACTAATCTTTTTCTCTTCACATATCTATAGAAGCTGTTGCAATCAGTTTTTATGTTCCCTGCAAGCTTCCTCTCATACTCTATTTTCCCCCTCCTAATTAAACCCTTAGTCCTCCTCTGCTGAATTCTAAATTTCTCCCAGTCCTCAGGTTTGCTGCTTTTTCTGGCCAATTTATGTGCCTCTTCTTTGGATTTAACACTTTCCCTAATTTCCCTTGTTAGCCACAGTTGAGCCACCTTCCCTGTTTTATTCTTACGCCACACAGAGATATACAATTGTTGTAACTCATCCATATGATATTTAAATGTCTGCCATTGTCTATCCACCATCAACCGTTTAAGTCTCATTCTCCAGTCAAACCTAGCCAATTCACGTCTCATACCGTCAACATTTCCTTTCTTTATGTCAATCATATGTCAATCGAATCAATACTTGCTATCAATCCAGATTTCCAGTCTGTCTTTCCCAGACATGTAGTGATCTGCCCGATATGTTTTATTGAGGCTTAGACAATAAAGTATATCTCATAATCCTTCAAAAGAGATGCAGTCACTCTCCTCTGTGTCACTGCCTCATTCTCCATGTGACTATTTATAAGAATACAGCAACCACCCAGTCAATCAAACTATTAGAACATGGGTTTCCAAACTGTGGTAATGGGGGTACGCGAGACATAGCATCATAGAAATTTACGGCCCAAAAGGAGGCCATTTCAGCCCATTGTGCCCCAGCTGGTCGACAAAGAGCTACCCAGCCTAATCCCACTTTCCAGCTCTTGGTCCGTAGCCCTGTAGGTTACGGCACTTCAAGTACTTTTTAAATGTGATGAGGGTTTCTGCCTCTGCAACCTTTTCAGGCAGTGAGTTCAAGATCCCCACCACCCTCTGGGTGATAAAAAGTTCTCCTCAAGTCCCCTCTAATCCTCCTATCTTTTATTGACCCCTCTGCTAAGGGAAATAGGTTCATTCTACCTACTCTATCCAGGCCCCTCATAATTTTATACTCCTCAATCAGCTTCCTCTGTTCCAAAGAAAACAGCCCCAGCCTATTCAATCTTTCCTCATAGCTAAAGTTCTCCAGTCCTGGCAACATCCTCGTAAATCTCTGGGGTGGGGGGGTGGGGGGGGGGGACACAGGAGAAATGATCTCATGGTGGGTTTTATTCATTCATTATTTGGTATGTTGCCTTTTTTATATTAGGCTACTCAGACAAAGCTTGAAAACTCAGTGAGAATTTGTAATATAAAGCAGTTAATTTATTTGAAGAAGCACTGACGAGAACACAGACACACAGCGACAATGCCATACAGAGCCCTCAATCCAATCACCATGCACTAAGTTGTATATGTGTATTATAATTTGTACATTTTGTACAATGCATTAAAGGGGCTAAAATATGAAACATGTTTGCTGGTAGGGGTACGCGGGCCACTGTCAGATCTGGAAGGGGGTACACAATCTCTGTATTAGAAGCATGTAGTATTCCGACTGAAACAATACCAGAAAGGTAGATAGGGAGATACTCAGAGATATATATAGATAGAGAGAAGGAGAGAGATAGGCAGATACACACGGATAGATAGATTAGATATACCAGACAGACAGATACAGAAGGTTAGGGACAGTGATGGATAGAAAGATAGATAGATAGAGATACATAGAGGCATAGATAGAGATGTGGATCGATAGATAGATAGATAGAGATATAGGGAGAGAGTGATGAATAGTTAGAGACAGAGGACAGATAGATGGATAGTTGGACAGGGAGGCACAGGGTTAGGTAGATAAATAGGTAGGTGAATAGATAGCATGATAGTTACACATCCAAAACTCTCTCTAAGTGGAAGCTAAATAGACATTAAAGAGCTCGGTGATGAGGTTACACTGACACTGCCGCGATATACTGTTACAGTCTGGCTGAGGAGCCCCACAGTGTCTGCAGAAAATCCTTTCCTGGACCTGTCCTGTTATGCAGATTGCAGTGTATGTGTGTGTGTTTGTCTGTGTCTGCGCATGATTGTCCATGTGTGTGTCTATGTGAGTGTGTCTCTGTGTGTGTGCATGTGTTTCTGTGTCTGTTTGTGTTTGTGTGTGTCGGTGTATGTCCTTGTTTACATGTGTGTGGGCCTGTGTTTGTCTGTGTGCGTATGCCTATGTCTATATGTGTGTGTGCCAATCTCGTATCTGTGTGTGTCTATGTGGGTGTGTCTATATGTGTGTGATTCTGTGTGTGTGTCTCTGTGTGCGTGTCTATGTGTGTATATGTGCGTGTGTCTCTGTGCCTGTGCCTCTGTCTATGTATGTGTGTGTCTCTGTGTGCATGTGTGTGCGTGTCTGTGTCTGTGTGTGTGCGTCTGTGTGTGTGTGCGTGTCTGTGTGTCTCTGTGTGCGTGTGTGTGTGCGCCTGTGTGTGCGTGCACCTGTGTGTGTGTGAGTCTGTGTGTGCGCGTGTATGTCTGTGTTGCGTCTGTCTGTGCGTGTGTGTCTGTGTGTGCGTCTGTGTGTGTGTGTGTGTGTGTGTGTTTCTGTGTGTGTGTGTGAGTGTGTGTGTGTCTGTGTGAGTGTGTGTGCGTCTGTGTGTGTGTGCGTGTCTCTGCGTGCGTGCCTGCGTCTGTGTGTGTGTGCATGTCTTTGTGTGCGTGTGTGTGAATGTCTGTGTATGTGTGTGCCTCTGTGTGCGTGTGTGCATGTGTCTGTGTGTGTGTGCATGTCTCTGTGCGCGTGTTTCTGTGCGCGTGTCTCCGTGTGCGTCTGTGTATGTGTGTGTCTCTGTGTGCGTCTATGTGTGTGTGTGCGTTTGTCTGTCGTTGTGTGTGCATCTATCTGTGTCTGCGTGTGTGTCTCTGTGTGTGCGTGTGTCTCTGTGTGTGCGTGTGTCTGTGTGTGTGTGCGTGTGTGTGTATGTGTGTGTCTGCCTTTGCGCGTGTGTGTCTGTGCGTCGGTCTGTGTGTGCGTCTGTGTGTGTGTGAGTCTGTAATAAGTAAGTGGCTGAAGTGTGACTGATCAGGGAATAGAGAAAGAGAGGGGCGGGATTTGAATACGTTATTCACAACATTATTCCACACCTCATCCTTTGGACTTCCAATTTTACGGACGATTAACCCAAAGCGTGTTTCTGACAAAACTGATGTATGTATTAATTTGTTTTAACTAGTGATTAATTACCCTCCTCTTGAGCTGCTATTGCCTGGAATTTGCATATTAATCAAATTCTAGTTGATGGTTTCCACTCCTGATGAAGGTGCAGTGTCGGGGTGTGGGATCGGAAAGAGCCAGTCAGGAAGATTCCATTTACAAATGGGAAGATCGTTCAAATGAACACATAGTTTGAAGTATAATTGCAGTTTGACACACATGTCTCTGTTTAAAAACAGATCTCTGTATTTACAATTTGCCCAATGCCTTCATCACCAACCTCCCAGCCTCCACTCTCTGCAACCACGTCTCTCAAATTCTCTCCCACACTCAGTCCTGAACACCGATCGGCCTTGTTCTCATCAACCTCTCCTCTCAGTGTATTGTCTTCAAGGTCAGTACCCTAGTATTCAAATCACCCCATGACTTTAACTGAGCAATCAGCATTGAATTGCAGCCTTCGCCCTTTGCTACCACCACACTGGGTTACCATCCCTCACTCCCGCACCCTTTGCTCCCGAAACACAGGCTTATCTTTCAACAGCCCCTCAATCTCTGCTCCTTCCACACTAGGTTGCATAGCACCACGGAGTATTATTTGCAGCACAGAAGCGGGCCGTTCGGCCCAATTGCTTCAAAAGCGGTAGGTGTGATCAGTTTCGGGCAGGGGTCAATTTCAGCCCCAAGAACTAGAAGCCATAAATATAAGATAGTCACCAATAAATCCAATCGGGAGAAATCTCTTTACCCAGAGAGTGGTGAGAATGTGGAACTCGCTACCACAGGGAGTGGTGAGGCCAAGTCAGTGAATATATTTAAGAAGGAGATAGATACATTTCGAAAGAGCAGCGTGTGGTGGCCCGGTCCGGAAATCGGCACGCTGCTCTCTCTGATGGCCCCGGCCTGCAAGACCATCAGCAGGACGGAGCCACCAGAGGGAGCAGCGTGCGGTGGTGTACCACTGCAGGAGGGTGACAGCTGCGAAGCCAGGTCGCTGATTGCAGTGCGGGCAGGCACAGCAGGAGGGGCGAAGGAGCCGCGAGAGATTGTAGAGGGAAGTGACCGGGGCCCAGGAGAAGCGTGAGTCTGAGGCCCAGAAGAGGCGAGGGCCCAGGGGCAGCACGGGCCAGCCCACACTGCGATATGTGCGTGCGCTCGGTCCGTGCAGCAGAGCAAGTCTCCAGTCGACTTGGGTAATCCTTGCCACTGGACCGAGACCTAGCTCTGTCAAGCCCGTGTGGTGGCTGGTGTGCAACGGCCACCCCACGTTAAAAAAAATCCACGCACAGGCATCTTCCGTCCTTCAGCATGGAGTTCGGGACCGGGAATATTAGGTCCTTCATTGAAACACCTGTGAACTCATCCCTTTTTGGCGTGGAAGCAAGTCATCCTCGTTTCAAGGCACTGCCTACAATGATGATGATGAGATAGATTTCTAGAAACACAAGGCATCAAGGGGTATGGGGAGAAAGTGGGAATATGATGTTGAGATAGAGGATCAGCCATGATCATATTAAATACGGTGTAGGCTCGAAGGGCCGAATGGCCTACTACTGCTTCTATTTTCTATGTCTATGTCTAACATGTCCGTGCTGCAGGCAAGCTTCCTCCCACCCCTCTTCATCTCACCCCATCAACATATCTTTATATTCCTTTCTCCCTTATGTGCTTATTTAGCTTCCCCTTCTCATTGGCAAGAGCATGCAGATATCAAGCGCAGGCAGCGGAAAGAGCGTGCGTCAAACCAGTCCCACCCTCCCTTACCCTCAACGACCATCTGTCCCACCTGTGACAGAGACTGTGGTTCTCGTATTGGACTGTTCAGTCACCTAAGGACTCATTTTGAGAGTGGGAGCAAGTCTTCCTCGATTCTGAGGGACTGCCTATGATGATGCTGAAATGGATCTACACTATTCGCCTCAACCACTCCCTGTGCCAGCAAGTTCCACATTTCCACCGCTCTCTGGGTAAAGAGGTTTCTCCTGAACTCCCGATTGGATTTATTACTATCTTATATTTATGGCCTCTAGATCTTGGGGCTGAAATTCACCCGCCGCCCGAAACTGGTCTCACCTACTGCTTTCGAAGCGGTTTGCCCGCTTGCATCGGATGAGGTGGACTCTGTCGCGAAATTCATCCCTTTGTGGGGTTTTTTGGAAGCGGACCGGAAGTCGGTCATCATGGGGGCGGAAGTGGGGGCAACACGGAGTCTCTGTCGCTGTCAGTCAGCAGCGGAGCGGTGATGACGTCATTACGCGTGTGCGTCACCATGCTCTCTCGCCTTCATTTAAAAGGGGAGAGAAGCAGCGATTCTTTAGGTTCGGCCCATTGGGCCATCAGGGAGGGTTTCGGCCGGATCAGCGGTCTGGCACCCAAGAGTGGGGGGGGCGGTACCAGGCCGCCTGTTGGCAGCCCGCTGCCAAACCCGGGGGGGGGGGGGCACAATTGTCCGGCCCGACCTGGAAGTCGGCCGGCAAAAAAAATACAATGGCGGCCGCGGCAGTGGGGCCGTCGCCTTCGATGGCCACCGTGGAGCCAAGTCCCATACACAGAAGACCAGGTGCACCGACAGAAGAAGCTTGCGGAGGCACCGCTCGGCGGATGGAGGATTTTTACAGCTGGATTTGGCTGGAGGTGCGGGAGGTCAGTGGTGCGTGCTTTTGTCACGCACTTAGGACCAGTCGGCAGCGGCAGAGCGGAAGTAGGAACCGCCAGAAAAATTCCAGAGCCGAATTTCGCTTGCGGCGGCCACTGGATGGGAAGTCGCCGGCCACTTGACTCCACCGCCAGCCCGCCGATTTCCAGCGGTAAGCGACCGTTTCGGGGAGCTGAACTTCAAACCCCTTGCTCACAAGTGAAAACATTTTCTCTATGTCCACCCGACATAATCTTGGAGACCTCAACTACATCACCCCTCGGTCTTTTCTTTTCGAGAGAAAAGAGCCCCAGCCTGTTCAATCTTCCCTGATGGGTATATAAGATAATGAGGGGGCTCGACGAGGTGGATGCAGAGAGGATATTTCCACTCATAGGGGAAACTAAAACTAGGGGACATAGTCTCAGAATAAGGGGCTGCCTATTTAAAACTGAGATGAGGAGGAATTTCTTCTCTCAGAGGGTTGTAAATCTGTGGAATTCTCTGCCCCTACAGAGCTGTGGAGGCTGGGTCATTGAATATATTTAAGGCAGAGATAGACAGATTTTTGAGTGATAAGGGAGTGAAGGGTTATGGGGAGCGGGCAGGGAAATGGAGCTGAGTCCATGATCGGATCAGCCATGAGCTTATTGAATGGCGGAGCAGGCTCGATGGGCCAAATGGCCTACTCCTGCTCCTATTTCTTATGTTCTTATCTTCTTATGATCGGCAATCTGGGTTATGGTGACGTCCAATCCAGTCGCCCTCCTCCAAGATGTCGCTTTCCTGCACCATCTCGCGCTGCTCCATGAAGTGGTAAGTCGCCATGCTCACCACTCGCCTTTTATGGCCCTGACCTGCCGCTGGTGTTCTCACACAGGTCGGCGCTGCCATGCTATGAAATTATACAGGGCCTTGGTGAGGTTTGGGGATAGCATCAAACAATAAATTAGGGATGCGTGCAATAAAGGTACAGCAGTTATCATGGGCAACTTTAATCTACATATTGATTGGGCTAACCAAACTGGTGGCAATACAGTGGAGGAGGATTTCCTGGAGTGCATAAGGGATGGTTTTCTGTACCAATATGTCAAGGAACCAACTAGACGGCTGACCATCCTAGACTGGGTAATATGTAACGAGAAAGGACTAATTAGTAATCTTGTTGTGCGAGGCCCCTTGGGGAAGAGTGACCATAATATGATAGAATTCTTTATTAAGATGGAGAGTGACACAGTTAATTCAGAGACTAGCTTCCTGAACTTAAAGAAAGCTAACTTTGATGGTATGAGACGTGAATTGGCTAGAATAGACTGGCAAATGATACTTAAAGGATTGACGGTGGATAGGCAATGGCAAACATTTAAGGATCACATGGATGAACTTCAACAATTGTACATCCCTGTCTGGAGTAAAAATAAAACGGGGAAGGTGGCTCAACCGTGGCAAACAAGGGAAATTAAGGATAGTATTAAATCCAAGGAAGAAGCATATAAATTGGCCACAAAAAGCAGTAAACCTGAGGACTGGGAGAAATTTAGAATCCAGCAGAGGAGGACAAATTAAAAGGGGGAAAATAGAGTATGAGAGGAAGCTTGCTGGGAACATAAAAACTGATTGTAAAAGCTTCTACAGATATGTGAAGAGAAAAAGATGAGTGAAGACAAACGTAGGTCCCTTGCAGTTAGATTCAGGTGAATTTATAATGGGGAACAAAGATATGGCAGACCAGTTGAACAAATACTTTGATTCTGTCTTCACAAAGGCCCTAGAAATAGTGGATGCATTGGTGATCATTTTCCACAGTCTATCAATTCTGGATCAGTTCCTATGGACTGGAGTGTAGCTAATGTAACACCACGTTTTAAAAAAGGAGGGAGAGAGAAAACAGGCAATTATAGATCGGTTAGCCTGACATCAGTAGTGGGGAAAATGTTGGAATCAATCATTAAGGATGAAATAGCAGCGCATTTGGAAAGCAGTGACAGGATCAGTCCAAGGCAGCATGGATTTATGAAAGGGAAATCATGCTTGACAAATCTTCTAGATTTTTTGAGGATGTAACTAGTAGAGTGGACAAGGGAGAACCAGTGGATGTGGTGTATTTGGATTTTCAAATGGCTTTTGACAAGGCCCCACACAAGAGATTGGTGTGCAAAATCAAAGCACATAGTATTGGGGGTAAAGTACTGACGTGGATAGAGAACTGGTTGGCAGACAGGAAGCAGAGAGTCAGGATTAAAGGGTCCTTTTCAGAATGGCAGGCAGTGACTAATGGGGTGCCGCAGGGCTCAGTGCTGGAACCCCAGCTATTTACAATATACATCAATGATTTAGATGAAGAAATTGAATGTAATATCTCCAAGTTTGTAGATGACACTAAGCTGGGTGGCGGTGTAAGCTGTGAGGAGGATGCTAAGAGGCTGCAGGGTGACTTGGACAGGTTAGGTGAGTGGGCAAATGCATGGCAGATGCAGTATAATGTGGATAAATGTGAGGTTATCCACTTTGGGGCAAAAACATGAAGGCAGAATATTATCTGAATGGCGGCAGATTAGGAAAAGGGGAGGTGCAACGAGACCTGGATGTCATGGTACATCAGTCATTGAAAGTTGGCATGCAGGTACAGCAGGCGGTGAAGAAGGCAAATGGTATTTAGGCCTTCATAGCTAGGGGGTTTGAGTATAGGAGCAGGGAGGTCTTACTGCAGCTGTACAGGGCCTTGGTGAGGCCTCACCTGGAATATTGTGTTCAGTTTTGGTCTCCTAATCTGAGGAAGGAAGTTCTTGCTATTGAGGGAGTGCAGTGAAGCTTCACCAGACTGGTTCCCGGGATGGCGGGACTGCCATATGAGGAGAGACTGGATCAACTGGGCCTTTATACACTGGAGTTTTGAAGGATGAGAGGGGATCTCATAGAAACATATAAAATTCTGATGGGTCAGATGCAGGAAGAATGTTCCTGATGTTGGGGAAGTCCAGAACCAGGAGACACAGTCTAAGGATAAGGGGTAAGTCATTTAGGACCGAGATGAGGAGAAACTTCTTCACTCAGAGAGTTGTTAACCTGTGGAATTCTCTACTACAGGGAGTTGTTGATGCCAGTTCATTGGGTATATTCAAGAGGGAGTTAGATATGGCCCTTATGGCTAAAGGGATCAAGGGGTATGGAGAGAAAGCAGGAAAGGGGTACTGAGGTGAATGATCAGCCATGATTGTATTGAATGGTGGTGCAGGCTCGAAGGGCCGAATAGCCTATTCCTGCACCTATTTTCTATGTTTCTATGTTTCTATGAGACTGCACTGGAGTATAATACACAGTTTTGCTCGCCTTACCTAAGGAAGGATATACTTGCCATAGAGGGAGTGCAACAAAGGTTCACCAGACTGATTCCTAGGATGGGGGGATTGTCCTATGAGGAGAGATTGAGTAGACTAGGCCTATATTCTCTAGCGTTTAGAAGAATGAGAGGTGATCTCATTGAAACATACACACAATTCTTACAGGGCTTGACAGGGTGAATGCAGGGAGGATGTTGCCCCTGGTTGGGGCATCCAGAACCAGGGATCACAGTCTCAGAATAAGGGGTCGGCCATTTAGGACTGAGATGAGGAGAAATATCTTCATTCAGGTCTTTGGAATTCTCTACCCCAGAGTGCTGTGGAGGCTCAGTCTTTGAATATATTCAAGACAGAGATCGATAGATTTTTGGATATTTAGGGAATCAAGGGATCTCGGGACAGTGCAGGAAAGTGGAACTGAGGTAGAAGATCAGCCATGATCTCATTGAATGGCGGAGCAGGTTTGAGGGGCCGAATGGCCTACTCCTGCACCTATTTTCTATGTTTCTATGTTTATCGTGGGCATCCCTTAGTGGCCCTATCCCTATGCTGATTTTTCTATGCTGTTTATGTGCCTGTGGAATATTTTAATGCTGTAGTTTCTCTTTGCCCTAATTGTTTTTTTGATTTATTTCCTAACCTCTCTGTATTCCCTTTTGTCATCCTCTCCTTTGTTGTCGATGTACTTAGTGTATGCCTTTTTCTTTCGTTTCAATGTTTCCCTTATTTCTTTATTCATCCACGGTGCATCAGGTTCTTGCTTTTTAGTGGGATATATTTATCCTGTTCTCTCTCGATCACCATTTTAAATGTTTCCCAAGGCTGTTCCATTTCTTTGTTTGTCAGTGAATTTTTCCAGTTTATTTCCCCTAGTTTCAGATCAGCCATGATCTTATTAAATGGCAGAGCAGGCTCGAGGGGCCAAATGGCCGACTCCTGCTCCTATTTCTTATGTTGTTATGTTCCATTCTCATCCCCTCATATCAGATTCCTCCCCCCCCCTCCCCCCCTGCAATTTATTAGTTTAGCCTTTGTCTTACTTTTGTCCTTCTCACTCTTTGTCTTAAACCTGATTATATTGTGGTCGCTATTGCCTAGATGTTCCCTTACACTTAGCTCTCTAATCTGTTCTGGTTTATTTCCCATTAGTGGATCCAGCAGTGCTCCCTCCCTTGTTGGGCGTTTTACATACTGGGTACGAAAGGACTCTTGTACACATTGTAAACACTTCATTCCCTCAACTCCTTTCGATTCCTGAGATGAAAGGGTTGTCTTATGAGGAAAAGTTGAGCAGGTTGGGGCTACACTCATTGGAGTTTAGAAGAATGAGAGGTGATCTTATTGAAACACATAAAAGTTTCTGAGGGTGCTTCACAGGGTAGATGGGGGAATCTAGAACTAGGGAGGCATAGTTTCAGAATAATGGGTCGCCCATTTAAGATAGAAGTGTGGAGGAAATTCTTCTCTCAGAGGATGGTAAATCTTTCTGCCCCAGAGAGCTGTGGAGGCTGGGTCTCTGAAAATATTCAAGGCGGAGATAGACAGATCCTTGAACTACAAGGGAGTCAAGGGTCGTTGGGAACAGGCAGGGAAGTGCAGTTGAGGCCAAGACCAGACCAGCCATGATCGTATTGAATGGCGGAGCAGGCTCGAGGAGCGAAATGGCCTACTCCTGCTCCTATTTCTTATGTACCTCTTCTTGCCAGTTTATTTGGGGGTAGTTAATAGCTCCAAATAATCATTATTCTATGTCCTTTGCTCATTTCACATATTTGTTTACATATTTCTTCCTACACTTCCATTCCACTATTCGGTGGTCTGTAATATACCCCTATTAGCGCTCCCTCTTTTGTGGGACTTCTAACATATTGGGAAAAAAGGAGTCCTGCAGACATTGTACAAACTCCACTCCCTGCAGCCGTTTTGGATTACCATTCTCGTTCCCTCACCCTCCACTCCTATAACACTGGATTACCATTCCTCGTTCCCTCACCCTCTGCTCCTGCCACACAGCCTCCCATGTGCCTGCTCTGTTCCCATTTCACTTTATCTCTTCTTTCCTTCACCCGCCCTCCAAACCTATTCTTCAATGGTCACATGGTCTCTGGTTCAATCACAACAACAACTTGTATTTATATAGCACCTTTAACATAGTGAAACATCTCAAGGCGTTTCACAGGAGTATTGTGGGATTTAAAAATTTGACACCGAGCCGCATAAGGAGAAACTAGCGCAGATGACCAAAAGCTTGGTCAAAGAGGTATGTTTGAAGGAGGAAAGAGAGGTAGAGAGGTTTAGGCAGGGAGTTCCAGAGCTTGGGGCCGAGGCAACAGAAGGCACGGCCACCGATGGTGGAGCGATTATAATCAGGGATGCTCAGGAGGGCAGAATTAGAGGAGCGCAGACATCTCGGGGGGGCTGTGGGGCTGGAGGAGATTACAGAGATAGGGAGGGGCGAGGCCATGGAGCGATTTGAAAAGGGTGAGAATTTTGAAATTGAAGTGTTGCTTAACAGGAAGCCAATGTAGGTCAGCGAGTACAGGGGTGATGGGTGAGCGGGACTTGGCGCGAGTTAGGACACGGGGCAGCCGGTTTTGGATCACCTCGAGTTTACGTCGGGTAGAATGTGTGAGGCCAGCCAGGAGTGCGTTGGAATAGTCAAGTCTAGAGGTAACAAAGGTATCACTAACTCTGGTAGTGAATTCACAGCCTCACAACCCTGTGTAAAAAGGTTTCTCCTGCTCCCTGTCCTAAATCTCTTACATTTAATCAGATATCTGTGTACCCTCAATGCAGACCCCTTAACCACTGGAAACAGCCTGTTGCTATCCACTCTGTCCCGTCTTTTCTCAACTTTAAACACCTCTGTCAAATCACCCAGGTTCTCCTCTGACCTAACGAAAACAGTGTAATTCGGCAGGTCTTGCTTTGCGCTTGCAGTCCCTCAATACCAGGCAGGATCCTCGTGAAACTATGTTTGAGCCGAGACAGTAAGGTGCTGGGCTATTCGAATGGTGGCCTTCACACTCCAGTCTCATTATGTCTTCACCCAGCACCTCCAGAGTCACTGAACAGTGATCGGGAGCAGGAATCCTGGCTGTCTATTTTCCCTCCCCGAGTCAAGTGCAGCAGCTTTGAACCCCGCCAGCCCTACCACCCCACCAGAACTGTGTCTTCCTCCAACTCCTACACTACAACAGTGACTACACTTCAAAAAGTACTGTAAAGCGCTTTGGGACGTCCGGTGGTTGTGAAAGGCGCTATATAAGTGCAAGTTTTTCTTTCTTTGGCCTCTTGTGCAACTCCCTTGCGTCCACCCGAGAGCGCAGACAGGGCCTCGGTTTAACATCTCATCTGAAAGACGGCGCCTCCGACAGAGGGGTATGGCGAGAAAGCAGGACTGGGGTACTGAAGTTGCATGTTCAGCCATGAGCTCATTGAATGGCGGTGCAGGCTCGAAGGGCCGAATGGCCTACTCCTGCACCTATTTTCTCTGTTTCTATGCAGCACTCCCTCAGCACTGCACTGGGAGTGTCAGCCTAGATTTTGTGCTCAAGTCTCTGGAGTGGGGCTTGAACCCATGACCTACTGACTCAGAGGCGAGAGTGCTGCCCACTGAGCAGCGGCTGACACAAGAGAGTGACAAAATGATGGAGAAAGTGGAGTAACAGGGAGATAAGTCAGAGAGAGTGAGACAGAGGGAGAGAGGCAGAACGTTACCTGGGCTCCTCCCGATCAGCTGCCATAACTTCTGCAGTAACCCCGGATAAAGCAGGTAAATGGGATCTTCCGCTGAAATCACCCCCGTTCGATCGAGCCATCCCCGGAAGAAATTCCAGGAGTAAATAACGTAGCCAGGGCCGTGAGTCATTAAAACCTAATCAGTGCAGTTCACAACAGGAACTGCACAGAGCTCATCCTTACACAGTGCAAGTGCTCTCTCTGTTGGTGAGAGATTGACATAACCCCTCAGACGATACACCCTTGGCCCTCAGACATAGTTAAAAAAGTTATTGCAATCCAGTATTTTTGTACTGTTGCCAACTCTGTTTGCGTGTATTCCTGGAGGTTCCATCACATGATCTCCTGCCCCCAATCACCCTGCCCGGTCAAATAGCCTTTCCCCATTTCCACCACCCCCCCAGCCCCCATAAAAAATGTCCAAAGAAAATGAGAAATATACACAATTTATTTTTTTAATGCCTTCTCATGATTTTTCTCCTAGGTGCTGCTCTCAGCCAGTGTCCAGGAGATGAATCTTTAATTCCTAGACCCTCCAGGGCAATCCTGGAGGGTTGGCAACCCTATTGTGACTGCAGTATTCTAAGTTCCAAGGGGCTAGATTTTCAAGACTTGTCCACCTCTGTTTTCGCCACGTAGAACGCCATGCTAGGACCGCCTGTGAAAGTGTACGGTTCGAGCTGTCGTGGCTGCAGTGAGGTAAGTGACGTCGACCTCAGGTAAGCACAATTGTGTTTTTTTTTTCGCGATTTATGTTATGGTGGCGTAAGTTATTTATTGGGAATGTTTTGGGTGTGTTTTTTCCAGGTTCTCTCCCTGCCCCCCGCGGGAAGCCTCTCTTAGAGCACTCCTGGGCTTGCGCTTCAGCTCGGGATTTTCCCGTGCTCAGCCGGCCTAGTGCCCTAAGAGAGGTGTGTAACGCTTCCCTTAGCGCTCCGCCCCACACTCCGGGCCCGGCTGCCCAATTTGGCTGACTGAGGCGCAAACTGTTCCCGGGCGCAAACCTTACCGCTCCGAAATCAGCAAAGCCAAAACTCCAGCCCAAAGTATTATCAAGAAATTTTAAAAACAAAAGTATTATGAGGAGAGATTTAGTAGAATGGGCCTATATTTCTAGAGTTTAGAAGAATGAGAGGTGATCTCATTGAAACATATACAATTCCTAGCGGGCTTGACAGGGTAGATGCTGAGAGGATGTTTCCCCCTCTGGCTGGAGTGGCTGGAACCAGAGGTCAGTCTCAGAATAAGGGGTCAGCCATTTAGGACTGAGATGAGGAGAAATTTCTTCACTTAGAGAGTGGTGAATCTTTGGAATTCTCTACCCCAGAGGGCTGTTGAGTATATTCAAGGCTGAGATCGACTGATTTTTGGGGATAGTGCAGGAAAGCGGAGTTGAGGTCGAAGATCAGCCATGATCCCATTGGATGGCGGAGCAGGCTCGAGGGGCCTTATGGCCTACTCCTAATTCTTACTATAAATTCAAACTCTTTGGTAGAACGGGATTACCAAAATAAAACAGTGATGTGAAATCTTGAGCGAGAGATGGATTTCAGCCGATTGTCGCATTTATTCTAGAAACGGACACAAATTTATTTTCTTCTTAGCCTTTTTCTCTTCTTCACTTATTTCTTTCCCTGTTCTTCCTTAATGCCCGACACAATGCGGAGTAACATTGAATAAAGCAAGTTTCCACTGCGTCGGGCGGGGACCAGAACGATGGGCCATTAATATAAGATAGTCACTAATAAATCAAATAGGGAATTCAGGAGAAAGGTATTTATCCAGACAGTGGTTAGAATGTGGAACTCGGTACCACAGGGAGAGGTTGATGGGAATAGGATAGATGGATGGATTTAAGGGGAAGCTGGATAAAAACATAAGGGAGAAAGGAATAGAAGGATATGTTGATGGGGTGTGGAGCATAAACACCAGCGCAGTCTGTGCTGGAGCGAACGGCCTGTTCCTGTGCTGTGAACTCTATGTATTTATTTGGTGCGGGTGCTACGGAGACAGTGCCCTGTTATATTCGGAAGGTTTCCAGTGCAGGAGAAATTTCTGCACCATTGTGCCCAACGCCCCTTCCCCCAGACTTTGGACACTTGGGTGGGGGGGGGGGGGGCAAATTTCTAGAGGTTTCTTCTCTGCCGTTACCATGGCGATTACGCCCATTTCACCGGGGTTGCCCTGGGTTTTCTGCCAAAGTTCCCGTAGACCAGCAGGAGAAGCTCAGTGGACATTCTCCACTCCGCCCCGTCCCTATCATTCTGGGGGAGAATCCAGAACAAGAAATGTGCAACATTAAAATTCGAGCTCGGCTATTCAGGAGTGAAATCAGTGATGGGGGGGGGGGGAGGGGGGGGGGCGTTGTTGGAGTTCAAGGCTTTCTTGCCCATTACCATCACACACACACACACACAAACCCTTCACCTATCTCCTGCAAGCAGCCCCTTATTCTCGGTCCTACCAAGTTCTCCTATTACCCAGCCCTACCGGCCTCCATTGGCTCTGGGCCCTTCTAAGATCATAAGAAATAGCAGCAGGAGTAGACCATTTAGCCCCTTGAGCCTGCTCCGCCATTCAATATCATGGCTGATCTGATCATGGACTCATCTGATCATGGACTCAGCTCCACTTCCCTGCCCGCTTCCCATAACCCTCGACTCCCTTATCGTTCAAGAATCTGTCTATCTCTGCCTTAAATATATTCAATGACCCAACCTCCACAGCTCTCTGGGGTAGAGTTTTCCAAAAGATTCACAACCCTGAGAGAGAAGAAATTCCTCCTCATCTCCGTCTTAAATGGGCAGCCCCTTATTCTGAGATTATGCCCCCTAGTTCTAGAGTCCCCCACGCGAGGAAACATCCTCTCTGCATCTACCCTGTCAAGCCCCCTCAGAATCTTATATGTTTCAATAAGATCACCTATAAAGTTGGAAAGAGTGAGGTCATGCACTTTGATTTTTTTCTGCCAAAGAGCAAGTTATTATTTAAATGGAGAAAGATTGCAAAGTGCCGCAGTACAGCGGGACCTAGGGGTACTTGTGCATGAAACGATAAAGGATAGTATGCAGGTACAGCAAGTGATCAGGAAGGCCAATGGTATCTTGGCCTTTATTGCAAAGGAGATGGAATATAAAAGCAGGGAAGTCTTGCTACAGCTGTACAGGGTATTGGTGAGGCCACATCTGGAATACTGCGTGCAGTTTTGGTTTCCATATTTACAAAAGAATATACTTGCGTTGGAGGCAGTTCAGAGAAGGTTCACTAGGTTGATTCCGGGGATGAGGGGGTTGACTTATGAAGAAAGGTTGAGGAGGTTGGGCCTCTACTCATTGGAATTCAGAAGAATGAGAGGTGATCTTAACGAAATGTATAAGATTATGAGGGGACTTGACAAGGTGAATGCAGAGAGGATGTTTCCACTGATGGGGGAGACTAGAACTAGAGGGCATGATCTTAGAATAAGGGGCCGCCCATTTAAAACAGAGATGAGGAGAAATTTCTTCTCTCAGAGGGTTGTGGATCTGTGGAATTTGCTGCCTCAGAGAGCTGTGGAAGCTGGGACATTGAATAAGTTTAAGACAGAAATAGACAGTTTCTTAAATGATAAGGGGATAAGGGGTTATGGGAGCGGACAGGGAAGTGGAGCTGAGTCCACAATCAGATCAGCCATGAACTTATTGAATGGCGGAGCAGGCTTGAGGGGCCGTATGGCCTACTCCTGCTCCTATTTTTTATGGTCTTATGTTCACCTCTCATTCTTCTAAACTCCAATGAGTATAGGCCCAACCTGCTCAACCTTTACTCATATCTGCACTCTCACTGCCGCGATCGCCCCCTAGTCTGACGCTATTCTTTACAGCAATGCTGGCATGGAGTTGCCTGTGGGTGTGAGGGTTTTTTTTGCACCAGTAAAGAGTCAGTACAGGCCTGAACGACTCCGTCAGTGTTGTAAATCTCTCCAGTTTCACGGTTCTATGGGCGGGCAAAGACGCGAATGGGGAGAGAAGGAAGAAAATGGGGGAGAGCAGCAGCAACGGAGATCAACCTGTGCCCCTTCCTACGTTCCCCCTCCACCTGAAAAACAAGTGACTACACTTCAAAAGTACTTAATAGGCTGTAAAGTGCTTTGGGACATCCTGATGTTGTCAAGCGTGGTAGCGAAATGCAAGTCTTTCATTTATATAGCGCCTTTCACAACCTTAGGATGTCCCAAAGCACTTTACAGCCGATGAAGTATCTTTTGAAGTGCAGTTACTGTAGGAAATGTGGCAACCAATTTGCGCACAGCAATTACAGAATTGTGATAATGACCAGACAATCTGTTTTTTGTTGGCCAGGACAATGGAGATAACTCCCCTGCTCATAAGGGAAACTAAAACTAGGGGACATAGTCTCAGAATAAGGGGCTGCCCATTTAAAACTGAGATGAGGAGAAATTTCTTCTCTCAGAGGGTTGTAAATCTGTGGAATTATCTGCCCCAGAGAGCTGTGGAGGCTGGGTCACTGAATATATTTAAAGGTGGAGATAGACAGATTTTTGAGCGATAAGGGAGTCAAGGATTATGGGGAGCGGGCAGGGAAGTGGAGCTGAGTCCGTGATCAGATCAGCCATGATCTTATTAAATGGCGGAGCAGGCTCGAGGGGCCAAATGGCCTACTCCTGCTCCTATTTCTTATGCTCTTTTAAATAGTGCCATGGGACCGTATATGTCCGACTGAGGGGGAGACAGGGCCTTGGTTTAACGTCCCATCCAAAACACGGCACCTCCGACAGTGCAGCGCTCCCTCAGCACTGCACTGAATAAAGTCAAAGCAAAAAACAACAGTAAGACACAGGAAAAACAGAAAAGGTGAGCGGTATGGAAAAAAAACCCACAAAATCTGAGAGAGCCCAGAATGTTACTGTATAATATATACAACGATGACATATATACATTGTCCCACTGTTACTGTATAATAGTGATTACATCTGTATCTATTAGATTGTTACTTTATAAAACATATAGACAGAGATTGGACTTTATATGATTAAAATCAGAGAGGAAAAGGGAATATGAAGGGAAATAATAGCCTTAATAGCAACTTCTGCAATGCGCTGAAGATTTCACTGTCCAGCAGATGGCGCTGCAGTCTAATAAGCCACACGTGGGAACATCACAATGTTAATTGGGTACCAAAAAAGCTGTAAAGGCCAACCAGGAACAATAACTAGCATTTAGATAGCGCCTTTAATGTAGTAAAGCATCCCAAGGCGTTTCATGGGAGTGTTATCAGACAAAATTTGACACAGAGTCACATAAGGACTAAAAGCTTGGTCAAAGAGGTAGGTTTTAAGGAGCGTCTTGAAGGAGTGAGGTAAAGAGGCGGAGAGGTTTAAGGAGGAAATTGCAGCATTTAGGTCCTCGGCAGCCGAAGGCACAGCCACCAATGGTAGAGCAATTAAAATCAGGGATGTGCAAGAGGCTAGAATTGGAGGAGCGCAGGGATCTCGGAGGATTGTGGGGCTGGAGAAGTTTAGAGAGACAGACTTAGGAAAACAAGGACGAGAACCAGCAACCAATGCAGGTCAGCGAGCACAAGAGTGATAGGTGAACGGGACCTGGTGCAGCACAGTTTTGGATGAGCTCAAGTTTACAAAGGGTGAAAAATGGGAGGTCGGCCAGGAGAGCATTGGAACAGTCAAGTATAGAGGTACCCAAGGTCTGGATGGGGCTTTTAGCAGCAGATGAGCTGAAGCAGGTGCAGAGACGGGCAATGTTGTGGAGGTGGAAGTAGGCAGTCTTGGTGATGGAGCGGATTTGTGGTCGGAAGCTCATCTCGGGGTCAAATATGACACCAAGGTTGCAAAGGGTTTAGTTCAGCCTCAGACAGTGGCCAGGGAGAGGGATGGAGTCGGCGAGGGAACGGACTTTGTGCAGGGGACTGAAGACACTAACAGCATAAGAAATAGGAGCAGGAGTAGGCCATTTGAACCCTCGAGCCTGTTCCGCCATTCAATAAGATCATGGCTGATCTGATCATGGACTCAGCTCCACTTCCCTGCCCGCTCCCCATAACCCTTTACTCCCTTATCGCTCAAAAATCTGTCTATCTCCACCTTAAATATATTCAATGACCCAGTCTCCACAGCTCTCTGGGACAGAGAATTCCACAGATTTACAACCCTCTGAGAGAAGAAATTCCTCCTCATCTCAGTTTTAAATGGGCGGCTCCTTATTCAGTGCTGGATGTCGGACAAGCAATGTGTCAAATCAGAGAAAGTAGATGGGTCGAAAGCGGTGGTGTGGTAAAGTGGAGCTGTGTGTCGTCAGCATACCGGAAGTGTATTTGTGTGATGTCGCCGAGGCGCATCATGTAGATGAAAAAAAAGGAGGGAGCCAAGCATAGATTCTTGGGGCACTCCAGAGGTAATGGTGCAGGAGCAAGAAGAGGTTAAGACTCGAGGATATTGCACAGTGCAATACACAACCATCCAGAACAGGAAGGTCCTAGGTTCAACTAACATGTAGGTATGCCTCATGTAAGTTGTCAGCCACGGTTCAGTTGGTAGCACTCTCGCCTCGGAGTTGAGGGTTCAAGTCCCACTGCCGAGACGGGAGTACATTTTCTTGTCTGACATCTCCAGGTTTACGAGGGTGTTGCCTGGACTGGAGAATTTTAGCTATGAGGAAAGATTGGACAGGCTGGGTTTGATTTCTTGGGAACAGAGGAGGCTGAGGGGAGACCTTATTCAGCCATGAGCTCAGTGAATGGCGGTGCAGGCTCGAAGGGCTGAATGGCCTACTCCTGCACCTATTTTCTATGTTTCTATGAGGTGTATAAAATTATGAGGGGCCTAGATAGAGTGGATAGGAAGGACCTATTTCCCTTAGCATAGGGGTCAACAACCAGGGTGCCTAGATTTAAAGTAATTGGTAAGAGGTTGAGAGGGGATTTGAGGTGAAATTTTTTCACCCAGAGGGTGGTGGGGGTCTGGAACTCACTGCCTGAAAGGGTGGTAGAGGTAGAAATCTTCACCACATTTAAAAAGTACTTGGATGTGCACTTGAAGTGCTGTAACCTACAGGGCTACGGAGCAAGAGCTGGAAAGTGGGATTAGGCTGGGTAGCTCTTTGGCTGACACGATGGGCCAAAATGGCCTCCTTCCGTGCTGTAAATTTCTATGATTCTATGAGTTCAGCACTGAGGGAGTGCTGCAATGTTGGAGGGGACGTTTAACCGAGGCCCTGCCTGACCGATCAGGTGAACGTAAAACATCCCTCAGCCCTATTTCAAAGAACAGCAAGGTGCCTGGCCCGACACTTGTCCCTCAACCAACATTATTAAAAAAATACAGATTATCTGGTCATTCATTGGTGATTTCATACGTCGTACGGAGGCTGCAGACATTGTGGCTCTGTCAATACATGTTTAGTGAGTTGGCCACACTACAGGTAAAGGGTACACAGCCAGATAGGGGATGGGTGACCAACAGGAAGAGCAGTGCAAGGAAGGTAGTGCAGGGGTCCCCTGCGGTCATTCCCCTGCAAAACAGATACACCGCTTTGGGTACTGTTGAGGGGGATGATTCATCAGGGGAGAGCAGCAGCAGCCAAGTTCATGGCACCGTGGGTGGCTCTGCTACACAGGAGGGCAGGAAAAAGAGTGGGAGAGCTATAGTGATAGAGAATTCTATTGTAAGGGGAATAGATAGATGCTTCTGCAGCCGCAATCAGACTCCAGGATGGTATGTTGCCTCCCTGGGTTATCCACTTTGGGGGCAAAAACACGAAGGCAGAATATTATCTGAATGGCGGCAGATTAGGAAAAGGGGAGGTGCAACGAGACCTGGGTGTCATGGTACATCAGTCATTGAAAGTTGGCATGCAGATACATCAGGTAGTGAAGAAGGCAAATGGTATGTTGGCCTTCATAGCTAGGGGTTTTGAGTATCGGAGCAGGGAGGTCTTACTGCAGTTGTACAGGGCCTTGGTGAGGCCTCACCTGGAATATTGTGTTCAGTTTTGGTCTCCTAATCTGAGGAAGGACGTTCTTGCTATTGAGGGAGTGCAGCGAAGTTTCACCAGACTGATTTCCGGGATGGCTGGACTGACATATGAGGAGAGACTGGATCGACTGGGCCTTTATTCACTGGAGTTTAGAAGGATGAGAGGGGATCTCATAGAAACATATAAAATTCTGACGGGATTGGACAGGTTAGATGCAGGAAGAATGTTCCCGATGTTGGGGAAATCCAGAACCAGGGGACACAGTCTAAGGATAAGGGGTAAGCCATTTAGGACTGAGATGAGGAGAAACTTCTTCACTCAGAGAATTGTGAACCTGTGGAATTCCCTACCGCAGAGTTGTAGATGCCAGTTCGTTGGATATATTCAAGAGGGAGTTAGATATGGCCCTTACAGCTAAAGGGATCAAGGGGTATGGAGAGAAAGCAGGAAAGGGGTACTGAGGTGAATGATCAGCCATGATCTTATTGAATGGTGGTGTAGGCTCAAAGGGCCGAATGGCCTACTCCTGCACTTATTTTCTATGTTTCTATGTTACACACAGTTGATGAGTTTGGTCTGCCTGTTTCTTCATCTTTACTTTCTCCAATGTCGGCAGTGTGTGTCACCTGACATGAACAACTTGCATTTATATAGCGCCTTCAACAGAGTAAAACGTCCCAATCCGCTTCACAGGAGCGATAACAGACAAAATTTGACACTGAGCTACATAAGGAGAAATTAGGGCAGGTGACCATAAGCTTGGTCAAAGAGGTAGGTCTGAGAGGAGAGATGGAGAGGCGGAGCGGTTTAGGGAGGGAGTTGGAGAGCTAAGGGCCTTGGCAACTGAAGGCAGGGACATCAATGGTGGAGAGATTGAAATCGGGAATGCTCAAGAGACCAGAATTAGAGGAGCGCAGATATCTCGGGGGGCTGTAGGGCTGGAAGAGGCGATAATGAAAGTCCAGAACTACATGTACAGATTTTTTAGAACATTACACATTTACAATTATTTCAGAGCACAATTTGGAACTGCAATATTTCTCAACAGGGGTGTTAAAGATTTATTGAGATGGATAAGTTACATTTCACCAGGCTAGAAAGGAAAGAGAAGGAAAATCAGCCGGAGTTCCAGCTACTGATCGCTCTTACCATTTCTTACCTTACTACCATCAAAGCCGTCTCGATTGGCAGCCGAAATCCAGTACCTTGTGGGCAAGGTAAGCACCAATTGGTTAACTCTTTAAAATAAGCAATAGGGCAGCAAATGGAACAATTCATATAATGTCACCCTGGTGCAGTGTGGAGCGCTCTTCTGAGGTCTGGGCTGAGATGCATCATTGGGACCATGTAGAGGGAGCTTCACTCTATCTAACCTGTGCTGTACCTGCCCTGGGAGTGTTTGATGGGACAGTGTAGAGGGAGCTTTACTCTGTATAGAACCCATGCTGTACCTGCCCTGGGAGTGTTTGATGGGACAGTGTAGAGGGAGCTTCACTCTATCTAACCTGTGCTGTACCTGCCCTGGGAGTGTTTGATGGGACAGTGTAGAGGGAGCTTTACTCTGTATAGAACCCATGCTGTACCTGCCCTGGGAGTGTTTGATGGGACAGTGTAGAGGGAGCTTTACTCTGTATCTAACCCGTGCTATACCTGCCCTGGTAGTATTGACGGGACAGTGTAGAGGGAGCTTTACTATGTATCTCATCATCATAGGCAGTCCCTCGGAATCGAGGAAGATTTGCTTCCACTCCTGAAGTGAGTTCTCTGGTGGCTGAGCAGTCCGATATGAGAGCCACAGACCCTGTTACAGGTGGGACAGACATTCGTCGAGGGAAGGGGTCGGTGGGGCTGGTTTGCCGCACGCTCCTTCCACTGCCTGCGCTTGACCTCTTCATGCTCTTGGTGTTGAGCTTCAAAGAGCTCAACGCCCTCCCGGATCCACTTTCACCATCTAGGGTGGTCTTCGGCCAAAGTCTCCCAAGTGTCAGTGGTGATGTCGCACTTTATCAGGGAGGCTTTGAGGTTGTCCTTGTAACGTTTCCGCTGCCCACCTTTGGCTCGTTTGCCGTGAAGGAGCTCCGCATAAAGCATTTCCATAGGGAGTCTCATGTCTGGCATGCGAACTATGTGGCCTGCCCAGCAAAGCTGATCGAGTGTGGTCAGTGCTTCAATGCTGGGGTTGTTAGCCTGGACGAGGACACTGATGTTAATGCGCCTGTCCTCCCAGGGGATTTGCGGAGACATTGTTGGTGATATATCTCCAGCGACTTGAGGTGTCTTCTGTGCATGAGCCATACAGGAAGGCAGGTATTACTACAACCCTGTAGACCATGAGCTTGTTGGTAGATTTGAGGGCCTGGTCTTCGAACACTCTTTTCCTCAGGCGGTCGAAGGCTGCACTGGCACACTGGAATCTCTGGTGTTGAATCTCCGCATCAATGTTGCTCTTGTTGATAAGAGGCTCCCGAGGTATGGGAAATGGTCCACGCCGTCGAGGGCCGCGCAGTGGATCTTGATGACTGGGGGATAGTGTTGTGTGGTGAGGACAGGCTGGTGTAGGACCTTTGTCTTACGGATGTTAAGCGTAAGGCCCATGCTTTCATATGCCTCGGTGAATACATCAACTACATCCTGGAGTTCAGCCTCTGTATATGCGCAGATGCAGGCGTCTGCGAACTGTAGCTCAACGCCAGAGGTTGGGGTGATCTTGGACCTGGCCTGGAGGCGGCGTAGGTTAAACAGCTTCCCACTGGTTCTGTAGTTTAGTTCCACTCCAGTGGGGAGCTTGTTGACTGTAAGGTGGAGCATGGCAGTGAGGAAGATTGAGAAGAGAGTTGGAGCGATGACACAGCCCCGTTTGACCCTGGACGTGGATTGGGTCTGTAATGGACCCGTTGGTAAGGATCACGGCCTGCATGTTGTCATGGAGCAGGCGAAGGATGTTGACAAACTTTTGGCGGCATCCAAAACGGAGGACGCTCCATAGACCCTCACGGTTGACAGTGTCAAAGGCCTTTGTAAGGTCGAAAAAGGCCATGTATAAGGGCTGGTGCTGCTCCCTCCATTTTTCCTGTCGTGCTGCAAAGATCATCTCTGTCGTGCTCCGTAAGGGACGAAATCCACACTGTAATTCCGGGAGAAGCTCCTCGACCACAGGGAGGAGACGGTTGAGGAGACCTCTAGCGACAACTTTCCCAGTGGCTGATAGCAGGGAGATTCCTCTGTAGTTGCCGCAGTTGGGCTTGTCCCCTTTTTTAAAGATGGTCACGATCACTGTATCTCAGATCTCTCGGCATGCTCTCCTCCTTCCAGATGAGAGAGATGAGGTCATGTATCCGCGCCAACAGCGCCACTCCGCCATACGCCAATGCCTCAGCAGGGATTCCATCCACACCTGTGGTCTTGTTGTTTTTAAGCTGTCCTATGGCTTTGCCTACCTCGTGCAACGTTGGGGTTTCACTGAGGTGGTGGCGGGTCACATGCTGCGGGATGGAGTCAAGAACACTCGAGTCAAAGGTAGAGTCTCGATTGAGATTTTCGAAGTGCTCCTTCCAGCGGGCCCCGACAGCCTCAGTGTCCTTGATGAGCGTTTCCCCATTCTTGGCCAGGAGTGGGGTGGGGCCTTGGGAGTTTGGACAGTAGGTGGTCTTGACTGCAATGAAGAACCCTCGCATATCGTGGCTGTCGGCCAGTTGTTGTATCTCCTATGCTTTCTCCATCTACCATCTGTTCTATAGGTCCCGGGTTTTTATTGCACCTCAGCCTTGAGACGTCTGTAACGTTTCTTCGCTGCTCCCGAGTTGGGTTGTTGCTTGAGGCTCAGAAATGCTCTGCGCTTGTGATCTATTAGTTCTTCGATCTCCTAATCATTTTCATCAAACCAGTCCTGGTGTTTTCTGGTTGAGTGACCAAGTGTCTCTTCACAGGCATTGGTTATAGAGGCCTGGAGGGCAGACCAAGCGCTGTGGGCATTCAGCATCTCAGGGTCATCAAGGCACGCCAGAGTAGCTGTGAGGCACTGGTTGTATAGGGCTCTCTTAGCTGGGTCTTTAAGTGCCCCGGCATTGACTTTTTTGCGGCACTGCTTCTGCTGTCCCCTCTCTGCTTTGGGGCAATGTTAATGTTGATGATGGATTGGACTAGGCAGTGGTCCGTCCAGCAGTTGTCAGCTCCTGTCATGGCGTGGTGATGCGCACATCCTTGCGATCCTTAGGCTCGGACAATGATATAGTCAAGCAGGTGCCAGTGTTTGGAGCGAGGGTATTGCCACGAAGCCTTGTATTTGTTCCTCTGGCGGAACAGGTTGTTGGTGATAAGGAGTTCATGCTCTAGACATTTTGTCAGGAGTAGGGTACCGCTGGAGTTGGCTTTCGCTAACCACTCTCTGCCAATCATGGCTTCCCAGAAGGCTGTGTCTTTGCCGACCCTGGCATTAAAGTTACCTAGGAGGATCAGGTTGTCGCCCATGGGGACGCAGGACAGGGATGTCTCGAGGTTGGAATAAAAACCCTCTTTAGCTATCATTAAGAAAGAAATAGCAGGACATCTAGATAGGAATAGTGCAATCAAGCAGACACAACATGGATTCATGAAGGGGAAATCATGTTTAACTAATTTATTGGAATTCTTTGAGGATATAACGAGCATGGTGGACAGAGGTGTACCGATGGATGTGGTGTATTTAGATTTCCAAAAGGCATTCGATAAGATGCCACACAAAAGGTTACTGCAGAAGATAAAGGTACGCGGAGTCAGAGGAAATGTATTAGCATGGATCGAGAATTGGCTGGCTAACAGAAAGCAGAGAGTCGGGATAAATGGGTCCTTTTCGGGTTGGAAATCGGTGGTTAGTGGTGTGCCACAGGGATCGGTGCTGGGACCACAACTGTTTACAATATACATAGATGACCTGGAAGAGGGGACAGAGTGTAGTGAAAGTCTTTATTTTTCAAAAAGAAACATTGAATAAAATAATCGCTGCACGTTTGGACAAGATGCTCCTTGGGTGTCTCTTATAAGAACATAAGAATTAGGAACAGGAGTAGGCCATCTAGCCCCTCGAGCCTGCTCCGCCATTCAATAAGATCATGGCTGATCTGGCCGTGGACTCAGCTCCACTTACCCGGCCCGCTCCCCATAACCCTTAATTCCCTTATTGGTTAAAAATCTATCTGTGACTTGAATACATTCAATGAGCTAGCCTCAACTGCTTCCTTGGGCAGAGAATTCCACAGATTCACAACCCTCTGGGAGAAGAAATTCCTTCTCAACTCGGTTTTAAATTGGCTCCCCCGTATTTTGAGGCTGTGCCCCCTAGTTCTAGTCTTCCCGACCAGTGGAAACAACTTCTCTGCCTCTATCTTGTCTATCCCGTTCATTATTTTAAATGTTTCTATAAGATCACCCCTCATCCTTCTGAACTCCAACAAATAAAGACTCAGTCTACTCAATCTATCATCCTAAGGTAACCCCCTCATCTCCGGAATCAGCCTAGTGAATCGTCTCCGTACCCCCTCCAAAGCTAGTATATCCTTCCTTAAGTAAGGTGACCAAAACTGCACGCAATACTCCAGGTGCGGCCTCACCAATACCCTGTACATTGCAGCAGGACCTCCCTGCTTTTGTACTCCATCCCTCTCGCAATGAAGGCCAACATTCCATTCGCTTTCCTGATTACCTGCTGCACATGCAAACTAACTTTTTGAGATTCATGCACAAGGACCCCCAGGTCCCTCTGCACCGCAGCATGTTGTAATTTCTCCCCATTCAAATAATATTCCCTTTTACTGTTTTTTTTCCCCCCAAGGTGGATGACCTCACATTTTCCGACATTGTATTCCATCTGCCAAACCTTAGCCCATTCGCTTAACCTATCCAAATCTCTTTGCAGCCTCTCTGTGTCCTCTACACAACCCGCTTTCCCATTAATCTTTGTGTCATCTGCAAATTTTGTTACACTACTCTGTCCCCTCTTCCAGGTCATCTATGTATATTGTAAACAGTTGTGGTCCCAGCACCGATCCCTGTGGCACAACACTAACCACCGATTTCCAACCTGAAAAGGACCCATTTATCCCGACTCTGCTTTCTGTTAGCCAGCCAATTCTCTATCCATGCTAATACATTTCCTAGCCTAAATTGCTCCCAACACTTGTTCCCCCAAACGAGCGACCTGTGCCCTGACGGCAGCATCTGGCACCCTATGGAACTCAATCACATGTGGCTTCCAGTGTTCATCACGGGTCAAATGAAGGCAGTACAGCAGTTTGACACATTTGTAATTTCTCTCCATTTAAACGGCAATTAGGTGGTCTACCAAAGCCACGATCTTAAAATTTTCATCTTATTGTTCAAATCCCAACAATGCCTCATCCTTCCCCATCCCTGTAACCTCCTCCAGCCCTAGAACTCTCCGAGATCTCTGCGTTCCTCCAATTCTGGCCTCTTGGGCATCCCCAATTTCCATTGCTCTACAATTGGCAGCCGTGCTTTGAGCTGTCTCGGCCCTAGAATCCCCTTCCTAAACCTCTCCGTCTATTCTCCTCAAAGACCCTCCTTAAAACCTACCTTACTGATCAAGCTTCTGGTTCCGTCCCAGTATCTCCTTATCTGGCTCGGTGTCAGATTTTATCTTGTAATGCTGCTGTTTAGCACTTTGGGACTTGTTACTATGTTAAAGGTGCTATATAAATGCAAGTTGTTGCTGTCGTCATCACACTATCATCCAGACCCCACTGATGGGACGTATATGCCATCTCTCTCCAAACTGAGATGGTCATGGGTAAAATGAATCCATGGTGTTTCAGCCCAGGCCATGTATCCACCGGCAATGATTTGACCCAAAGCTTCATGCAGCGACTGCAGGAACAGTTGGTGCTTAAAACCCCCTCATTATCTTATATGTTTCGATAAGATCACCTCTCATTCTTCTGAACTCCAATGATTATGGGCCCAACCTACTCAACCTATCTTCATAAGTCAACCCCCTCATCTCCGGAATCAACCTAGTGAACTTTCTCTGAACTGCCTCCAAAGCAAGTATATTCTTTCGTAAATATGGAAACCAAAACTGCACGCAGTATTCCAGGTGTGGCCTCACCAATACCCTGTACAACTGTAGCAAAACTTGGGCGAGGTATCCAGTCTGTTCGGTATTAGCCCGGCTGGAGTCAATGCCCTACTATTTCAGGAGGTGGAGGAGAAGGTTGGGGAGAAAATGAAACTCAAAACTTCATCCGTTTAGACGATGAGGTCGATACCATTTTTACTTTTGCTGTTTACACGGAGGCACTGAACGCGTTAAAAGAACCTAAAGGTTTACAACAGCACCAAACAAACCTTTACACGAATCGCAAAAAAAGCACACATTCCTCAACCTCCCTTTAAAAACAAAGGGATATGTTGAAGTGGAGTGATTAGCGATAATTACAGCACAGCAAAAATTAACTGTGTCAGAGGCAAAAGAAATGGGTTTCAACTTCCACCTGTAGCTGGTATTAATTTCAAGGTTGGTGAAATAAATGTTTAACACTCCCGCTCTTTAGACAGAGCACTGTGGAAACCAACACTTGTGTGGGACACACGAATGCAGCCATAATTACATAGAGTATAATTTATAAAAAGCCATTCCGTTAGTGCAAATCTTGCTGAAAGTTTCTTTGATGCTCCAGATAGCCCTAGCAAAATAAAAGGAAATAAATAAGCAGGTAAACTAACCGAGCTGTATATGGGCAAGCCAGGGCTGGCTGCCTATGGTTTTGCGTTGATCCACACAGAGTAGAAGATGCCCAGGTTCCAGCCGCGACTCCCCAGTTTGTGCTGCTTCAGCTGATGTGACTCAGGGTGGTGGCAGGGTTTGCCTTGGGGAGGGGGCGACCAGTTTTTGGGGTCGGGCATGAGGCGAGCTGGAACGGTTCTGTGCGTGTCCGATGGGGGGGGTCGGCGGGGGGGAAGGGGAAACGGATTTGGGTTTAATACCCTCCGCTGTTCAAAAGGCCAGCCAATATTCGCTGCCCGTGCTGATTGGAGGAAAGTAAAGATTCAGAGCACCTTCAGAAAGAGGGGGGGGAAATATCGCAGAGGGGGGGCGGGGGGGGGGGAGGGAGAGAGCCGTCAGTGGCAGAGTGCACGGCTCTGTCACGCAGTGCTGCCAGAATGCGGACAATGGGCTACTTGAAAGGTAGGAGCGTTGCTGCAGATCCAAGCTGGATTGACACAGTCTGTTCAGTAGGCGGAGATACACTGGGACTATACGGTTGCAGGAAGTAATCAATGGTCCCTCCCCCCGGCCCAGGACTTGCTCGGCATGCCCGCCTTTTAAACATGTGGAGACGGCGCGATTTGCAGCGCCGGACGAGTGGCTCGTTCACCTTCCTCGCTTCTCCTTCACGCTGTACTGGAGAACCATCGGTGTAGGCTGAAGGGGAAAGTACAAAACAAGCAGGTTAGACCACACTTACCACTGGGGAGTGTCCCCAAGACCAATACTGACCCCATGCCCGGTACTCGTCCATTCAACAAACCGCGATCTCCTCTTATCCTAATTCCTACGTCAGCTGTGGCTCAGTGGGTAGCGCAGTCGCCTCGGAGTCAGAAGGTTGTGGGTTCAAGTCCCATTCCAGGCCGACACTCCAGAGGAGCGCTGCCCTGTCGGAGGTGCCGAGTTTCGGATGATGTGTTAAACCGAGGCCCCGACTGCCCTCTCAGGTGGATGCAAGAGATCCCATGGCACTATTCGAAGCCAGTCTATATTTTTGTGTAGCTTTTGTTAATGTAGATTTTAGCTGATGATGGGCGAAATAGACAAACTTTTGAATGATAAGGGAGTCAAGGCTTATGGGGAGCGGGCGGGGCAGTGGAATTGAGGCCAAGATTAGATCAACCATGATCTTATTGAACGGCGGAGCAGGCTCGAGGGGCCAAATAGCCCACTCCTGCTCCTATTTCTTATGTTCTTTGGTTAAATAGACTGAGGTCTTTCTCCTTTCCTGGTCCAACTAGTTTACACCGTCTCCCCTCCGCCCCTGAAGGCAGTGAGCCCCTGCTAGAGTACAGTGCCCTCCAATATCTCACCTCGGTGTCCATTCGTGTACGAGCCTAGACCTCATCAGGGAAGACCCAGAGGTGATTCTCAGAGAGGACTTTCAAATTATGCAAGGGTCAGATATGGGTCGACATACAGAAGATGTTTCCACTGTGGGGGGAGGGGACAAAACGAGGGGCCATAAATATAAGATAGTCACTAATAAATTCAATAGGGAATTCAGGAGAGACTTCTTTACTCAGAGAGTGGTTAGAATGTGGAACTCGCAACCACAGGGAGTGGTTGAGGTGAATAACATAGGTATATTTAACGGGAAGCTGGATAAGTACATAAGAATGTAAGAAATAGGAGCAGAGGTAGGCCATTTGGCCCCTCGAGCCTGCTCTGCCATTCAATAAGATCATGGCGGAGAGAGAAATGAATAGAAGGGTATGTTGATAGGGGGAGAGGAAGTCGGGTGGGAGGACTCAATGTGGAGCAGAAACATCAGCATAGATCTGTTCAGCCAATCAGCTGCAAATTCTATGTAGCGTGTCGCTGAAACAAGCTGATAAATCAGAAGTCAGCGGATTAAAGCGGTAGCCTCCCTGGTCTCTCCATAGCACTTGGATCACGGCCTTAAATAGCTGAGCCACCATAGGTGCAAAAATACCTCTTTAAGCAGCATGCAGATGGGGAGCTGAATTGCAGATGATTAGCGCTCTGTCCATTAGGCTCCAGATAACAAGATCATGTTCTTAGCAAAAATTTCATGGGAATAAAGGCAGCATGGAGTGCTGAGTGATTGCTGGGAGGGATAGAAACATAGAAACATAGAAAATAGGTGCATGAGTAGGCCATTCGGCCTTTCTAGCCTGCACCGCCATTCAATGAGTTCATGGCTGAACATGCAACTTCAGTACCCCATTCCTGCTTTCTCATCATACCCCTTGATCCCCCTAGTAGTAAGGACTTCATTTAACTCCTTTTTGAATATATTTAGTGAATTGGCCTCAACAACTTTCTGTGGTAGAGAATTCCACAGGCTCACCACTCTCTGGGTGAAGAAATTCCTCCTCATCTCGGTCCTAAATGGCTTACCCCTTATCCTTAGACTGTGTTCCCTGGTTCTGGACTTCCCCAACATTGGGAACATTCTTCCTGCATCGAACCTGTCTAACCCCGTCAGAATTTTAAACATTTCTATGAGGTCCCCTCTCATTCTTCTGAACTCCAGTGAATACAAGCCCAGTTGATCCAGTCTTTCTTGATAGGTCAGTCCCGCCATCCCGGGAATCAGTCTGGTGAACCTTCGCTGCACTCCCTCAATAGCAAGAATGTCCTTCCTCAGGTTAGGAGACCAAAACTGTACACAATACTCCAGGTGTGGCCTCACCAAGGCCCTGTACAACTGCAGCAACACCTCCCTGCCCCTGTACTCAAATCCCCTCGCTATGAAGGCCAACATGCCATTTGCTTTCTTAACCGCCTGCTGTACCTGCATGCCAACCTTCAATGACTGATGTACCATGACACCCAGGTCTCTTTGCACCTCCCCTTTTCCTAATCTGTCACCATTCAGATAATAGTCTGTCTCTCTGTTTTTACCACCAAAGTGGATAACCTCACATTTATCCACATTATACTTCATCTGCCATGCATTTGCCCACTCACCTAACATATCCAAGTCGCTCTGCAGTCTCATAGCATCCTCCTCGCAGCTCACACTGCCACCCAATTTAGTGTCATCCGCAAATTTGGAGATACTACTTTTAATCCCCTCGTCTAAATCATTAATGTACAGTGTAAATAGCTGGGGCCCCAGCACAGAACCTTGCGGTACCCCACTAGTCACTGCCTGCCATTCTGAAAAGTCCCCATTTACTCCTACTCTTTGCTTCCTGTCTGACAACCAGTTCTCAATCCATGTCAGCACACTACCCCCAATCCCATGTGCTTTAACTTTGCACATTAATCTCTTGTGTGGGACCTTGTCGAAAGCCTTCTGAAAGTCCAAATATACCACATCAACTGGTTCTCCCTTGTCCACTCTACTGGAAACATCCTCAAAAAATTCCAGAAGATTTGTCAAGCATGATTTCCCTTTCACAAATCCATGCTGACTTGGACCTATCATATCACCTCTTTCCAAATGCACTGCTATAACATCCTTAATAATTGATTCCATCATTTTACCCACTACTGAGGTCAGGCTGACCGGTCTGTAATTCCCTGTTTTCTCTCTCCCTCCTTTTTTTAAAAAGTGGGGTTACATTGGCTACCCTCCACTCCATAGGAACTGATCCAGAGTCAATGGAATGTTGGAAAATGACTGTCAATGCATCCACTATTTCCAAGGCCACCTCCTTAAGTACTCTGGGATGCAGTCCATCAGGCCCTGGGGATTTATAGGCCTTCAATCCCATCAATTTCCCCAACACAATTTCCCGACTAATAAGGATTTCCCTCAGTTCCTCCTCCTTACTAGACCCTCCGACCCCTTTTATATACTTGCATTGGAGGCAGTTCACAGAAGGTTCACGAGGTTGATTCCGGAGATGAAGGGGTTGTCTTATAAAGAAAGGTTCAGCAAGTTGGGGCAGGTCCACTCATTGGAGTTTAGAAGAATGAAATGTGATCTTATTAAAACATAAGATTCTGAGGGGGCTTGACAGGGTAGATGCAGAGAGGATATTTCCACTCATAGGTGAATCTAGAACTAGGGGACATAGTTTCAGAATAAGGGGCCGTCCATTTAAAACGGAAACGAGGAGGAATTTCTTCCCCCAGAGAGCTGTGGAGCCTGGATCATTGAATATAGTTAAGATGGAGATAGACAGATTTTTGAAAGATAAGGGAGCAAGGGTTATGGGGAGCGGGCAGGGAAGTGGAGTTGAGGCCAAGATCAGATCAGCCATGGTATTGAATGGCGGAGCAGGCTCGAGGGGCCAAATGGCCTACTCCTGCTCCGATTTCTTATGTTCTTAGGCTCTGTGATATGAAAATGTAACACCCGGTGTACACATCATATAATCGCACATAGCGTGTTAACATGGATAGCACACTGCTACCCAAACACGGTTGTATTGGGTACAACACTGCTGCACTTGCTTATTGGAATTAAGCCAGCTCAGTAAAGGGCAGGGCCCATAGTGCAGGACACCACCAAGGTTGAGAAAAGAGAGAGAGAGAGAGAGAGAGAGAGAGAGAGAAAACAAGGTAAATCAGGAATAGTGACTTGGGGGAGTTCCATGGCCTCAGAGATATCTGCGCTCCTTCAATTCTGGCCTTTTGCACATCTCCAATTATCTTCGTCCCGCCATTAACAGACGTGCCCTCAGATGCCTACGCCCCAAACTTTGGAAATCCCTCCCTAAACCTATCCCGCCTCCTCCATTAAGACGCTCCTTAAAACATACAAATTTGACCAAGCTTTTGGGCACCTATCCCAGTATCTCCTTGTATGGCTCGGTGCCAAATTTTATCTGAATACACAGCTGTGAAGCACCTTGGGGCATTGTGAGAAGCTCATGGACTTTTGTCTCCAAGATGGAGACCATCCGTTCAGCCGCCTCCCTTCCTTCCCCTAGCCCACCGGGCCAAACTTCCTCTAAGGCCCCTGCCCTAGCATCTTTCGCCAGTTGCTCTCCGATCTCCTCTCATGACCTTTCCGAGCTCATCCTGTTCATGAGACCCACTTCCTGCTCCCTTGACCCTATTCCCACCAACTTCCTTTCCTAGCTCCCGTGTTAGCTGACATTGTTAATGGTTCTCTCTCCTCAAGTACTGTCCCCCTCAAATTTGCCGTCATCACCTCTCTCCTCAAAAAAAACCCTTGACCTCCGTCCATACAGACTCCCGCCCCATCTCCAACCTCCTTTTCCTCTCCAAAGTCCTTGAACGTGTTGTCGCCTCCAAAATCCGTGCTCATCTTTCCCGCAATTCCATGTTTGAATCCCTTCAATCCGGTTTCCACGCCTACCACAGTACCGAAATGGCTCTCATCGAAGTCACAAATGACATCCTTTGTGACTATGACAAAGGCAAACTATCCCTCCTCGTCCTTGACTTGTCTGCAGCCTTTGACACGGTTGACCACTCCATCCTACTCCAACACCTCTCCACCGTCATCCAGCTGGGTGGGACTGCACTCGCCTGGTTCCATTCTTATCTATCTAATTGTAGCCAGAGAATCACCTGCAACAGCTTCTCTTCCCGCCCCCGCATCGTTACCTCTGGTGTCCCTCAAGGATCTATCCTTGGCCCTCTCCTATTTCTCATCTACAAATCCCTTGGCGATATCATCCGAAAACACAACGTCAGTTTCCACGTGTACGCTGACATTTACGTGACACCCAGCTCTACCTCATTGCCACTTCTCTCGACCCCTCCACGGTCTCTAAATTGTCAGACTGCTTGTTCGACAATGGATGAACAGAAATTTTCTTCAATTGAATATTGGGAAGACTGAAGCCATTGTTTTCGGTCCCCGCCACAAACAACATCCGTTCTCTAACCACTGACTCCATCCCTCTCCCCAACTCCTGTCTGAGGCTGAACCACACTGTTCACAACCTTGGTGTCATATTTGAGCCTGAAACGATCTTTCGACCACATATCCACAGCATAACAAAGACCACCTATTTCCACCTCCGTAACATTGCCTGTCTCTGCCCTTGCCTCAGCTCATCCGCTGCTAAAGCCCTCATCCATGCCTTGGTTACCTCTAGACTTGACTATTCCAACACAGTCCTGGCTGGCCTCCCAAATTCTACCCTACATAAACTAGAGGTTATCAAAAACTCAGCTTTCCTTGTCCTAACTCACACCAAGTCCCACTCATCCATCATCCCTGCATTCGCTGACCTACACTGGCTTCTGGTTAAGCAACGCCTCGGTTTCAGAATTCTTATCCTTACTTTCAAATCCCTCCATGGCCTCGCCTCTCCCCATCTCTAATCATCTCCAGCCCCACAACCTTCCCCCCCCCCCACCAAGATGTCTGCACTCCTCCAAGTCTGCCCTCCTGAGCATCCCTGATTATAATCAATCACTCAACCATTGCTGGCCGTGTCGTCTGTTGCCTGGGCCCCAAGCTCTGGAACTCCCTGCCTAAACCTCCTCGCCTCTCTTTCCTCCTTCAAGACGCTCCTTAAAACCTACCTCTTTGACCAAGCTTTTGGTCACCTGTGCTAATTTCTACTTGTGTAGCTCGGTGCCAATTTTTTAAATCTCCTGTGAAGCACCTTGGGATATTTCACTATGTTAATGGTGCTATATAAATACAGGTTGTTGTTGCTGTTGTGTTAAAGGTGCTGTATAAATGTAAGTTGCTGGTGTTGAAGATTGTAAGAGCACGGCGAGGCTGCAACAGTTAAGGAAGGTTATAAAAATACCTGGTAGGAGGAGCAGCTATAGAACCAGAGTGATTCCAGCTCCCACCATTGTGAATGAAGAGCAGCTGCAGGGAGTTACACAATTACTGGTGTGGAGCCTTCCGTGCCAGTCACTAATGCAACGCTCCTTCACCCACCCCAGCCCACCCCACCCCCAGTGAAACTGCGAGCCGTCATGGGAAGTTGGATTCCTCTGAAAACCCTGATTCACTGCGTACAATGTAGAAGAACAGAAAATCTAACTCTTGAAGCTATTCATCAATGTCACTATCCAGGCTTCTCAGCATATGCTGTAAACTGTTCCAAACTTTGGATCAGCCGTTAGAGCGTGACAAAGTGAGCCTTCAACCATGGTGCCCCACACTCTCTCTCTCTCTCTCTCTCTCTCACTCAACCTCTCCACCTCCTCTCCCCTTCAAAAGCCTCCGCTAAACCCGACCTCCTTGGCATCGCCATTGGTCACCACGCCTCCTCCAACTCTTACTCGGGGTTCCGATCCCGCGACTGCCCATGTCGCTACGTTGAAGCGGCTCTCGGAGGGCAAGCTGCCAAATCTGGGGTCTTGGCTCGGTGAGTCAGAAGGTCGTGGGTTCAGAGACCCGAGCACAAAATCCAAGTTGACACTCCAGCACTGAGGGAGTGCTGCTCTGACGGTTGAGACGGTAAACTGAAGCCCCGTCTTCCTTCTCGGGTGGACGTAAAAGATTGAAGTTTTGAAGAAGAGCAGGGGAGTTATCCCCAGTGTCCTGGCCAATGTTTATTCCTCAAGCACTACCACGAAAACAAATTATCTGGTTATTATCACATTGCTGTTTGTGGGACCTCGTGTGCAAATTGCCTGCTGCGTTTCCTACATTACAATAGTGACTGATTTCGGCGCACTTTTTTTCCCCCAGACAGGTCACGTAGATCACGGAGGTGCGCCGTTTTCTCCAGCATCGGAAACTTGGGCCCTGCGCTTAAAAAGTACTTCACTGGCTGCAAAGTGCTTTAGGATGTCCTGAGGTGGTGAAAGGCGCTATATAAATGCGAGTCTTTCTGTTCGACCATGGGCTGCGGTTCATTAATTGAGGCGATAGCTGAGGGACTTGTTTATGTTGGCTTGCACTTGCAAATCCTCCTCTGCCTGTGAGTGAGTGTTTGAAGGCACTAAGCGGTACAGAACAGAGCATTTGTGATCATCAGTCTGTGTCGAGTTATCTCAGCGAGGGCAGGATTGTGGATAGATAGATCAATGTCTGAGCAAGACTGGACTATGGTGAATGGGGGAGGGGGTAATTATCACTGGTTTTTACTTGTGTCATTAACGCGTGTTGTTAGCAGCATGATGCCCCCCCACCCTACCCCCACTCTGCGAAGAGTAGCTCAGTCAGGAAGAATGGTCACTTGGTTGAGGTACTGAGGAATCACATTGGCTTCAGCAGAGGAGGAGTGTTAATTCCTTCAAGACCATGGGGCTGGATTTTCGGTGTTGCTATTTCCGATTTTGCCCCGGAGGGGCGGTAATGGCGGCAGGGAGCATTTCCGGGTGGGCAGCCAGCTTCCAGCGCCCTGCCTGGACATTCGGTGCCGGTTTCGACAGGGGCATGGAGCAGTCCCGCCCGGGAGAGGCAATGCCCCCCGGTGTGACACCGGCTCGAAATTTGAAACTTGCCCGATCTGTAATGCCCCCGCAGCGAGACCGCCTGTGAAAGCTGCTGGTCCGAGCGGGAGCGGCCACAGTGAGGGAAGGAGTGTGTACCCGAGGCAAGCGCATTCGTTATTTTTGCGATTCATGTGGATGTGGCATGAGGAACGTATTGGGAATGTTTTTAGCGTTTTCTTTCCATGGAAGCCTCCCTTAAGGCGCTCCGAGACCGGATGTTTAGCTGGGGATTTTCAGTTGCTCAGCTGGCCTTGCACACTAAAAGAGGTGTGGAACGCCTCCCTTAGCGCTCCGCCCCACACTCAGGGCCCAGCCGATGAATTTTGCGGCTGGAAACGCAAACCATGTCCCGACGCAAAATTTACCGTTCTACCCGAGATAACGCCGCAACAGAGATATAACCGAATTCCCACCCCCATGACTATTCCACAAACCTGTAAAAAAAATTATCTTTAAATTTGCGATGTTACTACACATTTTGCTAATGTGGCTTCTAGACGTAGATTCCTATTTTGTTCTGCTTTTCTTTATGTCTGGACTGTATGTCAGACCTTGCGGTGTGGCCGGCGGGGGGGGGGGGGGGGGGGCGGGCAGATGTAGAGGTACGTTACCAGTTTTAAGGGATTTCAGCAGAGACGAGAGCTGGGATTGTTCTCCTTTGGGTGCAGAAGGCTATGGGGAGATTTATGAGAGATGTTCAAAATCATGAAGGGATTTGATAAGAGTGAATAAGGAGAAAGAAAACGGTTTCTAGTGGTTAGAAGGGTCAGTAACTAGACGACGCAGATTTAAGATGATTTGAAAAGAATCAGGGGGAGACGAGGCGGAAAAATATTATGCAGCGAGCTGTTGTGATCCGGAATGCACTGCCTGAAAGGGCGGTGGAAGCAGACTCAACAGGAACTTTCAAAAAAGAGAATTAGATAAATAATTGAAAAGGAAAAAAATGACAGGGCTATGGGAAAAGGGCAAGGGGAGTGGGATTAACTGGAGAGCTCTTAAAGAGCCAGCACAGGTACGATGGGCCGAATGGCCTCCTTCTGTGCAGTAAGATTCTATGATGAATGGGATAAAAAAAAAAGATTGCAGCTACATTATAAAGAATTACAGGTGCAGCCTCCCGTATCCAGAACCCTCGGGACCGAGGCCGTTCCGGATTCCGCGTTTTGGAACGTCTTTCTGACGTCATGAATCTGGAAACACCCGAGCCCAGGTTCGGGTATTTCCGGATTTTGGAATGTCAGAAAGGAGGGGGGGGGGGGGGGGGGGGGGGCTCACCGAGGGGCTGTTCGGGTCGCCGGCCCCGTCGATGAGATCGTCGGACGGGGCCCAGCCGCCAAGGAACTGTTCGGATGGGCCCCCCGCCGAAGCGGAGCTGGTCGGGCAGGGCCCCGTTGCGGAGGTGGTGTTCGGGCGGGCCGGCGAGGAGGCCCCGAGGTAAGGGCAGCGGCGGCGAGGCGAGGCCAGAGGTCAGGCAGCGGCAGGACCTAGAACATTCCAGAACATTTTATGGATTCCGGACGACCCTGCTCCCAAACGGTCTGGAGTCCTGACCTGCACCTGCACATCGCATTTACAGCACAGAAACAGACCAATCGGCCCACCAGGTGAATGCTGGTGTTTATGCTCCACAGGAGCCTTCTCCAATGTTCCCCTTTAAGCTGTGCAGCCACTCGGCGATCTGCAGGTCCCACACAGCCGGGCTCCATGGCCCTCTAAATGGCAAAATCCGTGCATGCGCGGTAATCTGAATGGACTGCACCACCCAAATAAAATGACAGGGAACATTGGCAGTGGTTAAGGCAGCATGCGGAATACTTGCCTTTATTACTCGAGACATAGAATACAAGAGCAGGAGGTTTATGCTATTGTTAGGCCACAGCTAGAGTACTGCGTGCAGATCGGGTCACCACATTACAGGGAAGATGCGATTGCACTAGAGAGGGTGCAGAGAATACTATCTCTCTATGATCTCTCTTCTTTTCCTCCTTTTTCCTATTCTCCCCTTTCTTCCTTTCTTCTCTCCCTCTCTTTCCTTTTTTTT